>NC_084663.1:135019103-135322133 GCF_028389875.1 Rhea pennata | reverse complement strand
ATAGACATCCACTTTTCTGCTTTCACCTTGGAGGTACTGAAAAATATTACACTGTCAATTTTACTCAGACCCAGCAAGAAGGGATTGCCCCCACAGTATCTGTTCACAGTCCAAGCTAATCCTTTTGTAGCACTTGTCTGTTAATATTTAACAGGCTCCAGTGTGCTCAAGTTTCAGTGGCCAAAATGTCATTTATAAAGTAATCCTGTAGTTCGTTTCTTATTTAGTTTCTAACATTTAATCATTGCCTTTGTGAAATACTTCTGATTACTTAGAAATTCTGACATGACCTTAATACATCTCTCATAAAGAGTTACTGCAGAAGTGACAAGTTAATTTGACAGGTAGTGCGACATATGAGGACAGCAGTAACATATTATTGGTACAATTTAGTCACAAATAGGAAATAATTTTCCTACTAATACAAACAATTTTCTCTCTTCAGTTATTACTAATTTATTTATTTTGCAGTTATTCAGATATTTAGTGTGTGTTTAATTATTGCTTTCCTCTAACTCCTGAATAAATATAATATATATTTCTATAAATAAAATATTATCTATATTCAGCAATTAAGGGAAAGCAATGCCATTAGGACTGTAAATAATTGAACAGTAGAATTTATTTCTTACAATAAACCATGAACTAAAACTCAGGTTAAGAAAGTCTCAAGCTCCCTTTCTAATTTTAAATAGTTTTAAATAGCATATTCCTATCAACCATATAATTTAAATGTGTCATCTTTATTAATTTTTTAGTCATCCGTTGTAAAAATAGTAATATCAGTAAATGCACTTGATAATACTATAGACTCTCCAGTGTAGCTGTAGCATAGGAATTGCGCAGTATTGCAAATGTAACAATGAAAGCAGAATCGCTCTGCTCCTCAATGCAATTTTACAAAAACAATAGACATTTTGGTTTATCTGTTTGTCATTTACATTTTCTATGTGGGAAAAAAAAGCTATTTAACTATGCAATACATCTGTCCTTGGGCTTTTTATGAAACCGACAACTGTGGAATCTAATCCCTCTATTTATAAAAGGGCCTTTTTTCTTTCTCCAAGTTTAGAAATGAGGGAAATGAATAGGTAATATAGATACCTAAATTACCTCAGAGTAATAGAACAAATCAAGAATGCAGCGCAAGAACACATTCCCCCACTTGCTGTTAGTGGGGCTAAGGCAAGAGTGAGTTATCATAGTAGTACATGAGATGAAGGACATATGCAATACAGAAACATCCTCCCTTCTTCTACATGGACCCCACACAGATGGGCAAAGAGAGGCTCCCTTTGCTACCTGCAGGATGACTGTATAAGGCAAAAAAGTAGATAAGATTGCTTTGGTTTTGAAGCCTTACTGACCAGTGCCTCTGCCAGGCACCCAGATGCTACCTACAGCAGCACCATGGGAAGTTCATGTCACTTGGAGATTGTTTTGTGAGCTGTTGAGATCAGGAAGGAGTACTTACAATGAGGGAAGATAAGTAACGTGTGAGGAGCCCTCAGGAAGCTGCATGATAAAATGAAGAGGAGGAAAACAGCAGTAAAAAGTTTAAATTGAACAACAACTGCTTGGTTTTGCAGCTAGTGCAGCTGAGAGGATTGAGAGGTCACTTGTGTGCCTGGACTCAAGCCCACGAAGCTGCTGGCATGGATAGCAGCGTTGCTACTGTGCTGAGAGACCTTCTGTCCATGCTCTTGTTCACCCTGGCGGCAGCTGCTGAGCCTGAATCAGGTTGTGGCAGCAATCCAGGCAGCACCCACTTTCGTATGTTGGTTCAGCTCAAGAGTGAGGTTTTGAAGCAAATCTCCCAGCCCTCCTCCCCACCTTCTGCACTTCAGTTCATATCACAGGGTTACCTTGTATCACAGGGACTGGATTTCCTTGGCTGAACTGAAGAGGCAAAGGTGCTCCAGAAGTGTGCCTAATGTGCTGCAGCCACAAACAGGTGTTCAGTTCCTGAGACCAGACCAGAGCTGGGTTCACATGGGATGTGTATAGCATAGAAATCAGGTTCTCAGCACCAATGTTTCACTGCACAGACCTGCTCCTGTGGTCCGCGTTATCTGCTAATTAATATAACCTCATTGAAGAGTGCCACCCCTTCAGTTTGCTGCCTGTCCACCCCAGCCTTCACTGTTGGTGTATTTGCTCCTCTCAGCTTGGCCAGCCAAGGTGTCTGTGGGGACTGAGCTGTAACTGAATCACTGAAATGACTCAGGTCTAGTTCAGCAAGAAGGGTTGCATTCCACTTAGAGTTAACCACCTCGCTTGGCACCACTGAGAGTGCAGAGTGCTGCACTGGGGCCAAACACGGGTGAAAGGAGCTTATCCTATTCACATTGCTGAGGGTTTGCAGAAAAAGCATTTTCCTTCTTGCCTGACTAAAAGCTATGACCTAATTTTAAAACTCCTTTCCTGTATTTGCCTTCATTGTCTTGTTTAGCCCAGTTAGTAGGAGTTTTTGAGGTGAGATCAGTCAATTTAGGAATTATATAAACACCACCGAAAACTGAAACTCAGAGTGCAATAGTGGGTAAAGGTTGCTCTGTAAGAGTAGAAATCATATGGCTCGTTATTCTTCTGTGCCCTGGCCCCGTGATCCATCTATAAGGGCGAAAGTTATTTAATATATTGACAGGAACCTCTGCCAGCTTTCGGACTGATATAATTTGTGGCTGATGAACTCTTGTAGTCCATCATTAAATTCCATAATAATTTCTTTAATAGACTGCTGTTGAGGAAAGCTTGCCAAATCTGACTGATTTTTGCTCAGGGCTTTTCCATATGCTTCTAATCCCCTGGATGAAGTCTGACAGATTAACAGGGAGACTTCAAGAAATTCTTACTATTCTCAGTGGACTTCTTCTCCATGCTGTCTTCCTGATTTACCTCTGCTCTCTTGCTCTCTTGCTCAGTGAAACTATTGGAGGTGTAAGGTCCAACTGACTAAAATAACTCCTAACAGAAGATTCTATACACTAAAATTGTAAGTTGAGGTTAAAAAAAATAAATCAGTTACAATGATGAACTTGCCTAGTTAACTGAACCTGCTTTTTCTTTTTTAAATTAGTGTCTTTTGATTAATAAATCTGTTTGATGTAAGAATCAGTGTTGCAGTATTCCTCTATCTATTTTCTGAATATCAAGCAAACTTGTATCTTGCCAGCATGGCTGGAGACAAAACATGGATATTATGAAAAACTGCTGAAGTAAATGTTTTTGTAAAAATAAAGGGCTAGTCACCAAGTGATATTAGTCTGAAAGTCCCGCTAGAGGTGGCAGCAGCATTAGTCAGAGGAAGCCAAGGTTTCCAGGTGTTCCACATCCAGAAAAATCATTTGTAGACACATGGACAATATTCTTATGTCTTATCATGTGAGATTGCCTGAAGCTGTGACTTACAGGTAGGTCACTGCTTAATGTCCATCAGGTGAAACTCAGTTCTGACAACAGATAAGCTAAAAAACAAAACAGCAGGTTGATTCTATAAAAGCAAGTGATTGTGGTATTTGATTAAAGACACTGTAACTGGAAACAAAGGAAAGAGAAAAATAAATTGATAAAGCACAATTAGCCATAATGCTTACCAATTAGAGCTGCTCTCACATCTCAGATAATCACATGAGGGGCCAACAATCTTGTTCCCCTACACCAGAGTATATTCTCCATGATTATTTTGTCCAAAATATAGTCCTCTCGCTATGTGTCTTGTCAGTCTGCAGAATGCCCTTCCCATCTTTTCTTCAGTTCCTCAGCACAGGTTGTGTCGTTAGGCTCTTTTATCCAACCTGACTGATCATTTACAGTTCTTCCTTCCTCCCTCCACAGCGAAGGGCCTCTTTCTCCCTCTCCTCTCCTCTGAAACTGAGTTATGATATTTAAACTACAAAGGCCTTAAATGGGACACTGCTAAGTCCCCAGAGCTCCTGTGCATCTGCACTGATGTTGCAGTCTTACCAAGCAGATTTTTTCTAGCTTAAAGAGCCTTCGTGCTATTCATGTGATTTTCAGGATTGCTACAGATTGCTCTGTAGCAATCCTGAAAAGTCTACAGCTTGCTACATACATTCTGTACTGTGAGACAGATTCACAGTGCTGATACCTGATTACACCCACAACCTCTGGCTCGGTGTTAATGCTTTACTGAGACTACGGGTAACAAATTAATGACCAGGGTGACAGGCATGGAACTTTAATGGAAGTATCATGCTTTTCCAGCATGTCCTTTTCCTCCCTGCACCTTTTACTGGTTTTAAGGGTCTTGCTTATCTTTTATAAACAAACAACACAGGCTCAGCTGCACTGGCTGGACAGAGTACAGTTAGGGCTCTTGGGCACTGGAGAGTCATTTTTGCCTTGAAGCTACTGCCTGCTGGAAAAACTAGTACTGAGCAAGGGCTTTTTGGAGGTGTAAATCATGCTCTTGTGAGAAAGGTGGGCTGTGATTACTCTGAGCTGGAGACTGCAAGAGCTGGGAGTCAGGAGCAGCAGCCCCTGCAGCTGGGGAAGCTGCTGCTCACAGGCGGAAGGGTGCAGACACCTTCCCCAACAACTCCTGCCTCAAGCTCAGCCCAGTGAAGGGAGGTTTTGCACCCTGCAGAGGTGCCTGAGAGGTGCTTTGAGGAACTGAGCCCTCCGACAAAGTGAAGGTACCAGGTGATGGTGTCCCACTGCTGGAGAGGCAGAGACTCCCCCTCCAGTTTTGCTCCAGAGAACTTGTGAGAGGTCAGGCTGCCCAGCACTGTTCCTGACAGCTTTCTGAAAAGTGAAGGTATCATTACGGTGAACATTAGAAAGGGAAGATGTGGCAATGGATATTGGTCATTCAGGTTACAGCTTACACATCTCATTTACATTACTTACTTTGAATCTTTCTCAGCCTGTGTCACTGGGTCTCTGACTCTACCTGCTTTTAGCACTACCTGATGCTTTGGGGAGAGGTCAGCATCTACCTTCACTGTGAATTTGTTTAGTTTACAAGATTAATAAGCACGAATAATATTATAGCCAACAGCAGTCTAGGAAAAGCTGATGACAAATTGTGCAAATGTGGTGTCTCCTAGCAAATGCAGAGCAGCCAACAGAAAAGCAGGGAGAAAATGATTTGACTTCACATTGTCAAGATGTCCTGGCAGGACGTAGCAGGGAGCACAGAAGCTGCAGAGCAGCAATCCAACCTCATCCAGCATTGAGGAGAGTGCTGTGATGGAGGCATGCACAGCCTAGACGGGGAATTAGAAAATCAGTTCTCAGGGGAAAAGAGAATTCGCTCTGCCCTCAGTGAATAATTCAATTAAGCAGTTTTGCTTTGGGCAACTTGTGGAAGTAGTGGAGCTTCATGTATAAAATGGCATTTCTGAAAGCTTTACGCATTAATTTAACATGGCTTAGCTCAATTTCAGCCTTTCTTATACAGTACAGTCCATCTTCTGCTCTGCTAGGCGGGGCTGATGTATTCCTCTGTGGTGTGAAGTGTACCAGCTACTGCAGGTCTCAATAACTCTCTTCCATGGAAGAGCAGAAAAGAATCTTTAGAATAGCAAAAATAGCTGTACAGAATTTCCAGTATACTCAGCAATTCCTTATTCAATTTGAGCTATGCAGCATTCATTTATGGATAAAGATTTTGTAAGAGCTATTTAAATATATGATTGTAATACATATTCATAACTCCTTGTGCGAGCTTTTTTGGAAATGTACAGAAAACCAGAAAAGGTATTTCAGGGCCTCCTTTCCTTATACAATTCTAGGAATATCCATGAAAAACAAGGGAAAAGGAAGCTGAGTAATCATGAGTGACAGTCATGTAATATAATGCTAATTCACATTGCACTTTATAGCCATTTCAGTATACTACAATGCATAAAACATGCATGGATGTATCAAATAAACTGGAGCTTATATTTAAAGAAATACAGGTTGTTTATTAACAAAGTTCCAAATATCATCAGCAAATGTACATTAAATACAATACCCTTACTCCAGTAATACTAAGATGCTCAGTACCAAAATAGGAGGAGAATCAAATACGAAACTAATGGAAGAGTAGTTTTAGAAAAGGGATAATCACAGTAGTGATCAATACTGTAAAATCCAGGGCCTGCTGCAGCATTATGACTGACATGCTGTGTTACCCTGCTGCACTTTACCTATAACTAAGCATACTTGCTGAAAGTTTTTAAACTGATTAGGAGCTTGGTATTTTGAGGGGTGAGAGTGGGGAGGGAAGAAAGTTCCAGTCAAAGTGCTCAGGCCATTTTCAAGATTGAAATTAGAGGAAAAGAAATGGCTTTAACAAGTTGAAATAGCTTTGCAAGCTATTTCTTTAAGCAGCGTCAGCATGTATCTTCATGCTTCGGAACAGGAGCTTGAACGTTTTCCAGGAAAGAGAACTCACCTGGGATTTGGAGGCTTTTCTTTTACTTTCTCTTTGAACATTAGCTCACATTTTTTTAATACAAGATTGAAACTAGTATAAGTTTGCAAATGCTCAAGAGTTGGCAGCTGTATCCTCTAAAAATTGTACATCCCAAGTATTTTTCGGCTTCTCAGGGCTGGAATTGGCCTCTAAGGACAAGAGCTGTTGTGCTCACTCTGTCCAGTAGAAGACCCAGAATTTTCCACTTATTTTTTCTCTCAGCAGAGACTTCTGGAAGCAGGAAGATGTAGCAAGAGAGGCAAGAACACAGAAGAGAATGGAAAAGAGAGGGAATGGAGAAAGTCAAAAGTTTTGAGGCTGTCAAGAAAATGATGTATAGGAAGAGCTTAAACCTTTCAGCCTATTTAGCTTGTTTAAAAGAAAGTTAAGGGGTGATGTGATTTTTGTGTGTTTCTTCACAAAGAAAAATGCTAGGTACAAAAGTAGTCTGACCCATGAGAGAAAATACAGTGAAGTACTGTAGAAGAATCTGAGAATGCTACATTCAAATAAAAGATTAGCAAAGGTGTTGAGAAAGAAAGTGAAAACACTGAAGCAAATTTGTAAAGGAAGCAATCACTATTTTAACCTTTTTTGGTATCTTCTTATTCAGATTTGCTAATAGCATACTGCTTTGACCAACTGCAATATTTTATGCCTTGTATAAGTTTGTCAGGTGACCTTCTATAGCTAGCTGTGTATATTGAATAAGGTTAAATGAAGAATTGGTGCCTTTTAGTCTTAAATTTTTTGAACATGCAAAGTGGAGGAATAGCAATGACAGGATGAAGATAGGATCCAATCAAGAGGAAAGGAAAAAATAAAAAAGAAATGGGTTAACAGGATTAGAGAGGAGGGAGAGTGTAGGAAGGAGGGGCTGGGAACAGAGGCATGCAGCTGCATCATATCGTAAACCAGAAGGGACCCACCTACACCACACACCCTGAGATTTCCCTGAAATCATCACTTATTTATACTAGTGCTTCTTGTTTTAGGAAAAAAATCCTACAACTTAACTTGATTTTAACATTGCTGGCAATAGAGTAGCACCATATCTGCTGGCAGATTTTACTGTAGCTGAGTACACTTGCTGTTAAAAGCGAGGGATATAGTTTCTTATCAAAAGTTCTCAATCACTTGTTCTGTGATGTAAAAAAGAACAGACTCATTATCTGCAATAGCGATAAATGAATTGTTACATTTTCAGTCTATTTGCTAAATTATTCTATTTTCTAATACTAAAACATTCATTTTATGATTTAGTGAAGCAATAAATACTTAAAGAAGAGTGAAACTTAACTTCAATTTTACCACTTTGAGCTTCCTATTAAAAGAAAATCAGCAATACTTTCTTCAGTTTCTTCAAAGTATGATTCCCTTTCTCAAGGGTCTATTTTGGTGGAGAATGTTTTCTTATTATTTCTCATGTTTGAAGAGGCTTTTCAAGAAATAATCTAAAAAATTCAGTTCCCCAGCACTTGTAGGAACATCTTTATTTTTTGATAAGTACATGATGTTTCATCCTACCAATACTGATTTACAGATCTGTCTTCCTTCTAGAATATCATTTGAACTGTTATGAACAGGCAAATATATGAGAGAAGTGGTAGACCAGCTGGGTTTTAAACACCAGATTTAGGGAAGATGCCAGCAGAGGGCAATAAATAGACACCATCCCTGATAGCCAACTTTACAACAGCCTAGAAACTGGAAGCTCAAGGCTTTCTGTTTTTTGGGTCATTTATGAGAAACTTTCTTAGATTCCTTCAATAAATTACAAGAGGAAAAGTCAGAGAAAATTGAGTTTTCTTTGCAAAACTATCATACATTCTGATTAAAAGTACTTTCTAAATATTCATAACCAACCATGATAAAGAATAGTAATTAATAAGTGGAGTGAAAGTCATAAACCATAGTGTGCATGGCTCAAGACATTCTCACACAGCCTGTATGTATGTGTGTGGTAAAGCAAGTGCTCCATCTACAGCCCTAGGAAAGCTACTTGTTAACATGCACCTCATTTTTCTAATACTGTATTAGAAACTGCACAACAAAGCAAAATGGGGGCTGAATAAAACTCTGTAATTTCCACCCATTAAGATATGGAGCTCTTCATGGCCTTCAGCATGCTGTCTTCAAAATATTATCTTTAAGATTGAAATGTCTTTTTTATGTACACAGCATATGCTGTTTTTACTCTTTTTGCTTCAGTATGTTCGTGTCAAGGGTCCATTAGCCAGTCTTTAACTTCCAGCTTGCACATTTTATTGTTTGTTGAGAGGGCATTTGCTGAAACAGGAAAAAAATTGCACTTCTGTCCTATTGAGGCAGAAAACACTATTGGAGTTCCCTAGGAATCTTGTTAGATAATTAAGTGCCTTAGGCCTACTCAGCATCACCAAACTTCTCAGCACTTAAATTATTACAGGTAGTTAACACCAAATGTTTCACTCATCATCAACTGGGATGCTCTGCTTTGTGTTTCTCAAGGCTATTTTAAGGCATATTCATTAATCTCGGAAATGTTGCAAACAGAAAAAATTGTGTAGATTTTTCCATTATGGGCCATACAACCCCTGTGGATGATTCCAGCTTGGATAATGCACATCAAACCCAAGGCTGATATTCAAGGATGTCAGATGACAGAAAAATAATTCTACTCTTTGTGTCTTCTATGAAAGTATTATTATCCCAAAACTGATGTTTTAACAATGCATTTTACTTTAATAATCCATATTCTGACAGTAGCAATAGTTTGAGCAGCTGTGTCTGAACAGCTTTATTATGTCTTCTTTTGGGAGTTCTGCAAGTTAAATAACTTTTCAATTATTACGCCTCACATCGCATTGATATTGCTCATCTGCATTTACTCTTTCTTTAAATAGCTACAATTGTAGCCATTAGATGAAAATCTAAAGCCATTCTTACAATGTTCTCCTTTAATGATAGTATTACAAAAACACACATGAAATTAAACAGCACTTTGTCTTCCCTCTACAGCTACTAACTCCACTACCAAATCACATCTCACCCCTGCAACCATTCCAGACAGGTGTATTTCTCTCAGTACTCATTTTCTCCAGCAGTCATTGCAAATAGCTGCATTTCAGAGCCCATCATCAAGATCTGAAGAAAAGCTGTGGTGACCAGTTGAAAACATATCTCAAAGGGAATACGAGGGGCCTGACTCTGTGTCATGGGTATGTGACAGGGCACTTCTGTTCCAGCTCTTCTAACACAATGCATGTGGCCTGCCCAACCCTGTAAACTGACTCAGGTGATGTGAAGAGACAAGATTTTTGCTGATGTATAACAGAAAATGTCTTTCCCCACCAGATATCCACAATCTGATGCAAGAGATATGGCTTAGACCAACTCTACTACGTTGGTGGTCCTCATTCCCCATCCTTGGAAAGGGCTTGAGCAGGAGAAACCAGAAACTCTCCAGTTCCAGAAAAGAAAATCCCAACCTCCCCACAAAAAAAACCCAACACTAAGTGAGTATGTAAGGTCCAGGGCTGTCAAGCTGACGTACCTTGTCACCCTCACTTCAGAGGACCTCTGCCAGAGGTCCGGACCATTTGCTGCCAGTCTGTAGATGTGAGCAGATCTGACACCATGGCTGCGGTGGATGGAGGGCCTTGTCAGCAGAATGGAGAACCCTCTTAAGGTGTGCTTTGGGAAGAATGTGGAATTCCAAGTGGGAATCAGACTCTCTGAGAAATAATATATACACTCATATTACATGAGAAAAAATAATTGCAGTTTTATTCTGTCGCTCTTGAGGGGCATGCATGATTTGCCAAGGTCATTACTAAGGACTGTAGCAGTGTGGTTGTACTGAATTGAACCTCAATCTGTCTAATCCAGTATTTTAGAGCTAGAAATAGCTACTCCCTACTCCTAGTACTCCCTAGGAGCTACTTCCTATGCTCTGAAAATGGGTATGATAGACTTGCCTATATGAAATTCAATTGCATAGGGAGAAGAAGGAAAGACATTTTGTCCCTGAAACTTAAAGTCTGTGTACATCCCAATGAATTACAAAAAGTAAGAGAGACAGGGGAAGAATGTCCTAGAAGCTTATCAATATTCAGCTTGCTCTTTCTGAGGCTGGAGTAGAAATTAGCCCCATCTCCCTTTCTGAAGATTCATGTGCAGTTTTGTGTGCAGGGATTGAGCTGTTGCAAGAGCAGCCATTCCACCACCTGCTTTAAAAAGGAAAAGAAGTCACATCATCAAAGAGCTACTTGGAAAAAAAAACATTTTAGAGTTAGCTGAAATTATTTGTGAGTTCAAGCCAAATTGACAGAATCTTTTAGAGTATTGGAAAAGTAAAAAGTAGAAACGTTAGAAACATTTTTTGACACTCAAACAAAATATTGATTTTTCATTTCAAAGCAAAGTTTATTTTCAATTCCACCTAAATGTAATTTTAAACAGCTAAAGCACCCTAGCAGCTAAAATGATCCTTTCTTTCTTTCTTTTTTTTTTTGGGGGGGGGGACCTACAGATCAAAAGTCCTTTGATTATAGGCAGGGCAATACATACTTCGACAGCTTCTTTCTTCTTACAGTCCAAAGACTTCCTGTTTATTAGCATTTGACAGCTCTCCTCATGCTCTGACCCAGAGAGAAGAACAGAGATTTGTTTTACTGAACAGATGATAGTAGAAGTAGAAGAGCAGGAGAGTCTGGGAAGCAAATCCAGGCCACTTTGACTTCAGAGTTCAGGATTTCTTGAATCATGACGTTCAAGAAGTGTAGGAATTGTCTTTTCCCCCAGCAGCAAAAGTCTACCAGAAGTCTACAGCAAGATAGTTCTGCCCACGTGTGACTGATTCAGTCTGGAGCAAATTAACACATAAGGAACACAGACAATAGTCTAAAGGTCTCATCATCTCTGAGGTCACAAACACCTCTTCTGCCTTCCTAGGTAAATATAAAGTAATATAAAGGAGACCATAATAACAGTACTATTCTCAGAAGAATACTATCAGATGATAACAGATCTTGCCAGAAAGCATGCAATAAATTTTTAGGTTTTTTACTGTGTGTGTTGCTCATTGTAACAGTGACTGTTAGGATTTAGTGCTATTAAATATTTACACTAGCATATTGTTCTAAATTGGAAAGGTAAGCACCTTTTTCCATGCCTAGGCTCTAGGCATGATCGGCTGACCTGATACTGCCTTTTTAAGGCTTCAGAGTGCTGCAGAGTCGTCTTAGCATCCTATTAGCTGATGTAATTCTTCACAGTGGTGCTCTGTTACAGTCAAGAGCGTTAGTGAGGGTGAAGCCAATGAGACATGATTGCAGAGCCTTGGGCAGCCCTTCAGCCAAATGGTGCTTCCTGCTACCAAGACAATCCTGAATTGCCTTTCGTGGAGAGCATGTACCATTTTCTTTCAAACCCAGATTAGGGGGTTGGCTCTAAATCAGGGGCAAGTCCAATCTGCTAACACTGTCAGCCTTTTGATACTGTAAGCCTGCTCATTAGGAAGTAATCATGTTGATGCAAATAATTGCAATACACTCAGCTTCTTAATGGTCACAAAGCTTTTTCTGTGCTAGGTTTTCCAAGTGATTGCTATACTAACAAAGTCTTAGACTAGATATGAGTTTATATTATGTATATGTAGTCAACTTCAAGTATAAGGTTTTCAGAAACAAATTAATGAGTTTGGCATCACACACACTTCTGAAATTCTCAAGACAGGCTGTTTCTTGCTTTTAGGTGTCTACATGGCTTTAACAACCTCACTGTAGGATGTTACTGAAAGCCTTCATCCCTTCTTCTCTTTTTCCAGGTATAGAATTTATCTTTTTATTTTAATAATAATGTTTCTAACTTCTACCTTCAGTTCTGGAGGCTCATTTTTTCCTACAGGTTAAGAGCTCTCTAACTAATTCCCATGTGACAGGACAAGAGGCAATGGGCAAAAATTGAAGCACAGGAAGTTCCGCCTGAATGTGAGGGGGAATTTCTTCCCTGTGAGAGTGACGGAGCCCTGGAACACGTTGCCCAGAGAGGTTGTGGAGTCTCCTTCTCCAGAGATCTTCAAGGTCTGCCTGGATGCAACCCTGTCTAACATGCTCTGGGTGACCCTGCTGAGCAGGGAGGTTGGACTAGATTATCTCCAGAGGTCCCTTCCAACCTTACTGATTCTATGATTCTATGAACTAAATTTTGTTTTCATCTGATTTCTTAGAAATTTTGATCAAACCACGTTTCAGGCCTCTCCGGGCTCATATATCAGTCTTTCACAAGGAAAGCAGATCTTTTCTGATATTTCTTGTGGTTCCTCTTTGAGGCCTGCTTTGTTTTTTCAGCACCTGTGGAGCCATGGGCAGCAGAACCAGGGGCAGAGATCTGCCAAGCCTGTGCTTGGGCCAAAGGTGGGGCAGTGGTCTCTCTTCTGGTAGTTTTTCTGTTCTTGGGCCTGTTGATTTTGAGCTTTTGAGCCAATAATTGCACTGGTACTCAAGTTCAGTGTGTTAAAAAAGACATACAGAAAAGAACGACAGCTTCTCAGGATGAGGTCCCTGATAATATAGGGAGTGCCTATATTCCATGTTTCTGTATGTACAATATGACATGAGGTCCTACAGAAGTTTACAACTTTATATTTGACCACTTACTGAACAATTCAGATTGTATGGTACAATAACCCAATTCTTTATATTATTTAGCACTGCCCAATCTTTTCTGATATCAGTAAATTCCATCAGAGGTGTATCATTAATGTATATTTTGACTTCTTTTTCCTGCTATGTGACTCATCAGTCTTTGTGAATGATATGTTATCAGCATGCTGTATTCCAAATATTTTAGTCTTAAATATTCAAAAACAAGTCAGAAAGCATTTGCCATGTAGTCAGGCAAAAGGGGAGACTCACAAGCCCGGAACTGTTTCTCACTCAGACAGGGAAAGAAAGGGAGGAAGTGAAGGGAAGGAGGAAGGGAAAGAATTCAAGTAGTAGCAAAAATCCCCCTTATCCTTAGAGAGATTTAGGCCCAAGACCTTTTTTAAAAAAAAAAAAAAAAAAAAAAAAAACTCCTCACCCAGGCAATGTGACAGACCTCAGTGGAATAGTTGTTATGTACCCTGATGAAAATAAGAGGAGAACAAGGCTCTCACAAGCAATAAGGAAAATTAGCTGGCAGTGTGTGGCAATGACCACTTGCAACTTGCATCTAAAGTGGAGAGAAATAAGCACCTTCAGGGAGCAATTCATCTCAACCTAAAAGAGGTGAAGTGAATGACTGTAAAGGGCACTTAGACATGGTGCCAGAAAACCTGAAGGGGCAAAGTTAGGTGAGATGGATCCCATTTTTAATGATCTATATACTTCTGAATCCCCTCTACTCAGCCCTGGTGAGGCCTCATCTCGAGTACTGCGTCCAGTTCTGGACTCCCCACTACAAGAGAGACATGGAGCTACTGGAGAGAGTCCAGCGTAGGGCTACAACGACGATCAGAGGGCTGGAGCATCTGCCCTGTGAGGAACGGCTGCGAGAGCTGGGCCTCTTCAGCCTGGGGAAGAGAAGACTGAGGGGGGATCTTGTCAACATGTACAAGTACCTGAAGGGAGGGTGTCAAGGGGATGCGGACAAACCCTTTTCAGTTGTCCCATGTGACAAGACAAGAGGCAATGGGCAGAAACTGAACCACAGAAAGTTCTGCCTGAACTGAGGGGGAATTTCTTCACTGTGAGAGTGACGGAGCACTGGAACACGTTGCCCAGAGAGGTTGTGGAGTCTCCTTCTCTGGAGATCTTCAAGGTCTGCCTGGATGCAACCCTGTCTAACATGCTCTAGGTGACGCTGTTTGAGCAAGGGGGTTGGACTAGATGATCTCCAGAGGTCCCTTCCAACCTTACTGATTCTATGATTCTATGAGTGTTTGTGATGAGAAGTGGCTCATACTGCAGTTGATAAAGAAGCTTTTTTTTTACATTTAGTTTGCCACTTGGCAAAATGTCAGTATATAAAGCCTGAAGAGGTCCTGTTTAAACCAAAATAAATACGTTCAACTTCTTGATTTATTTTGTATGTATGCTGCAAGTTGCTGCCTGCTGCTGACAAGCTGGTGAGAAGGGTACAAAACACAATAAACAGTTTGGGGCTCTGCTGTGGCAGGTTTTGTGCATTTGAGGACAAATATATGACACTTTGTGGCCAGGAGAGGGCCACCAAACCCTGACAGTTTCATGGTGGTGTGCTCTTTTGAAAAATAAACTTGATTTGTAAAAGTTTAATTGCAAAGCAATTGAAGCTTTTGGAAGTCTAACCCCAGAGAAAGCATTGCAGACTTTGTAGGAGAGGGATGAAAGAGAGAGCTACCTTCAGATCTGCTGCAAAGAAATGTTAGTTTTAGGAGACAGAATCAAAAAAGGAGAGGAAGAATGCTTAAATTCAGGAAGTCCTTGCTTTTCATTCTAGCAACATCTGCCTGAAAAATGGCCAATGGGTCACTAGGCTGCTAAAGTATCTGCAGATATCCTACAGATCGAGTGGAATCATGCCATACCTTTTGCAGGTACAGGAGCAGGACAAGTTAGCAAAAGGACTTAAATCTACTCTACCCTGGAATCTCTGAACATATCTTAACTGAAAGAAAGTTCACTTAAAATGACTGAATGGGAGCTAAGTCATAACCTGATTATAGAGGGGACGTGTATGCGAGTGTTGCCAAGAGATTTCCATTCATGGAGAAATGCCAGGGTGCTCCCGCCCCATCTGTATCCGTGCCTGCGCTGTGTGCAGCCAGCCTGCCACACAGCAGCCCCTCTTGGTGCAGCACACAGCCAGCCCACATAGACACACACTTCTGGAACCTGATTTCAAGTGCTTAAGGGGTAAGTATGGGTCCAGACATTCCATCTGTGCTGTCTGGAGCTCATAGGATGTATATAGACAGGTAGCATCTTTACAATGCTTTAACAAATGAAGCATCTCTGGCTTTCTTGTTTCTCTTCATGCTTACATGGAGTCCACTCTTAATCCCTTATAATACCACTGAGTTTGGGAACTGTTGCTACTTTTATCTAAAATTGTACAATCGTGTTAATAAATATGTTTGGCTTTTGCAGAGAGCGAATGAGACCAGAGCAGGGAGCTGTAAGATTATATGCAGCAAGATGAAAAGAAATTCTTGTAACAGATTCCAACTTCAGGAATCTCCTCCGTCCAGTCAGATTAAACTGGTGATCAAGCAAGATCAATCCCAAGATGATGCAACATGTGCTGTGCTCTGTTCTCTCATGTATCGAGGTTCTCCCATCAGAGCCAGGATCTCACTGTTTTCATGTTATGCATGGCAGTATGCTATCACTGGGATGCTCTTCAGACTTTCCAGCAAGGAGCTAAGAAATCTCAGAGATGCCTCTTTTAGCTAAATTATAAGAGAACTGAAATCTAAAGATGCTACTTTAAATATACATACTTCTGCACATACAATGAGCAGTGCCCTGTTCTCTCATGTATCGAGGTTCTCCCACTACTGCACAGTTATTCCAGCTGTGGAGCAGAGGTTGATCACAGGCAGTAGCAGCGTCTTCTGGAGATGCCAACAGCTCAAGTGAGACTCTTTGCTATGGCATTTCCATGCAAAGACCTTTTTCCATGCCAGTGATGGCAGGTGAGTGCTAAGGAAGGGCAAGGCACAGATCAGAAGGTCCTGAACTGCCAGGGATTCATAAAATTGTGGCTCTACCATACTTCTACTTAGGAAAGCCCATCATGAAGAAGCCTCATGTAAAATCAGCACTGGTGAGCCTTCATATTTAGCTTTTCGAGAATCCAGTTAGTAGTGACAGGCAGGTGTATAATAGTCTCATGGTCAGGAAAGGCGTCTCAGAGATCCTACTCATCCAAAGCCCAGACACCTCAGCTTGAACCCTAGCACCCCAGTGTCTGTATGGGACTATTTAGGTGGCTGAGAAAACACTGGCAGTTCTCCTGCCAGTGACAGGTTGCTGATACTAAGTTAGATACCACTATTTGCTTTATAATATGTTACTGTGCAATACTGTTGTAATTCTGAGGAGAGACTGGCACTGGGATGTAGAGCTCTCCTTCAGTTGAAGCAGGACAGAGATGAATCTGATAAGCAAGAAGAAATGTTCTAAGGGACTGCTTTTGTCTCCCACAGAAGGTTGTTGCTGCTTGATTCTCAAGGAACACTGCATTTAACTTATGAGTCAGGTATAAACAATAATTTCTTCCAATTTTTTTTCTCACAAATTTGCCTTCTTTGAGGTTCTCATGCATTAATCCTACTGTTTAGTGAAAATTTTACTTTACAAAGATTGTAGTTTATCTGAGATTTGTTCCTTTAAACAGTCAAACAGTATCTGGTATAACCATCTTTACTGCTGAAATCCAAGACAGCTTTACCAAAACACACAAGCTTCTTTGCACTTAGAGCTTCACTGTGTCAGAAACATGATGACATCATCTGGAGGAATCATTCCAAAAAGCGATTCTTTAACACATTCTTTATCTTCAGCCTACCTAATTTGCACGCTTATTAATTAGCTAGACATGATATATATCACTCCACAATAAACTTAGTGCCCTATCTTCTCTTGGCGTAACTTCATTTGCATTTACCTCATGATAGCTTTATCTTACACATATATCAAATATTTTCGAATGAAAACAACTTGTCTCATTAAATATCTCATCCATTTTAAGAATTAAAATAACTTTTCTTTCCACTTAGTCAAGATTCCAGCTTTAACAAATTAACATGTGAGAAAACTTACTGCCATATTCCCTAATTAAAAAAAAAAAAAAAAAAAAAAAAAAACAATTCACACCAAGTGTAAATCTCTCTTTGCACTATGTACTTCATCAGAGCTTTAATTCATTAGGCCTTTTAGTACCAAATTCCTTTCCTACTAATAAGATAGTGCATAGTAAGATAACTATGTACACAGGCAACAGCTTTAACTCTAGATGAATATTGCATCATAGGCAGAATGCAGCAGTTTGCCCTCTCTGTGTCATGGGCCACTATTACTACATTATTTGGAGGCTCAAAAATTTTCATCCATTTTCTCAGTCATTTAAAAGTCTTAGTCCCATAGTCTGATAGTATGTCACTCTAGGTCAAGCTATACTACTGGTCCTATCACCATTTATTTATGCTAACTTTAGCAGGGCAGTGCACAAAGCCCAGCACAAAGAGAGTATAAATATAGATACTGTTCTTGGGCTACTAAATTAACTTGCAAAAGAGATTATTGGGATGTGAATTAACCTTCTTTTCAGAGCATCTTGCAAAACCATCTTCTTTACCAAGACATAAATCACAATGGATTAGTACAGCAAAAGGAGAAGGAGAGAAAAACAATGATTATGCCAAGCAACATCCGCCTCTCCAGCAAAGGGTGGAAGTTCTGATGTCCACCAGGAAACTTTCTAGACCTAATTTGCCCGGGAAATGGTTTGATAATATTTTACAGGTTCTGTAAAAACATGTAGCACAGTCTACTGCATTGCAATTAGTGTGGAACTGCGATCAATGCTCACATCAAAAGACTGCTGCATCAGCTGTCTTCCGCAAAAGCCCATACAATTCTCAAAAATCAAAGATGCAAAAATGCTCCCTCCCACCACCAGAGTGGGGATCTCACTGTTTTCATGTTATGCATGGCAGTACGCTATCACCAAGATGCCCTTCAGACTTTCCAGCAAGGAGCCAAGAATCTCGGAGATGCCTCTTTTAGCTAAATTATAAGAGAATTGAAATCTAAAGATGCTACCTTACTTTAAAAATACATACTTCTGCACATACAGTGAGCACCATCTGCAGTCAGCAAAGCCACTAGAATGAGAACATCATAACTGAAACCAGGAAAAGCCGATTAAAGGTATTTTCAGAGCTCTTCAAATTTTTCTGTTACATGTTATGAAACAAAGTTTTTTGAGACTTAGGAAGATATACGGACAGATCAGTTAGTCTGCCAATATGATTTTATGATACTATAGTAGTGAATCTGAAAGTTATTATTTTGAACATGAACATGAAGAAGTGTTGGGAGTGGGTGGGAGAGGTGAAGGGAAAATGTTCAGGAATGACAAGTATTGCCAGAAATATATCCCTCATGCCATTTGATAACTCCAAATGAAATAGTCCAATGCTGACTGATACTAGTATGCCTCAGTCCTACTAGCTTAAAAGTAGGATTTTCTTATAATTTTGAGAAAAGTGGAGAGAAAAAGAAACCTACCTCCTTCCACTCACATACAGCAATGTTTGGATGTTAGCTTTTGTCTTGATTGCCCTGAAGGCTGAATTGCTGTTTACATTCACACTTACCACTTTTTTTAGCTCAACTCTGCACAGACAAGTGTCCTGGCTCACAGAGTTCCTGCACGTTTGGCCCAGATGGCTTTAGCTTCAGGACTGTGAGCATAATCGGTGTTTGCTGGGCCCAGCTGTATTTTTTAACATGCAGATGTTTTCATAGGTTTTGATTTCTTTTTGGCTTAAGGTAATCTTTGTTTACATTGTCTGGGCTGACTCCACCCCTGGACGAAAGGTACTGTGTTGCTGAGATGGCACGTGCTGCCTCCACAGACGTTGGGTCACAAAACGGCACACAGCAAAAATGGTTGGCTCCATCAAACGCTGCAGGAGAAACTGCCAGATTAAAAGACTTCCCATCTGCAGTCAGTCTGCAGGTGAAATGGAGGTGTGTGTGTATTTTCCATAGGTGTTACGATTAATTATTTGTAATACAGAATCACCTGAGGTCCACTGTAGAGATTGGACTCCACTGCACTTGTTAGGACGTGGAAGCACAGCGTATACCAATGTCCTTTGAAGTGAAAGAAGACAAAAATGCCAACAAGAGGTTTGGTGAAGTGTTCTTTCCCTTTAGTGAGCGGACAGGCAGACGGCAGTCTGGGCTACCTTTATGGAAGCTATGCTAGCCCTTAAGATTAGCGCAATATCTTCCCGAGACCGTGAGACCAAACTGTGGATTGAATTCAGATTTCTCACGACACAGCCAGTATCTTACATCCAAAGCAATTTCTTTCTGTCTTGCTGACAGGCAAATTGGAAATGTGACAGAGTACAGACAAGCTGGCAGGGTGATAGGAGGCTTTCAGATGGAGTCTGCAAAGATGACAAGAATATCCTTTTTTTTTTCCACCACTCCAGTCACTCACTTGCTCCTACCTTTTTCTCAGCTCTTGTTTCTAACCTGCTTTGCCAGAAAAGGCAGTGTTTCATTTCTTTCATGAAACTCCTTTCAGAACCACTAATCTAGCACAACTGAGCACAAGCATTAAGCTAATTGCAGTGAGAAGTTATTATATCCCAGCCAAGCCTTGTGCCATGCCTGCTCAACTTTTCCGAATACAAATTTCTTGCACATTTCATCACCTGACCATATTATAAAAGCTCACCAGTGGCAAGATCTCCAAAAGCTTTGAAATGGATCTGTCTGAGTGTTTTCCTTAAGGTAGGAAATATACAGAAAGAAAAGCTCTCTCAAGCATGAAAACTAGATTTTATGAAAACAACCCTCTTAAACCAGCAAAAATATAGAACTCAGAAGCAGGTTTAGCTCAGTTGGTTAGAGCATGGTGCTGCTAATGCCAAGGTCACAGGTTTTATCCCTGTATGGGCTATGCTGAGGGTTGGACTAGATGATCTCCAGAAGTCCCTTCCAACCTTACCATTCTATGACTATATGAAAATCTTAGATTAAGAATGGAAATTACACAAATCCTTGTCTCCCTGCTCCATCCCTGAAGAGAGGAACTGATTTCACATTCCCTAAGCTTTCAATAACTCATACAGCCTCATCTTGGTCCCTAAGTCTTTTTACTGTCCCATCTTAGACCTCAATGTCTGCTTTCCGTTCTCAGCAATTGGTCTCTGCCCTTTTCCTACTTATATTAGATGAAAAACAACCCAAGTAATGACCTCAGATCAAAACTAGATATAGGGCTAAACAGAGACACACACAGAAACTGTGCACAGTAGGAAATATATGATAGAGGACAGTGGCTGGCTGAGGTCTGGCATCTCAATAATGAAGAAGAAAAGGGAAAGCCCAGAGAAACTGGAAAAGACATTAAAGAAACACCAGACCCACCATGATCAGCATGGAGAGCGCTGTACACAGAAAGTGCAGCAAGAGTTTTCTGGGCAGCAGTTTAATGCTGTGAGCAACCCCCCCTCCTTATGTTGAGTTTTTATTGTGTGCATGAAAACTGTGTGTTGCTTCCAGGGCGCTTGACTCTACCATCCATTTCTTTGCCCGAGAGAAATAACCTAGAAGACTTCACAGCTTAGTTAGCCAACTGCATCAAAAAGGACTAATAATATGCATAATGTAACAATTAGCTTTTGGCAGTATTTAATATATTCACTCCAGGGAAGGTTTGCATAATAGTTCTGATTAATACAAATGAATCAAATTTTAAGAAGGTTGTCAGCTGTCCTCCCCTGAAAAAGCAGAATGATTAATGATAGCAAAATTATAACAAAATGGTAATAATAGGTTGCACTTAGCTTTTTAAATTTTAAGGAACTTTACAAACATTCACTAATTGATTTAAAGCCTCTGTTTATCCTGTGGTGTGAACACTGGGAATATTAGACAAATGTATTAACCAGAGAGATAATGAAATTCAGAGTGCTCCCTATTGAAATCAGACAATGTCCTAGTTCTGTGTGAGCAAGGAAAAGTATTAGACTCTTAAGCAGCTGATATTAGAAAGTGGATCTTTCAGCTGACAGGGACCTAGAAGAAACCTGGCCATTTACAACAAGGCTGATAGTTTCCTCCTCCTAGTGAAGTTTCCTGCTATCTGTAACAAAAATTACTTCCATTGACTTGTGTACATTTAGAAGCATATTCAGGCATAGAGATACCAGAGACACATAAGATACGATATTCTTACTAACAGTGATGGCTAGCACACTTCTATTGCACACTCACTGAACACTCAGCAAATTCAGTTGTGAGGCCACCTCTGAGTCACTGTGCGGAGGGATATGAAATTTAAACTCAGCCTTCTCTTGCTAAAAGTACTCATTTTCCTCAAGACAAGTCTAACCATGATGCAATGAGGCTTCTTCACACTGAGGGAGAGGATATATTAGCTAGGCTTAAGGGAAGTCTTAATTTTAAGATCTGAAAGTAATTGCTACACTTGAATAGTTGAAGTGAGATACATCTTTTTCATCTTCAGCTCCTTGAGTTAGCATTACAGTATGTTTTTCATAGAGGGGTATTAGCACTGTTGGATTACTTGGCCGTTCTTGATCCACTTATATTTATCTTTTGTAAAGGTCGTGTTCCAGCTTGTAGTAGAATTGGCAATACAGACTGCTAGCAAAAAGGCTTTCTTGTACAGAAGAGATTATAGATAAAGGATTATAGAAAGGAAAGCAAACCTAAAATAACCACCACAACTATTTGGTGGGGATGGCATACTTAGAATTGTTCTTGGCCAAAAAGAAATGTTTCTGGATCCTCTTTCAAATGGTTTCGTATAGCACACTTAACATCACAGTAACACAAGACGGAGGAACTGCAAATACCATGTGATGTAACCTAGAAGCATGGTGCATTGGCAGACGCAGCACGGAGGCACTTGAATTGCTTCTGCCTGGAGCCAGCTGGTGTTTGGAAGCAGCATAGTTGTGTTGCGCTGCTGTGCTGAACTAAAGGAAACTGCCTGGCAGTTTCCCATCTCTATTGCTTCAAGATCCAAGCTGACATGCCTGCACAGAGCTGTGCCACACCATGGGAACTGTCTGAGTTCAGTGAAGTTGGAGAACTCTGCACAGCAGTTATGTGGTGTATCAGGACTGAGAATTTGAGCCTATCTGGTATGTGAAGTCAGTGAGGATAGAAGACATTGTATTTGCTCATACACTCTTTAAGATGTGCTGCTACCTGCTCTACTAATTGGAATTTATTAAACAAGACAAACTCCATGCCCAGATGACTATTAATCTTTGAAAGAGCCGCATTACTTCTGTTTTACCAGTTAGTGTAATCCAGCTGATTTTCTTCTGTGATCTCAGTCCCTCTGGGGGCAGTGTTGCTGTGAGGGAAAAGGAGAGATGTGTATTGCTTGTATTACAAAACAGATATAAAATCAATGCTACATATTTACACTGGTACTTGAGTCAATGTCTTCTGCCCGTTTCTACTTACAGTCATAATGGAGATGTTGAAAGAAAAGTAGAAAGCTAATATGTCAATTTGGTGGTCCCCAAAAGAGCAGACCAGAGACCAGAGGTGGTGGT
Source organism: Rhea pennata (assembly GCF_028389875.1). Classification (NCBI taxonomy): domain Eukaryota; kingdom Metazoa; phylum Chordata; class Aves; order Rheiformes; family Rheidae; genus Rhea; species Rhea pennata. The sequence continues at coordinate 135,299,415 of NC_084663.1, read as the reverse complement.
GCAGTTTTCCTTTGTAACTTTTCTGGTGAAGTGCTGACTGCTGCAAAAAAGTCAAGAAGAGCAAGAATAGATGCCTTCTGTCTGAGAGTCAGGCTTAGCTGACTGGTGCAGTCTTGCACCAGTGCAGACGTACTTTCCCTGTGTCACCAGCTAATATGAGGTAAATTAAGATCATACCTGTCTGGGCTCACACACACTTCTGAATGGCATAGACATCCCGTTGCTTGGTTCTAGGTACAAAATGCCTGCAGCAGGAATGAGCATAAGCTACAAATCAAATAGCAGTCATTCTCCTTTAGTGGAAAGGTATTCTTCAGCATCGTGCATTAGATCTGCTCCACTGATACATGATAAGTCAGTAGCAGGGCTCCTGGAAATCTGCAAATTCACCTTTTGTGAGACAGTGACTGTAGTGTCCTCCCTCTGCAACTCAGTGGTGTTGTCAAGGGCAAATTAATCGTTCTCAGGAAGGCCTTGGGACTAATTTGTAAAGTAGCAAATCAAATCATTCCCTACTGGCTCTTTCTTCAGAATGTCACTAGCATCTTGCCTTTTCTAGTCCTAGTCTTAATAATTTTCTCCAGCTAATGCAGGTATCTCCCATTGCTGAATCATCTTGCATGTGTATCTTCAGTCTGCTGCCAAAACCTACTGCAGCACCTGAACCTGAGTAAATTCAGCTTTTTTTTAAGTGTGTCCTTTCCTGGCTTTGTACAACAAATAGAGTTTGACCTATAAATCTAAAGCTCATATTCAGCTCAATCCAAGATCTTGCAAATACATTTCTGGGCTACAGCACTCAGCTTTTACTGCTGATCTGTCTTTCACCCTCCTAGGTCACTGACTGACTTTATTATTTGTACTTGTGTTAACTCCCGTATGTCCATACTGATGATCACACTTGAATCAAGCTCATTATTTTCTGTAAATGCTGCTTTAAGCATTTCATGGACACTGGAGACCTCCCCCAGAGACCTTCACTGTCTTGTAATATCTGGCACCTGCTGATAGGTTTATTGTCCAAGCCCTATACCTCTTCATATTGTGTAAGGCTGAGCATGCTATGTTCAAATGGTAAAGTGTGTAAAGATTAACAAAATATAAAAATATCAAGTAAAGAAACAAGAATTCCTCCCCAAAGCTAGGGATGACTGAACAGAAGAACTTCATTCCAAACATTTGTTCAGAGAAAAAGGTCTCTAATAGTCTCTAACAGATGCTCCAGACACCATACACATCTTTGTTATGCAGGATTCAGGGTTAAACACAACACAAAGAGCTTGAAAGAAGTGTTTATACAGAAAGCGTATTACTGAAAACTAGCCCCAAAGTGCTGGTCTTGCATCAGAAAGCTTATTTACAAAGCACACAAGTAAAATACGCCTCAAAAAATGTGTAGATACTTTATGTCTTCCTAATCAAGGCTCTTGGAGGGTACTTTTGGATCTCTGAGTCAACAAGCATTTGTCTTTCTCCTTAAAATGTCTTGCTTCTCTCTTTCAACCAGCCTTCTTCTTCGTGCCCCTGTGTAGGTGGGGTTTTCAAATGACTTCCAATATAAGTCTTCTTGCATTTTAATTTCTTTAAGATGGAGTCCTGAATGTTAATTGTACTTTAGTATATTAGATCTGTGAATAATTAAGGGCTTTTTTTGCCTCATTCCTTTAATGGGAATTATTTGTATTCAGTGCACTAATTTATAATGCTTGATAGCTGAAGCTTTATATTTTTTCACAGTTCCAGAGACAGTCATTGAAAACAAACCTCAAATTGATAATACAAAGAGATAATACAAAGATCTTATTCAGTAAATGTATCCACTGAGAAAAAATTTATTTTTTGGTGTATTTATGTGTGCATTTACCATTAAGTTTATTTTAATTTCTCTGCTGGTTTTTCCATGGTGGTATCAAAATTGTGTTTCAGTGCTGCTTTACTGAATATCTGTGAAAATATAGTCACCTCTTTACTGGTTTAAGGAATTTTAAATGAAGCTGCTTTGCTAGGAACTTGGTGGCAGTGTTAAATACGTGTTTCTCCTGTTGTTATTTTTAATGCTTTATGCAGTTTTATTCAAAGTAAGAGAAGTTTTGCACCTGTTACAAATGCAATTGACTGAGAATGATTTCTTGAGTCCTTATCCACTCAGTATGTCCAGTCCTTTCTTGATTGACTAGACACCCATGGCAATGACCACATACCCAATTCATTCTCTCTTGAATTTGAGTACTATTTCCAGGAATTAATTTACTGACCCTTAACATCACAACATTTTTACTCAGTCTTATACTCAACGATTCTAAAAGCATTTCTGCCTTCACAGTATATTACTTAATAGCAATGAGTGAAGAAAATACAACTTTGGGAGGAAGATTCAAAGTATCTCAATGAAGTAAACATCAAAAGTTCTGACTTGATTTTATACATACTGCTTTAAAGATATTCTCTTCCTCTTCTGTGTATCATTCATTATGAATGAACAAGGCACTGTAATTTTAAAACAAAAATTTAAATCTAAAATACTAAGCTAGAAGAAGGTGATGGGATATCTCAGAGGTACTATTTACTGAGACTGGGTAGCTCAGTGTGGTTGGGGCTGGGAACATAGCATAGAACACGTTATACTTTCCCATGGTGCAAGTCGAGAAAAATACTGCTACCAACAAGAAGAATTATAAAGCAAGGAAACAAGGATCCTTTCAAACATTGCTTTATTTAAGTATGAAGATGCTTTGAGAAAATGAATTACTTACACATCCACTTTCTTGTGTACCTTAGTTACATCAAAACAACCTAGTAAACTTTTATAAAATGCCTGTTAGAAGATACGTATGTAGTTAAAGCCTATCTTTGGATTAGGTTCATATAGTGGTCTGATCAGTACTCAGCCCTCCCCTCAGAACTGAGTGTAATCAATTCTTGTCTGTAGTATCTTATATTGACTGTAAGCTCTTTTAGGGTAGGGGGGTTTTGTGCTGATATCTATGCTAAATAAAACATGGGGTCGACACTTCTTTCGATTATAACAACATAAATAGCTCTTGACACTTTACTTCAACAATATGGTTTAATTGAGAAACAACAGATGGGTTACAAGTATCTCTGCTAATATTCTTAAGGATAGACTTTGAAAGGTGGATTATAAAGTAGCTTTTGGGATAGGATAAGTTAAGATAGCCAAATGATGCTGTCCAGTGCAGCCTCCGCATTGCAGCATTTATATAAAATGTTTTGAACATGTGTACTTATAAGTCATCAAGGGAAAGTCACCTGCTTTTGTGTAGCCCTGTTAAATATGCAAGTACATATAATTTTGGCTTGAACTAGGCAAAGAGAATGGGCCTTGGAGAGGTGTATTGAACAAGAAAGAGTTAATTTCCTCTCTCTCCACCTCTAGTGGAGAGACCTCAGTTCTGAAAATCCTTGTAAACATGGGAGTAGTCACCTTGGTTTCCACTGAATTATTTATGTGTTACATCAGTGTTTGCAGGAGAGCTTAATGGACCAAGTCTGTACCTGTTGTTAATTTGTCTTAACAACTGCAAATGAATGATGAAGTTTTTGGCATGAGTCTTTACAGGTTGATGCATTTTGCCTGTTTATTTCAAACCAACTTGTAACATGAATTCTTCTGCAACGCCTAACAGACATGGGACGTTTTTATGATGTCAATATTAAATCAAAATGCATCTTACAATCTTCTGTTTCTATGGATGGCAGTCAGATTACTAGCTACTAGTAATAGTAATTTGTAATCAGATAAGAGGAAAGTGGCATAGAAATAAAGGATATCAAGGAGAAAGGAAGATGAAAAACAAACATGTTGACTTGTTGGTTTTTATGATCCTAAAATTTGACATAAAGGCAGGCAAAAATCACAAGCCCATTGCCTATCTACTATATGAAGAAGAACAGCAGATCTCAGGCTGGCCTGAACAGCTGCTGCCCATGTGTTCCTGGAATATCTCCTTCCGAGAGATGCTGGAATATTATTACCCAGGAAAGGGAAAACAGTGAGAAAAGAACAAGCAAGATATTTAGGCCTCAGGAAAAAAAAAGAATATTTTGGATTTATTTTCTGTGAACACTTGGAAAGTGACAGTGCTTCCATTTTGTTTTCTGAGTTTCTTTTTATGCCTCTTCAAGGATTTGAACAGTTCTCTAGTTTCTTGTTAAAAAATTGGAAGAAGGCAGAAAGAAATACACTAAGATACCTTTAAATTATATTTTAAATACCCATAGACCTGTTAAATATATACAATGAAAGAGTTTTTATAACATCTGCAAAGTTGCCTTCAGAGTCCCATTTTGATGGGATAAATGCTCCTTCATCTATTTCTCAACCTTGAAGCATTATTTATCATTTTTTATGATAGCGTTTTTAATATTTAATAATTAAGATATTGTTTTACCCTTGCTCATAGTCATGGATTAGGCAGCTTCAGAAAAGGCATTACAGGCCAGAGTCTCAGCTCAAGGCTGACTTAACCAGCTCAGTTTATTGGTTACAATATTGTTTAGTCATGTTTACCTAGGTAAGCATTTAATTAGAGCTCCAAAAATGAGAACAGTGATTTATTTATTGGAAATTTTAATTTATAATTTTCTTATCATTCTATTATATGGGTTTTGTGGATGCTGTTACACTGTTTTGTGCACACTGAATTTAACTAGTATAATATCATAAATTCACATATCATATTAAAATCATAAACTATGCAAGGTTTGCCTCATACTAAGTATTACTACTTGAAATGTTTCAGAAATTCCTGATTTTAATGTGTGAGCCATATGATTTTTTGGTGCTCTTTGCACCAAATTTTTAAAAAAATCCCATAAAAATAGACCTCCAACGCCTTAGTTCAATCTTTTTTTCTATGACAAAATAGAAACTAAAAATTATTAAGCATTGTGTGCCAGAGATCCAAGAGTATGTGGTGCTTGCTCTTACATAAGATTTAGCCTGTGTAGGGAATTCCAGTCAAAGGAATTTTAGATTAAAAGCAAGATTTAAAGGACCACAAGTACAAGTGAATGAAGGGATATGCTTCTTGTATGATCTCACACCTGAGATCATATTTATATTCACTGGAAGAATATATATATATATATATATAAGCTATTTTAGGTTTAAGGAGGTTTACTAAATATAAATTATGCAAGCCCTTATAACGGCATACATTTCAACACTTCAGAAGGTGGCCTGCCTCACAAACCTAACTTTTGTGCAATGATTGCTCCTTCTGGCTTCTGGGGGTGAAATATGTCTTCCTTCAGAGCTCTAAATCTCTCATCTGCACAGAAGTCTTCCTCCCAGAAAAAGCTAGCAAAGAAAATGGACTGAATTGGTGAAACTAATAGTGGTTTAGTTTAAGAGCTCAGGACATAGTCTGTAGCCATTTGGGCAAGGCTGACCTCAGCTCCAAGGGATTGCTCCAAAGTCCGCTGCTGCAAGTGTATTGGGAAAAGAAAAGAGGAAAGCAACCCACTGGCCCAAGATTGGCCCCATTACATGTGAGGGTGATAAATACTTGATGGATGAAAGCTCTCATGGAGCTTTCCATTAGGAGAAACTGATTTAACAAGCATCGTTCCACTCCTTCCAAGGTGCAGGCAATATTTAAGCCACTGCAGGTGGACAAAAACAATGAGCGTGAAAACCTACTTGTGATATTTTTTGATTGGCTAATGACACATCTACTAGTCTAGTACCACGTCTACACTTCAAATACTGTAATTTGCCTTGTCAGGTGCTTCTTTGTGTTGTGCATTTCACTGTTTTAAAATAATTGCTGTCATATACTTCCAAGGGTGATTATGGATGCTGGGCCTAAACTTTTCATTAGATCTTTCCAGTCGGTCACCACAGTCGCTCCCATTGCCCCTTGTACTCTGATAAGAGGAAAGAAAAAAAAAAGAAAAAGTAAGTGTGATATAGTCTCTACTATGTATTTTGCTATGTAAAATAATCTCTTTCCATCTCAAATATTGCCATTCCTGACAACAAGGCAACAGTGCGCACCTTTGAATTCTTTTCTTCATAGACAATTTCCAAAAAAGTGAGACCCTCTTACAGTCAGTTTTCAGATAATAATATAAATAAGGAGGCCAACAGTTTTATACTGTCCTACTACACAATGCCCACTTTAGACCCGCAATAACGATCTGGAATGCCCTGTTGTTGCTTTGGAAACTTTCCTTTTCAGCCCTGTCTCCTGTTCAAGGCAGAGAAGATGGCACAGAGAAAAACATTTACCAAGAAAGATCCTAGCTGTTCTAGCCCCTGCTCTATTGCTATAGGCATTACCCAGTGCAAATCGGGGTTTTACACTGTTATACGCAACCAGACTCCTGTCTTGAACTGTTTGCTCCTGGTCCACCATACCACTTACCTTTTGGAGGTATCGTGCCACTCTTGCCAGTAAGAGATGGGGCAAACAGTTGAACCAGACCACAAGCGATGCTTTAATCCTTTGTAGCTGCTATTATTATTATTTCCCAGCAGCCGCTGCTATCACTTGATCTGCAATAGCATAGGTGGCTGCTATTCCTGACACCATCCACTGTCTCAGATGTTTCTGCCTCAGCTGAAAGAAACTGTAAACTTTGAGCTCAGATGGGAAAGAGGTCTGCGAGTGAGTTCATACCCACTGACTCAGCTACTCCACCTCATTCACCTCAGCACACTGCCTGGGAACCCATGATACTCACTAAAACTCTAATATATCTGTACAGGCTTGTGCTGCCCCCTTCTGCAGGCTGTGAAGATCTTCCTGAGGATCAGATGTCTGCACCAGAGATGTAGAGGGATTCACCTTTCTGCGGCCATCATGGCTATTTTGGGTATGTCAGTCTCCCAGTTTAATCTCTTCCCTCTAGCTGGCTTGCTCTTTGGAATTATTTGTTCTATATGCATTTGCTTACCTCCATTGGCTGCACAAAATATTTCTGCAAATGAAATTTATAATAGAGAAGGTCAATCTTCAAGAAGTGTTAGCAAGAAAATGGAGTAAGAATAAACTGCTAAAAATACCTCACCTATGATATTAAGCTCTTCGACTAACTGATTGCATGCCTTTACAAAACGTCAAGAGTATGTGACCATATTGAGTCCAACCAGTGGTCCTTCTAGCCTGCTAGCTGCATTTGCACAGTGGCCTGCAACGGATACATGGGGCTAGTCTGTAAGACAGGGACACATCCTCCACAAAATCTCCCAGCCTCACAACAGTTTATGATCCTCATAAAGCACAAATTCTAGCTGCATCTTCATGCTGAACTACCTGTGACAGATTTTTTATCCTATTCTTCATCTGAACATTTTTGAGTTCACTCAGATTTTTGGCTTTCAGAATTACCTCTGACGTTAAGTTCTCTGGTTCAGTGATGCATGCTTTGTGGAACAGTAATTCTGTTTGGTTATTTTAGAGCTCTTCCCCAATAATTTTATTGTGTGCACCTAATTCTTGAATTATGTCATTTTCTGTTCACCTCCACCATGCCATTGTGATTTTATAGAGTTCGTAATATCATTACTCAGCTCTTTCTTTTCCAGAACTAAAGGGCACATCTGTTTTGCAACACATTTTATGTTTTTTAGTTAGGAAAAGAGTTTTGATTAAAAATGGCTTATTTTATATCCTCTACTTGTACTGGAAGAGATCTTTTGCTGTTAGATGCTACTACTATTTTAAAATGGAGATTCTAAAGTATTCTTTATTAGCAAATGAAACCATTGCTAGAGTCTATCATTGAACTCCAATATGCTTATCACAATGTGGAAGAATAAACACCTCTGCTGTTTTAATATATTTGCCTTTATATTGAAGCAAAGGTTTTCAAACCTGTCTCAGATAGGATTTGCTAGATTAATTTTCAGTTGATGTATATTAAAATATTAAATATTAAACTAATCTATAGAATGCATTGGTTGGTAGCATTTTTAATTGCACGGCTTTCGCTCTTTTTATCTAAGGTTGTACAGTTAAGTGCTGAACAACCCTTTGAAAATACTGTCGAGGAGATGTGTAACATGTGAGACTATAATCTATTATTATTTATGCGGGCCTGAATCAGTTTGGCTTTGACTTATTGTTTACCATCTTAGAAACGCCTTTGTTATCTTAGAAAAGCTCACATACATGAGGAAGCTGGTGAATCTGGTGTTTTTTCCCTGGGTACTTTACTATCTGCTGTTAATTTTCAAAGAAAGCTGTTGATCAACTTAACATCTGTGAATACATCATTACATACAATACACTCACAAACCTTTGTAATTAAATTCCACTGTTTGGCGGAAGTGGGATCAGGTTTATCAGATGATGAAGCAGAACTCTGCAGTCAAGGCTCAGGGTTTAGGTGGCACAGAACTCTTTTCTGCATCTTGAAGAATAATTTGTTAGTATTCAGTGCCCTGTAGACCTTCCCTTAATGCACAGCATTTAGAATTTTAGAATTGATTGAATAACAATGAAAAAAAATATTTCTGATGAAACATACTATAATTAGCAATTGAAATTATGTACGTCATCTACTTCTAAAGCCAATCAGGGGCCTGTTTCATATTCCTGTAGCTATTCAGAATAAAAGCAATTGAACTCTCTATAATTTGTTTCCTTTTTCTATGCCAGATAAAGTAGAATAGAGAACAAAAGCCAGAAACATTTGAATTCTAATCTCAATATTTCCACAAAAAAACTGCCCATTTTATTAAAAGGTTCATTAAATTGTGTGCTGCACTTGTTATGTGACCAATGTGAAATGATTTTGTACCGAGTTAAATGTTCACTGAAATCTTAGCAGACTTCATTGAACTTCTGTCCAGGCTTTTGTTTAGATGTCAAAATATGGATTAAGTCAGAACTTAAGACACCCACATTTGAAATGTCAGCCTTTCTGACTGCATTTTGGTGTTGCTACCTATAAAATGTTTAGAATAAATTTAACCATTCCCACAGGAGTTTGAGAAGATTCATCAGTGTGTGTTTGCATAACAGAAAAGCACCAGTCACTGTAAATATCTTCATCCAAAGTGTTTATCCTAGCACTTATTTACCTCCAAAGAAATGAAATAGTGTTCCTCAATTTTAATTCTCTTTATTTTCAAAGCAGTATTGTAAGTGAAATTGATACACCAGAAACCACGTCATCCAAAATTCACTGCGCATAGTTACATTACATTCCAGTGGGATTTTTAACAAATTCTTAATGGTCAGCGCTGTTTTTTTATTTAAAAATAAAAAAAAAACCAGAAAATAGCCTTATTAAATTTAGCGGGAACCCTTGTCTTGTGTACAAGTGGCATACTATGATCCCAGCGAGAAAACTATAAAGGGGAACTAAAATTTATTTTCGGTTTGTACGGATCTCATCATTTATGCCTTCTATAAATTTGGGGTTGGAAAGAGCTAGAGCAGCCTATTCATTCTCCTGCTAGCTCATGATATCTGCTCTGTTCTATACACTCAGTGCTTTATTCATAAGCTGATTTTTAAGGGGATGCTCAAGACTGACACATCTGCAGGTTGGTGAGCACCTTTTGTGCACTGCTGAGCAAACCTGTGTCCCCTTGAATGCAGCAATGTTCGTGCGTCTGCACCTTTAAAGCTTTAAAAACATCTCTTTCATGTGCTTTAACGTCAGATAAAGTTCTACATATCCAGAGAATGACAGTTGCCTGGATTGTTGTTTTGTGCCTTCCTTTTTCCTGCTGTAATTGTTCTGACTTGACCTTTACATGATATTCTTTTCTAATTTAAAGAGCAAATTCCATAGATAACTTACAATTAAGCAAAATAATTAGGTTCTGAATGAACAATTTGGTGCTTTGCATCTGACGAGGCCTATTAATCTTTCCCGGTATGGGCTGCAGACACACTGGACATCAGCAGTTAAGATGGAGTGCCAAGGCTGTAAAAATCAAGATAAATGACTATTTTGTTTAAACCCATCTGCTGTTGAAGGGCCTAAGAGTGACTGAGCTTCTAAACGATTTCATAAACCGTATCTGTTCACAACGCTTTCATTTGGAGTTATTTTAGCACATTTTAAAGTAGTTTTGTAAACACTCTTAGTTTTGTGAATATTGTTTTTAAAGATGATTTGTAAAGGCATTACATCAGTCATGTTAGTAATGGTGCTTGTGCCCTTTGTGGTGCAGAAAGACAACTTAATCATCCCAAATGTCACATGTCACATCCTAGGTTTTCCTCTGAGAAATCCGGCAGTCTTTGGAGGCTTGGCAATGTGATATTACAGGCACTTAAACGTAAATTGCAATTCTTTCACACGCTAGTTAAATGGGGGGGGGATATTTTTAGTGTGTGTCTGGAAATACAGACCTGAGCTGGGGCTGGAAATAGAAGGATCCAGGAAGAAGAGATAGAAGATAATGTGCCATAGAGATGCCCTTTGATGCCCAACACCCCATGTACGCGCTTCCTGCATTGCATGATAGCAGTTACACATTTCTTCTGATTGCTCTATCAGGACAGGAGTTCCAGCCTGTTACTGCAGAGAAAATGGCCATACTGCCATGCAAAGGATTTTGGAGGCCACAAGCCCGGCACTGGCACGTCCAGTTCAGTGCACATGCCAGGGTGCTGTACCAGCCTGATCACAGCAGCCACCGGGCAGCACAACTGCAAGGAGCTGCCTGCTCTGAGGAGAACAGACCAACTTTTTGCATTTGCAGGGCTGAGGGGAACCAGCAGTGCCAGGTGCTCTAGGCCATGCTTGGTTGGTCTTGGGTGCTCAAGAAGTTGGGAGCGAGGACTTATATTTTAAGATGGCACAGCCCAGGCATGCTTATCCTCGGCAGAGTTACTGTGACAGCTGCCAACACTTCCTTTTTGGATCAGCAACCATAAGCTGCTACAGCCACTAAGCCAGGAGGAGTAAAACTGATGTGCCACATCCTCTTAGGAAGCAGTTCTGACATTTGCAGGTAATGAGGAGAAATTCAGCTTCTGCCCACTTTGCATTTCATCCAGAGTCAGCCAAAATCGTAGCCCTCTGGGACTCAGTGCAGCAGAATAGTGCTGGATGCTGTGATTTGCCCATCTTCTGTCACCAAAATGCAATCGTACTAGTTAAGGAAACAAACAGAATATATAGCTGCTTCGTACCCCTCAAACCCAGTTGCTATAATTACCAAGTGATCACTTCTGATGCTTCCTCATCTCTGGCATATCCATGTTGGTCTTCACCCCTCAGCTATTACATTTTTCTTAGACTAGCATTACTTGATTCTCTCACTCTGTGAATCGTCTCTGAGGGTACAGTTTCCTGAGATAAAATGCAGTTATCTTGGCAAATCTGATTTAGGCTTCCATTTAGTAATTTTGTCCTCACTGGTTACAAGGAAAGTCTAACTGGTGACTGAAGAGCTTCCTTAAAGCAAAGTACCATTTAGGAGAAAAGCATTTCAGAGAAAGCATACCCTACCTCAGCACAACAGCCTGACTCTCTACTCATTCACAAGGTAAGTTAATGGTCTTCCTCATGAAGGCCCTGAAAGGACCAGCTGCCGATTTGCCTGTCTCTCAGCTTGTCTCATGTCAGAGCTCCCTGATCTGCCCTAGTAACTCAAGGGCCCCTTTCAAGACCCCTCATAACTGCTCAGAGCCTGTTGAACAAGCAAGTTCCTGCTCTAATTAAGCAAAATTTACAACACATTTGACACAGGCTCTTTCAAACTACCAGCTTGCTCTGTTGTATTTCACGTACCTTCACACCCTTGTCTGAACGCTGTGTGGTTCCTTCCCTGCCTGCCGTTGACCCTGCTCCGCAATCACAGCATTGTCTCCGTATAACAAAGAAGTGGCCAAATGGTTTAGGGATTACCAGTTTGGGGCAGATTCCCTCATGGCAGTCAGAAAATGAATGCAGTATTACTGTCCTTTCCTCATGTCCATTACTACTCCATACAGATACATGGTCTGGCTGACTGCTGTTCCATTAAGACCAAAGGAAAAATCCTTTCTTATTTTGATGCTCTGCTGTTTCAATTTCTCCACCTTATTCCTTTTAGTTTCCATTAAAATGCCAATATGAAATATAAATGTGCTAAATCATAAGTTATTTATGATTTATGAATATTTAAATTATAGCCACAGTTATTTCTTCTTTTTTTCTTTTAAGATATGAAGCTATAGTAGCACCCTTTCAGGGCATTTTAGTAAAATTTAGAAATATATATTTTCATATATATTTAAAAAATATGGCTTGGAAGCAGCAGCGGACAATACAGAACAAGAAATGCAGACAAGGCCTGACTTTCAACAGTTTATCATGTTATGTGAAGGGCAGTCCATTCTGTATTGTAGCTAAGGAGTGGTTTAAGGCATACTGCAAGTATGCAAGATCTAGTATCTGATTACACAGACATCAGAAGGTTTAAAAAATTCTTAAATTTTCTTTCTGGCCTATTAAGACATGTATTGTTAGATACATATTAGTAGGTTTTTAAGCCATAGTTATCTCAATACTGACACAGTGCTATCATTTGCTATTCGAAATGCATAAAATACTGGTTTTGTAGAAGTAATTATGTAATAATTAAACATGAATGAAAAACACAGTCTCTTGGAAATTAATCACATCCATCCTTTGACTTTTTCTCTTATCTACACAGCACAGGATATTGGGAATACTAGCCTGTTGAAATGTAGTTTGGAAAATGCACGTACAGTATGAAATCTGAGCTTGTAGGCCCTAAAACCATTATCATTGATATTAATCATGTATAGTAAAACTCTTTGTGCCTCAAATATTCACTGAATGAAATACGAGTTTGTTCTAGGCAGCAACTTTCCGAAAGGTTAAGTGCCTAACAGTACAAGAGGAAACTTCTCAATTTTTTCCCCATCCAGTGAAACTCCCTTTTGCCAGGAAGCAGGGAAGTGGTGAAGGAAAATGGAGGACAGTGAGCACTAGGCAAGAAACAGCACAAATCAAAACAAGATTCAATGAACTTTCTGAGAGCTGTACATTTTCTACTACACAGTCAGATGATCTTGAATTCACTCTGGCCTTTCCTGTCCCCTTCCTCCCCTTGTTCAGCCTGTTGCTAATTTCATTCTTAAGTTTTGTTGTTTGTAAGATGCGTGCTCATACATATACACAAAATTTATATTTCTTCTTCCAGTGGGTCTAGATTAAATTCATAGAGAATTTTGTTGACTAATTCCTTCAAAGGTAATTCAGGAAGAGCTTTCCAAAGGAAGCTATTGCTTACGTAATACCCTTAGGTCAAAGCATTTGCTGGGAAATGGGAGAGCAGTGTCCAAGGCCAGCCTTGGGCCAAGTGGGCCTGAAGTCATCATTCACCCTTTCCAAGCGAGAAGCAAGGCAAAAAAGGTTCGCAGGGAATGAACGAGTGGGAGCATGGCATTATACCCAGGGATATGGCTATTCAGCAGGGATGGAAAGTCCTGTACTCAGATCTCCTCACCAAGGGTAATGCCCACGTCTTTGTGAAAACATTTGCGGTAAAATACAGAAACAGTGGTGGGAGTGGGGCCCAAGCCTAGAAGGTCTCCCCCTGCAAGTTCCAGGGTCTGGGGCATTACTTCAACTGTCTTAGGCGAGAGGGCTACTCACAGATATGACTTACCCTCAACCTTGAACTCACCAAGGTAGGCTGAAAAATATGTCACCCTTGTGAAATGATTTGGGAGGATAGCAAGGAGGCGGAAGCAAGATAGATGCTTTGGGCAATAAAAATAACAAGCTGTTGGACTCCCTATGGAACCCAGATAGATAAAATTCATTCTGTAAATGTAAGCGTGGGGAGTGCATGTTTTAGGATATGCAAATAAAGGGGATTATCAAGACAGTGTATAAATTAAATTCATTAGAGAGAATGAGTTTATAATTTTAATATCTGAAATAGCTCACTATTTAATGTCATATAAAGGAAGGTTAATCAGTTAATTGATTATAATAATAAAAAAGTCAAATTAGAATTTATATATCTATATTCGAAAAAAGCAAGAAGTTTAGTTGAGAATTAATGTTTAATGTTTTTTAAGGAGACAAAGAGTGAAATATTTGCAATTTTGCCAAAAGATGTTTCTAGGAACCATCTGTAGGGAGGGTTACCCTTCATCCCACCTGGAATTTTTGTTGGCACTATTTTCCCTCACTCCTACTATTTATACCATACATAGCCAATATACAACATTTTACATAATGTGTCAGTGTGTATTCTATCAGCCATCCTCAAACTACATACACAAGAACTATGTACAAGTGCAGTACTTCCTCTGATATGTGTGCAAAGAAGGTTAAATTCTCTGCAAACAATTTTATTCTACCAGGGACCTCAACTGGTGTTTAGTAGGCTGAGTCTAACCTGACATTTATTAACTGCTAATGATTAGGGAAAACAGATAAATTCTGGACCATATCTCATGGTGCGCCCTATGTGCTCAGGAGGAAGCCTCCCACAAAGATGATCCACACTCAGAATAATAGTGTGATGCTGCCATTAATGTGAAAAATATTACCATGGTTGAACTAGCTTCCCCTTTAACTTTTCTTTGTCTTTCTCTCTCTCTTCTTCTTTCCTTCCTTTCTTCCTTCCTTCCTTGTTGAGTTAGAATTGTTGTCTTGTTTGCTCAAATTGTTTTTGATTAATTTGAGCACAAAGTTAAATTGTAATAATAATAGGTTAATCACTGGTAACACGATAATAAGCATCGATGTAAGTTTGATATAATGGAGTGATTTGTGTAGCCAATGATAATTAGATACTCTAATGTTTTAATCAATAAGGTTAAGAAATGCTTGGAAACAAATATGTAATATAGATAAAATGAGACTTAAAAGGCAGGTTTAAAAGGTTGTTCTGTGGAGCTCCCTGAGGTGATGTTTCTGGACACAGTTCTATTCTGCTTTGCCAGACTGCACTAAAGATAAACATGATGAACAAGTGAACAGGCTGAATCTTTTGTGGATAAAAGAACTGTTTGATTTCCATAATACAATAGTATTAACTTTCAATTCCTGGTTTTCGACATCTGTTGATTTTTATAATGATGTCTGTGTGATTAGTCAGAGAGGACTATATCCGAGGTCACAAGTACTACCCAGTCTGCCCGAGCTCAGGAAGGGCGAGACTTAAACCTAAATCTTCTCTTTCCCAACAAGGCATTTCTGTCACCTTCTAGAACAGGACCTTTTTCTTTTAGAATCTCACCCATGCCCTAAGCCATCCACAGCTCCTCCCATTCAAGCTTTCTTTTGCACTGCTTATCTCTGCAATAACAGAAAGCTCATACTAAAATGGATCTTGTCCCTTCTGCGTGATTCCATCCGGGCAGTTTATACAGCTTAAGAGAAGAGTGTACTGAACAAAACCAGGTGCAGACGGCAGGAACTTTATATCTTATATTTAAGTATGTTTCAGTGCATATTTCTTGGATTGTGCATATGGATCGCCTTAACAAAGTTCTCTTCAATGTGTTATCAACCAAGTTAAATTGGAAAGAGTTTTTGAAAATTGTCACTCATAAATAATTTTAATAAAAGGTGAGGGGTCTTGTAAGTTTGGAATTCAGATGATAAGAAGCATGTTCTGGTTTGCTTAAACCAAGTAAAATATCCTGTTTGCTATTATGTATCCAATGTATTATATCTATTTTCCTCTAATGGCATTTCTTATTCAGAGAAAGGACAACTGAACCAGCCACTCAAGTACAATAATTTTCCTGCAACAGAACAACACTTTTTTAGCAACTCAAAAGATACTTGGCAGAGGTATCGTGATCCAAGAGATTCTCTTTTGGAAATAATCAAATGCTGATGAAATGCCATATGGAGTTAATTAAAATAGCAGCTTCCAAATTGGATAATGGTTGTAGTTAATCATATAGATGCTTGCCAATATCTGCTCTGGCCTACAGATAGCAGAACTTTTTGGCCTCAGATAATAGAAGGGACGATTGCTTAGCCACAGAGAGCGTATGCCTTTCATTGCATACGATTTAATTATATTGGACGCGGTTCCCTGTGAGAAGCTTTCAATCTCCATACACTCCTATAACTCTATGGTTCATCCAGTCTCCTGAAAGGGTACTCAACCATTCAGCCAACTTCATCTAAAGACACATCTTTCTAGGGCAAAAATGCCCTAGAAGTTCCAAAAGCCTCTCACTAGCATTAAAGAAAAGATTTTCTCTGGGCCTTCCCTTTAGTTTGTGCTTTCAACAAATACTGCTCATCATACCCCACCCACATTGCAGCTAGGGCCTGATATTTCTACCTCTCCTTTCCCCATATCACTCTGTTTTTTCATGTTTTCCTTCCTCTCTCATATGATGTCTTTTCCTTCTTAGTCACTCAGAGGATACCTGCATATCCTTGATGCCTTTTAGTCCAGGGTTGCAGTGTCTAACAATTAGATATTCAGAGCCAGCAGGATCTTTCAATTGATTTTAGATGTCTAGGCCTTTTCAGCCATCACTAGAGAGAGATAGATTCTGTGAAAGATCTCGCCTTCTTAGCAAAGAGCTAGAATGGGAACTGCTAAGCACAGGGTGGTTCTCCATTCCTCCTTTCCTGGAGTCACCTTACCTAAGCATTTAGACTTGTAGTTACAAATGCTTAGGTACCTTACTTCAAAAAGACCTTCCTGAAGTAAAGTACCTATGAAAGGAAGGTCTCATTCACCTTGTGCACAATTTATTCTAGGATAGAGCATGCAAAAAAGAAATAAAATATCCATGCTCAATTTCATCTTCAGCCAGAGAGAACTCAAACCAAGACTGTGAAGTGATAACTGTTATTCCACTTACTAATAAAAGCTAGTTAGTTTTGAATGAGCAAAACCAGAGGTTGAGCAGAGCCCAACAGGAATAAGGCCTTGTACCTAACAGGGATAGGAGGACAGTGGAGTTTGGAGGCTGGTGGAAATAGGGAGAATGAAGGTTGGAGTTGAGCTGGAAAGAGAAGTAGTATCTGGATAAAGTGAGAAGGTTGTCTGATGTAAATTTTCTAACTTTGGCTTGTAATCATAACTTGTGATCATAACTTGTTTTACTACTTTTTTTCCAATTTGACTGCCAATTGTAATGAAAAGTCCAAATCAGCTTGGGAATCCAAAACATTACCTTTCACTTCTCTGGGGACTGGGATCAGAGACTACAGGAATTTCTTAACCATTGCCTTGCTCTCCCTGTGGCTTGCTGAATCCTGCACCTCTGCATTGTGAATTGAGATGTGTGCATCTAACTTGAGCTGTGGGTGGCTACGGGGCGACAAGAATGAATCAAAACATTCCTAGCTTCCATATTTAGAGATGTTAAAAGACAAAACAGGCAAGGGGTAGCAGCAGGCTGCTTCTGGTGAGGCTGAATCACCAGGGCTGAGAACTGTCCTGTGTCAGTGTGACTCTGACACCTGTGTCTTTGAGACTTTCCTAGTGTTGCCTGCAGAAACTCTTTGCTCCCATCCTACTCTCAGAGAGAGGACAGGGCCCATCACTAGACCAGGTGATCTAAAAAATACTAAGGTTGTTTCAGCCATAGGTGCTTGAGGTCTTTTGAAGAATGGAGAAGAGAAAAGGGACTAAATTACCAAAAAGCATAGCCAGGAATAAAGCTTCTTAGCACAGAGCTCAGTGAATAAAATTGTAGGATAATTGTACTGAGAAGAAGAAGACATCTTTTTGTAGCTACTTCTAGTTAAACATTCTAGAAAGAGAGAACACATTTCCTCTAGTAAGGGAGAACTTAATGCGGAAAAAAAGATCTTTGAGTATTTTCTACAGATGACAAATTCAGATTCTCTGCAGAACAGATATAGTCACAGCACCTTGACAATGAAAAGTGGAATAGGGTAGGAAAAAAGAATTAATTTTGTGCTGTAAATAAAGTCATCATTGAACTGCTCATCCAAGAAATGCTCAGCCAAGAAGCTAACAGGCCTGCTTGTTATGGAATATATTTACATTTTAACTACAATAATAAAATTTCCATATTAAGACTTCAGTGGAAGTGGAGTTCTGCTTCAGATACTGTATAATATCAGACTTTATGTGCAGATTTGAGGCAATGTTCAGATAGCATGTACCCAAGCAGGTGCCAGAGCACAGAAATTAGTGTATAGAAGCAAAACTACATGATCTACATGTATATGTAGATCATATACATGTAGATAATGTATACTACAAATAATCTATACATGTAGATAATGTATACTAAAATTTCTACTGATATTTTCTACTTAGGGAGATAAAACAGTTACTGAAAAAAACTTGCTTTTATGGTAACAGGGATATTAATGAATAGAAGGTAATTCATATTCTATTTAGATTTCTTTCTTGACTGCTTCTGTTTTATCTACTATGTATTTGTCTACTACCTTCTCCTAAAAACAGATTTAATTTTGCTGTTGTTAATGGTTATGGTCTACATTTTATCATTTGAAGGAAGAAGAAGGTGACTCATCTTCTTCACTGGGATTGAGTATACTTATCTCCGGAAGATAAAAGTTGGCCCAGACTATTTCCCATCCCTTGAACCAAGCTTAGTGCGTTTCCAAGAAAGAAAATTTGCTAAAAATTGACCAGAATCTAAAACTTTTTCTCCCTGAGTAACCTGGTTGCTTTCAGTAGGACCAAACCAGGTAGTGAGCTGTGACTCAACATAAAGACATATTTCAGCTAAGAAGACACAGGGACAATTTTAGTTGTGCATGTTTGGTGACAGCATTGAGCAGACACAAGAAGCATGAATATTAGAAAGTACCAGCAGCACTCTCTTTTATCTTACAACCTTATGATTCTTCTTTCCTTTTAGCTCCTCACAGGCTGAGAGGAATAGCTGCACTTTTATCTGTGCCCCTCCCCTTTCCTCCCCTTCCTTCTTTTAATGGTTAGTGTAAAATCATCATCTAAAAAGTTTTAATTTGAATAAGGTTTTTGTAAAAGTAATACCCAGAGGATACGCTTACTCTGTTACAAGAGGCCCCCTGAGAAGTTAACTTACAAGTAAAACAGCTGTATTTTGGTAGCAGTCTGCCCTGAAAGTACTTGTTTGCAAAAATTATGATGCATTTCCCTGGTTTGCCCATTTTCGTTAGCGTGTAATAAAGCCTCTGCAGACCACATGCAGTTGCTGTTTCCATGACAGAATCACAGACTCACAGAAGGGTTGAGGTTGGAAGGGACCTCTGGAGATCATCTAATCCACCCCCCCTGCTCAAGCAGGGTCACCTAGAGCATGTTAGACAGGGTTGCATCCAGGCAGGCCTTGAATATCTCCATATATCACACAGTTCTGGCATCTTAAGTGTTTTTGTGCCTACATAAAGCTAGGTAGAAAATGAAAATGGAATTTTTGTGGTGGTGCTGGCCCTGGAAATTAATTAATGTTCCTTCCACATACATTTTCTTCCAGAGCTGTTTTTGCATGTCTGGTACAAGTAGAATATAATCAGAGGAGCAGGAGTGTGACCAATGCCAATAGATGAGCTCGCTGGGCTGCAAACTGTGCTGGCTCCGCTGGGCATCGTGGCTGCTTCTCTGCCAGTGCTGGGATGGGTCCTGGCCAGCAGCGGCAGGACAGGCCTGGGCCTCTCTTTACGGGTTACTATGCAAAGGTCAATCCAACTTGAACTGCAGTTTTGGCAGCTTATTACAAGTGAGGTGGACCTATTGGAAATTAAGTTGCAGACTTAAAGGCCATCAGGTAAACCCCGCAGTCTAAACAATGCAGGGAATGTGAAAGGGCAAACTGGCGTCAGCCCAGAATGGTGAATAAGCAGATTTCTCGGCCCCGAAGAGACTGAATGCGAATGCCCCCCTCTAAAACGCTGATGCTGCTAGTACCTCTGCCCTGAGGAGGGGACAGCAGTGCACAGTAACGCTGACTCGCGCCCCTCCAGCGACAGCCAGCATCCCCGCCTCGTCCCGGGGAAGGCGAGGGTGGCCTGCTGCATGGCTCGGAGGCTCGGGTGTTTTGGTCACCGACACAGTGACGCTGGGGGAAACCTCTCTCCCAAAAGCAGCGCGTGCTTGCTGAGACGGTGTTACAAACCTGGACTTTCTCAAGGAGAGAAAAATGGGTTTTGTCAACGTGAATGCCAAAGCAGCTATAATCCAAACCACTGTGCTGGCGATACACAGTGCAATCAAATGAAGGATACAGTTGTCACTAGGGGCTAGAGCCTACAGCCAGGAAAGAATCATACCAGCTGCTGCAAGGACTGGCGTGAACTGACCAGCAAAGACTTGCCTGCCAGCCATGTGCACATGAGCCTGCCCTTGTTTTCTCTTGACAGCTTTTATTCTGTTGGTAAAATGTGGTTTAGCCTGTGCTCTGTGCTGCTGATCTTTCTCTTGCTCTGTTTGCTCAGTTTGCTCTGATACCTGCACCTGGCAGCTGTGGCCCCTCAGGTCTCATTTCCCAGAGAAATGCTGTAGTGTCTCCACATTATAGCTTTACACATGAAGGCTAGAGAGAAAAGTTAATCTACTTTTAATTCAGTGATTTATATACTGAGTTACAGCTGTTTTAAATGCTAGTGGATTCAGTTTTCAACTGAAACGTTTGGTATATACTTAAATAATGCGATTGTGAGTTTTATTTAGAATAATAACCCTGAGTTTAGCTATGGAGCTTCAGCGTATTTTCCCTCTTCTTTCTATCTATAATTTATAAATTGTGAGCATGTCACATTGCTCCACAAGTCAGTGTATCCTGTTATTTGCAGTTACTTAAAATAATCTTTCGGCTACAGTTAATAGGGCAGCAATACATTTTTGTTCTTAATGGAGTGATTCGTGTCTAGAAAAAGAATTCATAGCTTGAAAAAGAAAAAGATTTTTCATACCATTATAGTAAATAAAATGAAATTTAGTTCCAGCTGTTTACAAGGGGTAGCTTAGAGGCTTAACAGGAATGATTTACTTCTTTCTCTCTCTCTTTCTCTCTTTTTTTTAACTTTTAGCACGTTCTGTCTTTTGTTTGTCCTGTTTTTCACTGTCTTTCTGATTAATATCTTTTCATGGGCTGAATTTTGCTTTTTTTCACATAGGAAGAAAGCCATCAAAGGATATTACCACTAATCGGATCCAGATTCAGTATTCTTCTCCTCTCATACTGCCTCAGATACTTAGGTGCAAGAATGAAAATAAATGGCTTGACATCATTTCTAACAAGACTGAAGAGACAGGCTGTGGCTGGCAAGGAAAGTGGCAGTCCTAGACAACATAGGCACCGGTTTGTTCTTTGCTGCAAAGCCTTTGGTTCATGCTTAGCATTTCACTGTAGGTTACATAACAGATAACTGACTCACATTGTTTTTTTGTACATTAAGGTCTGTCAGTAAGAGTGAGGGGGGTTTGGGGATAAGAATCATGTTGTTTGTGTACAGAAGCACTGAACTGGCACACGATTTTCAGGCTGGCTCCCATTCACTCCTGGACTTTCTGTATGCTCTTGGATATTCAGTCTCTCAGAAGAGGATTCATCTCTTAAATTTAAACATTTGAAATACAGCTGTTGCATCTAAGCTTCCATCAGGAGTGCACAGATAGAGCAAAGTTCCTCCAGAGATGTCCAGCCAGAGCGGATTAGTCCCTGGGAGGAATTAAATGCAAAAGTGCTTATTGCTCTGCTGATTGCTATTTAGGGAAGGCACTGCCTGACTTAGGTGATATTCAAACTGCTAGTTATGAGTCCTGTCTTCTGTCTCCCAATTTCCTATCTGTAAAATCATATAATAACAGAGCCTTATCTCAGTGAAGAAACACAAGTCTGTAGGTTTGTGAGGGATCCAGAAAATATGCTGGTGGACCATATGAGCAGCTAGGTAGATTTTTCTAAGTTTGGCCTCGAGCCATAAGGGAGGAGGCTTACTCTGGGTTCCTTGGTTTCGGTTGTGGAGAACACTGTAATAATCTTGCAGTGTAATATGGATTTTTGTGGGCACATGATTTCATGAATCTCACAGCTGCTAATGAAACCTGCAAGCATTTTGGCATGCATTTCTGCGGGAGTTAGGAACCTGGATACCTTTTTCTGGCTTGTTTTCTGCCAGTATAGTTATGATTTCTTCAGCTGTAAGTACTGACAGCATCTGAACTGTCATTTTGGGGGCCAAAATTCAGGCATGACCAGGAGAAAGCATCCATCTCACATCAAACATACTTACTTTGGGAAAATTATCTCAAGTGCTTTTGCTTATAACAGAGGCCTCATTTATGTCCAAACCCGAATCTGCTTGGGCTTGCAAGAATACAGATGCCCTGCCCAAATCATATTCCTTTCAGTGCTGCTGAGATGCTTCTTTCTAGGCTGATAAGCCTGTTAAGTAGATTTTTGTATTCACGTAGCTCCACGGTGAATCTCAGTCTTCGCCTAAAACAATCATTCTTCATCTAAGGCAAAGTCTAAGAGTCTGGGAAAGCCTGCACAGAATGAGTATGCAACCTTTGTGCAATGATTTTTTTTTCTATTTGTATCAAGATATAGGATCTTATAATCACATTTGAAGAGGTTAAAAAAAAGGCACATATAAGTTACATAAATCACCCACCTTCATTTGATTGTTATTAGGTAGCTGACTGAAATGCTTTCATTTTCTAATTCTGAATTCACAACATTCCTCAGCAGCATCTTCAGAAATCAGGGTGTTTGATTTGGGTGCTTTACTGGTTTATTTTAGAAGATACTAGGATGCAGTAATAAGAAGTTATTTCCTTAGGAGAACTGGTAGCTGAAAGAAAGGAATCTTGAAAGGAGAAAAAGTGTTTAATATTCATGGGCATATTTGAGTTGTCCTTTATGTCCTGCCAAGAAGAAGCTCATTCTTCTTGCCTTAACAGCACTTAGATTTCAAAGTAGATTGCCCCCTTACTTGTACATGTGCCATTTATTAGGCCAGGAAAACACTTTAACAAAAGATGTTTGTAAAGTCTTGTGGACAATAGTTACTCTCAAATGAATCCTGAATTCTCATCTAATTTTATTTGAATTTTTCAAAAGTGTTTTTTTTTTTTTTTTTTCTGAAAGCAAAGCTTACTTACTGCAGTATGGGTGAAATGAGCATAAGTAACACATTCTGTAACATTTAAAAGTACCACAGTTTTGCTCCTTATAGTCGTAAAGCAACATACACGCAGAGGATAGAGCTACAGCAGTTCTGCAGTGAAGTATGCTAGGAAGGTGTTAGTGTTTACCTGCCAAATAATAGTTTCCATTTTGAAATGTTTGGACTTAAGTGTCCTTTTGGTTGGTTGTATTTTATCTGGTGCTTTAGTGGGCTAGATTATTACTATTATATAATTAACACCAAAATAAATCTGCTAGACACTTCATCCAAAAAGTAAAAGAACAAGCCTTTTGCTTAATAGTTTAATTTCTAAATGTAATCTTGACCTCTGTCCCCAAGCAAGAAATGATGGAGAAGGGAAGGAAAACCGTCTGCTATAATAGGATCAACTGGCTTGTCATGAAGATGTGATCCCAAGTTCAGCCACAGCTCTGTGCAGAGGGACCTGGGGGTAGTTCCCACAGATGTAGCAGCAGATACTGGAGGAAATGGCCTCAGAAACTCAGCTCAGGCACTCCCACGACATCCCTGTTGTACCTGGGACATGAAGAGGAGAGCATCCATCTCTCATTGCCTTTTCTTCTGTTGGCAAGCTTTTGAGTCCCTCTGTATTTCTGCCATGAGTATTGTTCAGCTCATTTACACTCTAACCTGGAGATAGCAGTAAGCATTTTAGCCCTCTGGCTCTCCCTCAGTCTGCAGGAAGTGCAGAGCTGTAGTTTGAACACACTTCCTGGAAGTGTTTGGGGCAGAAAGGTCTGTGCCTGATACCTGCACCAAAATCCTTGGTATTCTACTGTGGCTGTATTGTGGGGACCTAACTCTTCCCTGCTATCTATCCAGTTAGCCCTCATTATGTATCCTACATCATATAAAGTTTTGCCAGACCCTTTTAGCTACAGACGTCAACAGTTCACCTCTCACAGATAATGAAGATTATACTGGATTACAGTTTTAAAGACTGTCTGTTGTCTGATGACAGATGAGGCAGGATGGGCAGGCAGATTTCTTCTAGAGGAAAAAAAAATACTGAAAATCAGAAGCTGAAATAAGCTGGAAACTTTTGAGATAGAGCAAATGATTAACCACTGGAACAGTTTTCCTGGAACTGTGATGGATTTTCTGACACTTTACAGCAAGAATGGGATTTGTCTGGCCAAATCTTGACAATGTGGACAGATACATCTCAGTCAATCATCTCATTTTTCCTGGAGGAGCAATAGAGAGACAAAGGCATATTGAGGGCTCAGCTTGTGTCATTACAAAGTGGACATTGAAAATAATCATATGAATTGTATCACAGAAGTGCTCATTTTGCTCCATTGACTACAAAGACACTTGATACTGATCGGTTCATCTGTGAACATTTGTTCTATAAACACTGGAAATCAGACAAAATTAATTCCACCCTAAATTCCTTCTTATCATACTACCATAGCCCAGACATGCCTAATGCATGGGCTTGATATGCAAAGAATAGAGTAAAGCTTTAGTCCTGTTGTCTTGTAGGAACTTAGGATGCTGAGGTGGATGACCATCTGCAACAGAACAAATCTTCAGTAGGAAGACTTTGCGATTTGTAGGAGCAGCAAAAAGCCTAGCGATACAGCTAGAAAAGCACATAAGCTACCACAATACTGATCAGAAACAGATACATCAATCTTCAAACCACAGTTGTCCTGTAAACTCTGTGTTTAACGTGATTCTCTTAATGAATTAGGTTGTTCTAGGGAGCAGAACTGCCAGCACCTGTGGAGCAGAGGAAGGTGTTTTCAAGGGAAGAGATAATAGAAATGGTGCTGTCTTTGCGCAGTATATGGAAAATGAAATTATGATAGAAAACTGAACTGATACAATTGCAAACAAATTATTTAGAAAACACTCCAACTGACAAAACTCTCAAGTCAAGATGTTTGCTTTGCTAAATAGAGACAGAAATGGTAGATGAATAGCTAGGCTCAAACAAAGCATTTCCCATAAAGCCCTAGGATGACTTCATGCCCAAACCACTTGTTTTTGGACTATGTCAATTTGTAATATTGTCATCCATGTTAAGAGAAGCCACAGCAGGACTTGCCTTCATATGCATTCCCTGCTTTCAAAATAATGTTTACTGAGCTGGAGAAATAAAATGAGGCAGTTCTGCAAGACATTTCCGGCAACTAACCTACAAGGTTATCCTTCAAGTATCACCTGTTGAACACTGTTGCAGACACATATTTTAGTTAAAATGTTTGCATAACAACATAGGCTATTAGATTCGCTTAGGAAGCTTTTAATGAGTATAACTATTTATATAACTGTTCAGTTTGATGGTCAAGAACTTTTAGTGTGCAGACAGTAATACAAATAGGAATTTACTGTCTTTTTAGTTAGATATTTCCAAGGCCTTGTTTTAAACCACATTGTAAGTGCCTTAACTCTTACATGTTTTTCCTCCATAGTGCATAGAAAGAATCTCCCAGGGACTTTTATAGTAATTTGGCAGCTGAGCTCTGCAACATAACTAGATCTCTCAGAAGACAGAATCATTTTTCCCTGCTAATGGTTCTTAATTTTCTTCTTAGAAGAAATAAAATTCTTAGTGAAAATCACTCTTTATTAAATGACATTTGTAATAAACTGGGACATGGAAAATAAGATTGAATCAAAACATCTTTTATTGTTGCAAACTGCTTATTAACATTTAGGCTTCTGCAAACAGCGAGGATACATGGATGCTCTTTGCTGTTCCCCATTTCTTCCTAGTCTGCACAGGGTTGAGGCAAAGAAATAATTCTTAGTCCCTTCTCCCATTTATTCTCTTTTGCTGAGAGGATTATAATGTTCCCTCAAAGAAGAAATGAAATTTCTGGAGTCTGAAAGCAGTAGGAGAAAAATGAAAAAGACATAGTGAAGAGTGGAAACCATTCTCTCAAAGAATATCTCAAGAAGCCTCATAAGCACTGAAATCTCATAAGCATGTTGTGTGGAAAACACTTAGGACATTATGCAGACTTGTGGAGGTTTTTCTGATTTATAGTTGTCACAGGTAGGGCATAAGAACATGAGAGATGCTTAACAGGGTCAGACTAGTGGTCCATCCAGCTATGTGATCTTCATCACTGCCTGTTAGACTGCCTGCTTTCTACAGGATATTCCCTTGTACTCCCAGCATCCAAAAAGGTTGGATTAGAGATGCTGGAAGCCATTGCCTCGCTTTTTCCCTTTACTGCCTGCTTATGGACCTGTTATCTACACATTTATCTAAGCCACTTTTGAGCCTGCTGACACTGCCTCATTCCTAGGGCAGCAAATTCCAGAAGTTCACTATCCACTGTGTAAAAAAAATACTTTCTTTTATACAAGTTGATCCTCTACTTGCTTCCTAAGTGAGCTCTGGTTTGAGGATTGCATGATTTGGTGAGTAACAGTCCTGCATTCACATTATTTACTGCCTTGATGATTTTGTGAACCCCAGTTGCATCCTGCTCACCCTTTTCCTCAGCTGATACCACAGACACCCCAGCTCCGCATGCACCGGTGGTGGTTGCACTCCATTGAGCTCTGTTTGAGTGGCCTAGTATGGCTATAGTTGTGGCTGTCGCTGGCAGCTTTAATTAGGGCAACTTTAATTAGGGCAGATTCCTATTTTGGGTGAGACCTGACACTGAGATTTTGCCTTTGTGAGGGTGATATATTCATGAGACAGCTCAAGTGCTCTTGCCATCCAGGAAAATATCAGGGTGTTACAAAGTCAGTGCTGTCTGTCCGTCCCCCAAGCATACCCAGAGGCCTCTGCATGGTCATCTTTCAGAAAAGCTGATCTTTTCTTAAAATCCTAAATTTTTATAGGACTGACTCTAAAGCAAAGCAGCCTATGGGTTTTACCAGGAATAAGCCAGTGTGCAGTTTTAACAGTGCTCAGTGATGTCCACTTAGAACAAAAACTCCACAGTGAAAAACAGTTGTTTCAGGTGAGCACCAGAGACCCCTCATTTTCTTCCCTCTTGCAATAACAGCACCCCTTGCCTCTCCCCTTTTCTCTCCGCTAGGTCCTTTATGATGCCCAAACTGAGGAAGAGGCAGCGGGGTGGTGACTTTTCTGGAGCAACCAGAGTCTCACCGGATGGTCTGTACGTGTGCACTGAGAGGCTAGATGGCTGCTGCCAAGCGGAACAGGTTCAAGCTGTGTTCTGTCAACGGGGACACTAATCTGAATTTCTTCCTACCTGGCTGCCAGTTTTCAAGAAGCACTTTGTGTCTTTGAGATTTCTGCTCTTCTAAATATCATTCCAGCTGAGCAAGGAGTTCCACGGACCCTGGAGAAAGAAAGAGTAAAGAGAACATTGGCTAGACCAGCAAAATATGCAGTTGCAACGTTAAATTTCCCTAGGGCACCAAAGTTAAAACACAGATAGTGAGCAATCTAAACTAGTGAGGTATTATCCATTGTCCAAAAAAAGACTACAGTAAAAGCAACCTCACATTTGTCACTTTTTAGACTGTATCAGCCTGTCTTCCTTCAGGTCAGAGCTGTCTCTTCTATAGAGTTTACTTTGGTGTTTACTGGACTGCCTGAGTGAGAAAAATGTAGTGCGTGCTTTTTAGTGATCACTCCCTCTAATGAAATAGCCTGAAAAGCCTTGTAAACACGGCACGGGGAATGGTAGGATGCTAGATTGTAGAAAATGAGGTTAAGGTCTAGTGCACCCCTTTCCCTTGGGGACTGTCATTTTTTACCCAGTACAAAGTACTTTGTTATAAATTGATGCCAGTTTTAATCTCTGGCTGTAGGTGACAAGTGTGATTTCTGATGTTCACATACTATCCTAAATGTGAGGGGCAAGGCCTCAGGAATATCTTGCAACCAAATGCCTAGAGCTAGATGCTCACACCAAAGCATTTCTTAAATGTGTGATATTAAATGATTCTCAGGGCCTAACAGGTTTTGTAATACACAAGGAATCTCCAACCATGAGCGTACTGGAAAGCCTTGGGGGCAGTCGATTTATCTGCTGCTGCATGACTCAGTGATCTACCTGGTAAATGGAAAGTGTCAATGCTTCCTCTGTAAAGTACATCTGAATTTATGGATGTAGAAAAACTAAAATTGCTAAGAAGACAATTACAAAATTCTGTTCCATATATATACTCTCGTGTAAAGAACTCGCTCTTTTATACTTAGGAGAGGACAGCTGGGCACAGGATAAGAACAGGACTTTGTATCAATAATTTGTTTAACAGCATATATAAAGACATGAAATATACATTATGGCTTTATTGGTGGCATGTGAAATGGACAGCTTAGGAATTAAAACTCTGGACCCAATAAAGATGCAAGGAATTGTGGCTACTGAAGAATTTGCTCTCTGAAAAGAGACGAGGAAAACTGTGATTCAGTGCTTTAGTGCTTGTTTAAACAAAAACCTAGACTAGAAATACAATGATTTTCCAACATAGATTGCTGCAGCTTCCATTACATGATTTGTCTCAAAAGCTAGTTGAGTCACTAAGCTATGCAGTAGGAGGGGAAGGACAGGGTTTTGATTGCATTTTTAAACTTGCTCCTTTCATTCCAAATTCCTCTTTTCTTACTGAAATAGCTCACATTCAGCAAGAGTCATAAACAAGTATAAAATCTTAATATATTTTGAATTGATGAGTTATTTGAATGTTATTGGTGAAGTGCTGGGTTTTATGCCATCAACACATTTCCTGGCTGTATCAATCTGGACTAAAGGCTAGGACATCCTTCATAGGAAGAGCATATGAATTACAGTGTGAAATTTAATTATATGCAAGTAACTAATAAGAGATCCTGGCTCTAACAGGTTAATAGAACTATAAAAATCTAAGAATGGTTGTGCTGACCAAAGTTTGAGCTTCTTAAAATCTTGTCTCTGACCATGCATACAAATGGCTGCCTGGAAAAGATTATGAGGGCAGGCAAAGCATGTAGCAGTACTTCCCTGATATGTTCTTCAGTCTGCAGCAGTTTGTGATTCAGACACTTCTTATCCATAAGCAGGATCTTTGTATTTAATAGCCCTTAATGGATTTTTCTTCCATTAACTTTTCTCACTGTATTTTCAACCCACTTAAACTTTTGGCATCCACAATCTCCTGTGGCAATGGATTTGATAGTGAGCTGTGTGATGTGTGAAGAAGCATCTCCTTTTGCTTACTCTGAACTAGCATCCTGCTGATTTCATTTGATGCCTCTTTCTTTTTACACTAGGGAACAGCGTACAGTCACTGCTTATTCACAGTCCTCGTGTTACTCATGATTTTACAGAAAACTGTTTTATCTGCTTCAGTCACCTCCTTTTGATATGCAACTTATTTGGTTGCTCCTTGCATAAAAGCTGGTGTATAACTTTGATCATCTTTGTTGTGCTTCTCTAAACTTTGGGAAATCCTCTATCAGAGGTGAGTGGTTGAGTGTGAAATGGGTTGTATGGATTGATTTTTGAAGATATGTTAATTGATCCATCTAATCTACCATAAGACAGATAATCAAAGCATATCTTTGGAATGTACGTCAGTTTTAGGTCCTTCAGGACTCTGGTTTTTGTGAGTACTCAGCACTCACAAGATCACTTGTGCCAGTTTCTTTCAAATAAGCTGAAGTACGTTTTTGAGCCTTGTGCAGTTAAGAAAGTATAGCAGTTTTCAAAAACAACCCCAAGGTTCATACTATTATTTTAGCACATTGGACAGCCATGCTTTGAGTCAATTTAATCAGTAGGTTGTATTTCCTTTGTCTTGATCGCAACATAAACTCACAGCATTCGAGTTAGATATACGGCATTTCCTGGTTGTGGTCACTGATTTTTCCCTTTCTTACATTTTTCAGCCTCCCAAAATAACAACAGCAAGGAAATAAAGCTAGAAACTTTGCATGTTCGGGGCCATTTAATGAATAAAGACACCTAAGGAATAGATGGTGGTTCTGTGAGTCTCTCAATGCAATCAAGTGCATAGCTCACAGCTTTATGAAACAGATGCACATTGCATTACTGCCTTATAAGATAGCAGGATTTTCAGAAATAGTGATGTGACACCTCTGTGGCTGTATCTTTCTCCCATCTCCAGGACAATCTTTCTACTACTAATCAGAAAAACAGCTGAATTTCAGCCATTGAACTCCCCATCACTTTCAGACACCCAGAAGCTGAAATTAAGTTTGAGACAGCCTTTCTGATCTCCTGATTCACAATCACAACGTCAGTAGTACCAGGAAAGATGCACAGAAGTGCACTTTCTAGTTTTCCTTTTTTACATCTTGTTCTCTGTTTGCCAGGATCAATTACATTAAAGCTATGAATCAAGCATCAGTGAGGATCACCTTGGCTCTGTCACTGCACTGAAGAAGCCGCTGTTTGTATCTGAAATTTACAGTGAAATATTCTGATCAGATCCTTGCTTAAAGCAGGAGGAGAATAGGAATGTGGAGCAGATTTTGGATGGAAGCAAATTATGATCATAAACAGTATCAAACAAACCTGATAATGCTATTGAGGGTCATCTGGCCCTAATTTGTGATAGCAATACCTATTTCCCACAATTCAACAATATTGTTCTTATTGAAAGTAGAATTTAATTTTTTCTATGTTAACATTAAGAAGTAGTTCAGGACAGTAGGAGTGAGTCCATGAATTCAAATATTGGTGCTGAGGCTCTGACGTCTACTTGATCATCAGTTTGATGGGTCTACTTTGGTCTATTCCCAACGGCCCCAATCCTAACAACCCTCACATATGGTTCAATGCTGAACAAGAGAGCAGTTATCAGTTCAGACCCTTATGTTACCAGTAGTAACTGGGGATCGTTTAATGTCTACCTGAACTAGAGTTAGCAATCATCTAGTTTGTTTGCTCCAAAACCACTTCTAGAAGCAAACCAACACACAGAGTAAGTTGCTGTGATCAGGACATTTGCTTCAAAATTGCTCTACTATTCTAGATCACAATTCAGATGTAGGCATGGCCTTTCTCTCCCTGCAGGTGCCTTCACCATACTCATACAGTACTTCTAACCAGCTGCTGTTTAGTCCGCACTTCCGTGTTTCCCCAGACACATGTGGTTCCCATGGAAGGATTGAGATGAGGAATATAATAATTTCTGTGAATAGACCAGCTCATATGCATAAGCATTCCTCTACCCTGTTAAAAAAGGGGTCCAAAACACAACCTAAAATAATGACAAAGTAGAAAATGAGAGGAATGATTCATTTAACACCAACAATGAAAGAAATGACTCAGCTGAGACCGAACAATGAGTTTTTGTTCTTCCTTCTTCAGTACTAGAACAAACTGGTATTTGCTCTCTTGACTACAGCAGCTACTGGCATTTTACAGCCCCATATTCAATTGATGTTTTGGCTTAATTCTCAGCTGGGGCACTCTTTTTCTCTTTCTTCTCTTCAGTAGCCTCCAGTTAGCTAAGAAAAGAGAGCCACCTACGCTGAGCTGGCCGTTTATTGTTCCCTGCTCCCCACACCGGCAAGGGATGACAGTAGGCAGAGGATGGGTGATTCAGTGTTAATTAGAACCTTTCCCACACAGCAGGTTTCCCAAATGCTGCAGCTATTAGTGACACTCTCAAATGAAAGCCCAGACTGGGACTGCAGCTACAAAATATTCACAAAACAGCAATTTTTTAACCTTGCCTTTTTATTTTTCTATTCCTAGAGCATCCCCATGCTGGGATGGTCTCTGACTGTAGCAGTACCACTCTAATAGAGCTCCTCCATGCCGGGTGTTTCAAGAGGACCCCTGATGTATTCTCAGCGTATTCTCCTCCCTCCCTGACCCCTCCATAATGATTCCTGGTTTCTGCCTTTTCTTCCTTGCTGCCTACCAGTAGCTTTTTGAAAAAAGATAAGTAAGATATCAGCCTAGTATTCCTATATCCATCTTTGTGAATTAGAATAGGTGGACTGTTGTTAGTACATTTGAATGGAACATCATGACCACATTACAGAACAAATCACTTCTTCCCATTATCAAGCAAGGGGAAGTATAGGGTAAAATATTTTCCAAGAGAGTCTGAGATATACTCGGAGAAGCTTCCAACAGCTCAAATTATGGCTTGTACAAGTTGTGGGTTAGGAGACAAGTTTCTCTAGCTCACTGGGACAAACCTTCAGAGAATCCATCACAGACTTTGCCTCTGGTAGTAGCTTGTGTCCCACCTAGACTGTAACATTAAGATTGGGACTGCATTCAGATCCTTTCTTTCCATCCTGTGCAATGGTTTTTGCTATCACTATACCATGTTAAGAAAAGCCACTCTTCAGAATTCTTCAGCAGCGTTTCACAAGGTGCCATTGCTGGTTTTATTTGCCTTTTCTTCCAGTTTTCCTAAACAGCTTATCTCCATTGCCAATTGATAAATAAATGTTTGGAAGGAGAGAGAAGAAAAGTTGTGTGAGGAGATCCCCAAGGAACTTCTCTGACTACGAAGAGTGTGGGTGATCGTTTCCTCATTGCCACTGTCTATACAAATGAAATCCTTAACCCTGCCTTTTAGAATTAGAAATATCTTTCATTCACTTTTACGCTTTACTGAGGTGCACAATCTCTTTATTATCAATGTCATACCCACAGATCATAAAACTAAAGGTAAAATTTATGCCTTCATCCACTATCATGTATCAAGGCACTTTCCAGGAGCTCAGGCATGAAAATTTGAGCTCCAATGGTCCAAAGAGGAACAGTGGCTTTATGGGCCATTACTGGAATTTATTGGTATCTTTAAGAGCTTTGTTCTTGCATACCCTTTGCTTTCATCTCTGTCTTCTCAAAGTATACTGGTACCAAAAGAAGGATCTTCAGGATTGAGTATATTTATCTTGCAGCCACCAACTAGGTGCCTCAACAACCTACCCTCAATGTTTATATCACCTTGTAGATGTGGCTAAAAGAAGAGATAAAGAGCATTTTTCCTTTCCAGATGCACAGAAGAAATATGCAAGCAAAGGGGTACAGCAGCAGCCAGGACCACTGCAGTCACTGACCAGTTCATGTAGCAATGAATTTTAAAATATGCACAACATGAATATTTTATCATGTCTAGTTTGCCTTGACCATTTACGTCAGTGATCAGAGCCCTCGAAGAGAGGAATAAGGGAAGGGAGGGAAGACAGCAAAGCAGCAAGCTTGCCTCTGTCTCTTCGCCAGTCACAGACAGAACAGCTGAGTTAAACTCTCAGGTCTCTGCTAGCTCCCCCAACCTGCCCAGCATAGCTGAGACTCCAATGAGCCTAGAAGCCAGCTTTGCTCAAGAGGTCTCCCAATCCCTAGGATCCAGACATTTTCTGCTGGTGGGATCAAATTTTTTCTGTGTCCCCCACCCAACTTTGTGCCCTGTCTTCCAGAAAGGAAGGTGACCTCTGGTTTCTGCAGCCACCCCTAAAACCTGACACAAGGTTGGTTCTGCCATGACCTGTCCTTGTTGGTGAGGTTAGTACCCATGGTGCTAACCAAGGCGGGAGACTGAGCACAATATTCAAAAGGAAGAAATGTCTGCTTACACTATCCTATTTTGCAGGCATTGCATTAAGTATATTTTCCACTTAGCAAATACCCCTCTTGAGCTTAGAAACCAACCCAGTCGTGTCTTGATTGTATGAAACTGCTGAATCAATCTCTTTCACAAGCCATTCCCTTCTTGTCATCATAGAAATATTACATTAAATGATATTGTTTCCACAAGTTTGAATACATATTTTTTAAAAGGCACAAGCAAGAACTCTAATAGAGTCCCAGATTACCTCATGATTTCACTTTATTACTATTTAACTTTCAAATAGTCTTTCTGGAAGAGAGAATAGCCTTAGTGTTGCAGAAAGAGAACTACTGAATGCACCATAATCACAAATGCTTTTTCATGTAGGCAAAATATGTATCATCTCAACAGATCTCTGATTTCAGCTTGAAAAGAAAAATAGTCTGATCCAGAGCTGTGTTCAAAGAAGGATGTGCAAAGACATTAAAAAGAACCACAATCATTCTGAGCTTTGTCAGCTCATCTTTCACTTATGCACAGTGTCATTTATCATTCTCTTTCCCAGAGAAGCTTCTTTTTATTAACTGTCTGAAAAAATCTTCCATGTTATTTGTCACTTAGTAAACACTGAAAATAAGCACTCATTTAAATAAACTATGTAAACTCTTTCCAGCAAGAAACCATCCGTAACTGAATAAATAGCAATCTGGAAATTAAGCAAAGATGCTAATGGACACAAGTACCTAGCTTTTATTTTAATAAATATAAAAGAAGAATTTAATGAGAATTACAATCATAATTATATGTATATACAATATATTATATATATTGTATATATTATAATATATAATTATAATAAGAGCCTTGGTTACTCCATGGTATAATATTCAGATTCTTGCGGTCTTGTGGTCAAGAGGAACCCCCATACATGCAGGAAATGATAGAAAGTATTTAGGAGGTGGTGGTTATGCATGCAGATCTTAAAGCTGCTTAGAGTATGTCACTGAAACATACTGTCTTCGCACAGACAGCAGAACTTCGTATTAAAAATTAGCTCCCTAAAACTGTTGATATCTTTTCTTTTCTTGTTTCTCTTGTATAATCCTGATCCTTCTGCCTATTACTGATCATTTTCTCCCCATCTTTGTTTTTTCCTTCACAGTCCTTTTGCTTTGCTTTTCTTGTCTTACTAATATCCTCTTTTCCTTCTTGAAAAAGATCTGTTCCTATTCTCTTGTTCTTTGCACTCTCTCCAATTCTTACGGATTTCTGTTTGGCCATTATTTTCTTGTCTCAAACAAAAACAGAAGGGTTCACAAACTAGATATTATTAAGGGCATCTGGAATCATGAACTAGCTTGTTCTGCAGTTAAATATTTTTAATCTCTAGGGAACTGAGGATAAAGTTAGAGGGTTATCCAAAAAGTCAAAAGGCAGGGATGGGTAACTAGCTGTCACAAACAGTGATAAGCGATGCCTACAGCTGGACATGCATATGGATCCATCAGTTATTAAGCACATTTTGCAGAAAGGTTGGAGGAAACCATGAGAGCAGCCCATGCCAGGTGTGTGTCCAACCCCCTGCAAATAGTATAAACAAATGTGCCAAAATACTATCCCCAGCTAGGAATATGTGCAGGATATCCTCAGACAGTCTTCTACTCAGGAGGACTCAGAATAGTTAATATCTGTACCAAATGCTAAAAAGTCTGCATACTTTTTCATCACAACATTTGACTACAACAATATGTGCTTATTTTCCCTTAGGGGCGAGTGTATGGTTCAGGAGATAATGTTATTTAGCAGGATGTCAGGACATTTTAGTTCTATTTCACAGAAGTAAAGTGCAGCAGGGACAGGGAGCCCTTGGGGAGGGCTGGAAGGAGAAGTGTGAGGAAGTTACTGGTATGTGATAAGAAAAGGGATGTTTTAACTGTTTTAAAATCTGCCTTCAGGGTATATCTACATTGATGTTTTAGCACACGTCAGGAGGGCACTTTTTGAAACAAATCTCTTAACTATCTCTACTTTTTCTTTGGTATGTGGGGTGCATTTTAGAGCATGTGAACTCACTTACTTTCAGTTAAAACTAAGTGGAAGTTGTGGTCCAGGCAGCTGTACTGGGCACAAGTATCAGGATTTGGGTGGAAGGGGGTTGTGGGGGTATGCTGTGTGGAGGAGGCCATGAACTGCCCTGTGGCCATCACAGCCAGCTCTAAAATGGATGGATATGACCCACAGCGCACCAAAGCTTCAACCAGTCAGAGGAGTACATGGTGCTGCTGCTCAAACCTATTTGAGAAAAGGCAGTCCCTTGGAGGCTGCCTTGGCCATGGGTGATCCACACCGGGGCAAGGACACCTCCAAAGAGACGCAGCCCACAGGCTACCCACACTGGGGCAGGGACACCCCTGAAGGGACAGCAGCTGCAGATGACCCACACGAGGGCAGGGAAACCCCAAAGGGATGCAGCCCAAAGGGAACCCATGCCAGGAGAGGGATCCCCCTGAAGGGATGCAGCCCATGGAGGACTAATGCTGGGGCAAAGACACCCTCAAAGGGACGTGGCCCATGGAGGACTCGCACTGGAGTAGAAGAAATGAATAAAAAGCATGGGGTAGTAGCAAGAAGCCAGCAGGCACCAACTCTAATGTCCTGCACCATCTGTTGCATCATCAAAGAGATGAAGAAGGCCCCAGTGCAATCCATGGTGAAAACAAGGGGAGCAGAGATAAGGAAGAGGGGAGAAGAGGTGCTGGGCTGAAGCTGAGCCTGGTTAAAGCAGGGGAAAGACGTTTCCTTGTTTGTTTAGTTGTCTATCATCTTTGTTTCTCAATACCTATCTCCAGAATTAAAGTTTATGTTGACTGGCGGTGAATTGAGTGAAATTCCCCAAATCAAGACTCTCTTGCCCATGACAGAAGCACAACTACTGTGCTTCAAAAAACAGTGGGTGTTTGGGGACCACACTAGAGCTAGTCTGAAGTAAAACCACTGAAAAGCATATAGTGGAAACGCTGAGTCCACATTAGCCATTTACACTCCTCACACCCACTGCTCTTCACTGCTTGCTCATGTGGACATAGCCTCATTGCAGAGGAAGTACAGTCTGCCATTTTGCTCCACATGGGAGGGCAGTCCCAAAATACTCTTTCATTAAGAACACAAAAATACCAGTCTCCACCACCACTGTTTGTCGGCCATGAAACAGGACAACTACATTTCTTTAAGGTTGGAAGAATGGGAACTATTTTTTTGCCACCTGAACCTGAGGCTGTCTCTGCACTCAGTTAGATATTCCTTGGACATTTTTCTGGCATTGTTGCAAACAGGTACAAAACTGTGAAACGCTTTTTCCTCTCTCTGACAAGGTAGCCACATCACAACTGCCTATTGGGAATTGCTTGTCCTAACTCCCAAGCAGTACTTGGGACTTATCCAAGAGAGTGCTAGGAGGCTCAGGGCAAAAATGCAACAGAAACCACTCTAGCAATTTATAGCAGATCTGATTTCTGTGCCTGAGGAGCTTCTCCAGCAATATTTAATTTCCTAGAATAAACATAGCCTCAGAGCTCCAGCAGCATACGTGGATCAGAATTTGTAAAGAACAAGAAGTGCAAGTTCTGGGCATAGGATACTTTCAGCTAATGATTTTACTGAAAATTGTGCAGTATGGGGTCTTAGATCTTCCACTCTGAGCAAACAGTTATGATGTGAGACTCTCAGCTTTCATTCTCCCTGCTTCGCCCCACCAAAGAAGCTTCATAGCTGTTGAAGAAGGTCTGAAAGGTTAAGTGAGTCTCAAGGATACTAGAGAACAGGAAAGAA
The DNA here is from genome assembly GCF_028389875.1 of Rhea pennata. Taxonomy (NCBI): domain Eukaryota; kingdom Metazoa; phylum Chordata; class Aves; order Rheiformes; family Rheidae; genus Rhea; species Rhea pennata. Next base: position 135,262,032 of record NC_084663.1, on the reverse strand, counting down.
AGAAAATGAACTTTGCTTATTTTTAAAAGTCTCCTGATTTGGAGGAAAAGAACTTTCCACTTAAAAGTATTTGAGGTTATCAGTGCTCTTAATCTGAAATCAAACAACTGAATGAGTGGAAAGAAATATTACCGTTAATGTTGATCATTTGTTATTTTTAAGTTGTTTATTCAAAGCCAGAATTTCAAATATTCATAAAAGTCCTGTGATATGAAAGGTCTGTCATTAAGTTAAATCTGGAGGACTTGGCAACTTTCACCTGGGTCCATCTTCAGGGATGAGAAAAGGAAAGGCATATGCCCAAGAACTTTAGTATCAGTTCTCACATCAGTGCTTCTTTCTCTCTATGAAGCATCCTTCCAGCTGCACTTAGAAATGTGAGTACGTTTATTTAACCCTCTGTCATAACTTAAGTGGCAAACTCAGAAAGGTTTTACATACTTTGTCCTACTAATTTGAGCTGACTAGTTCAAAGCTGAATTCAGGTTATCCTTATGAGATAACATAAAACACTGTTGTGATTTATTCCTCAGTGGCCTTCTTCACCTGAGAAAGAACATCATTTTAGGAACCTTGATATAAATCTGCCATAGCTTTCCATTAGATTTGAGGGACTGTTCTCACAGTGTCTTTCTAATATAATGTAACATATTCCAAAACAGAATGACATGATTTGCTGGTCCAAGGAACTCTTGTCATCATTAAAACGCTAAGGACTTCATTAATCTCTCCTACTAAGGCTGATCAAACTGCAATCAAAGATTTCTTACAAGTTCCAAGCAGCAGCCTAATAGTGATTTAACTCCCGAGGTAGGAGGCCAGTCTCCTGTATGGAAAGCACAGGCATGTCAGCCTCTTCCATGCTCTTATATCATCCTCTCTAAAATACTAAATATTAAGGTAACAACTGGAAATTTGTCAACATCTAATGTTTATGTGTTACATATGCAGTTGTGAATTTGTTACCTGTTACGTTCAGTGAATTAGCCACTAATTACAGTTACTAGATTATAAAAAATTTCACTTCCCCTGACTAAAAGTTGTAATCAATTTACTCAAAGGCTTGCGAGAGAGAATACAGGAAGAATTAGAAGCAGAACAGCATACACATTCTGAGATTTATAAAGCTGCATCTCTCACAATAGCTCAGGCACCCTTTGATTATTGATGTATTATATTCCTGTTAAACTATACACATTAGTTGCCATGATTTTTTTCTTTCAACTCTATATTTTAATCACCATTTCAAAGATGTAATGCCAGTCCTCCAAATCATGAAGAAAAAAATTCCCAGGATACATTTGCTTATCACAGTCTGTTAATCTTAGACCCCAAATTTTTATTTGAGCCTTAACAATACTGAAATGGTATATTATTCCATGGGTGTGGTGTATATATACATACATATATAAAGCATTTCTAATTTCCTAATTTGTAATAGTTTGGCTTTATTCCCTAGCTTCACTCCATATATCTAAATAAACCATAGTCTAAGCTTTGTTTATAGTCAGGCTAAAGTCTAAATCTCTTTCTTTGCACCTGCTTTCCTTCACTGCAAGGTTTAAAAAATTATTCAACATAGCAAATGAGAGAGTATTTAAGAGTAAGTACAGGTTAACATTATATCTAAATGCATTTGTTTTTTTCAGTGGTAAGAGCATGTATTTATGCATGAGATCACTGCAGTGCTGAGTAGAATGGACAGATCTTTTAATTTCTCATTTGATTTCATATAAACATTAAAAGTACTATATGGAAAAGGAAAGATTAGATTCTTCCAGTACCTGCACTGATCTGTCCAGAAGAGCACCAGAGCTCAGCTAATGTGTGTGAGTGCCTGAAGGACTTGAAAGAGCTGGTTTGCTTGTGCTTTCTGAGGAGAACTCAGAAAGTGAGGGTGTGACTTTTCCTTTGGGTTGTCTTTAGAAGCATAGGAAGTTTGTTTATTTTCTCACTTTTGCATTTTTAGACTTTCAGTCTCCTTTTCTGTCTCTCTCCAGGTATGATGACTCTCAGTTCGCTTCGTTTCCTGTGACATGATTGTCTTTTAAACGATGTAGCAAACTTTATTATCAGCCTGTAATATCTCATATATATACATTATTTTCCAGTATCCTCCTTACATAGTTCTTGGGGTAAGGGTGAGTTTTTATGTCTGCATTTGTATAGGACCCAGTACTGAGGAGCACTGCATGTGACTATGTGCCTTACTCCTTTTGACACTGATAATTAAAAACAACAACCATAAAATTAACCATTACTTATTGTTTTTTACAGCTCATTATATTGATGATGCTTCCTGACTAAATACCCTGATCATATCCTGATTGCACTGTAGGACGAGCCCAGGTATGCATCAGCCTCCTTTTGGAAGGAAATCAGGACACGTGGTTCCAGGAGGCTGCACGATGAGGGCTATACAATGGAGTTACCTGCCCGTAGCATAGTCGCAGCCTGTATTCATATTTATCAGACAGCCAAAAATTCATATTCCAGTCATGCATTCTATCTCATTCTACCATGCTCCTTTCTGCCCTTTTTGTCCTGTAAAACCTTGTTTTGTCATTTGCATTAATAAATGCAGTTCTACCCCTTTGGTACGCAGGCTCGTTGCATTAGTCTATAATGTATTTTGTTGTTTGTCTCTAATCTTACCTGTTTTAATAACTGGAAAGGTATGGACTTCCATTAACTCTATCAGTTTCTTCACTTAGCTCCTTTTTACATTTTAGTACTTCCCATGTCTTTTCTGTCCATATTTCTATCTGTTGGTGTTGCTGTATCCAAGGATCTTCTATTTCTTTGCTACACATGTAGAGATTTCAAAGGTATTTTGCAGTTTTCATAAGCATTACCCTACCTTCAGTTCCATCTGATCTGTACGCCAGATACTCAGGACTCAGAGACCTGTTTCTGTAAATGTCTCATAGTTTAAACATCTTATCTGCTTCTTCATAGCATCTGTTAACCTTTACAATGTCCAGTTGAGCCCCTGTCTTCTCTATGGACTAGAAGCATTTTACAGAATACTAGTGAGTCTCTGTTCCTCAGAACCGTAACTCTTCATTTATTTATTTATTTATTTATTTATTTATTAGGCCATGACTTATCCATCCACTTTAGCAGAACATTAATTAGGCTATAATGGCACTTCACAGCTTTTATATGGCTATATGACTCTTTACAACAACTCTCTTTATTGTCATTTAGCACTTTGGAATTGACAGTGTGAATGTTTTACATTCAAATTAATGTTTCTGTTGTACTCTAGCTGAGGTCTTAGATTGCGCAGAGAATATTTGTTTTTCAAATGATTGTTAAAATAGGTTCATTTGGACTTTTATCTTTCACACTACCACACTAAATAGCCTTTTAAATATCTTTTTTAAAAGGCATCATTTATAATGATGAATGGAAGAGTGCAATTATTATACATTCACTTCCTGACTTACTCCCAGTTATAATTACTATTTAATTTACATTACAGAATGCAGAATAGCTTCATCTTTCAGCCACTCCAAATACAGGTTCTTGATCAAGCTAAGAAACAATGCTGTTTGTGCCTGAAAATCATAATGATGACATGCTGAATAATACAGACTTTGTTGTATGATCAACTACAAACTGTGACACACTGTTTTTAGATGCGGCAATTGCAAATGCAAGAACGTAAGATTTTTAAGTATTTTCTATGAGGAGTTTATTTCTGAGGTGATATAAAAATAACTGCCTTTTTTCATTGTAACTTAGGTAGACCTGATGTGGAGTGAAACATAAGGCCAGGATTTGTTTAGAAAAAAACATTTTCATCACCTAGCAGGATTTCCAGTAGTCTTGTGGCATGTCTACATCACACAATAAAATCAGGCTCCTGCTCCAGAGTCAAACTCTTGTTAAAGTCTCAGCTAGGATGGAGAACAGAGAGAAGGTGGCCCTGCTTTGAGTAGGGGAGCACATGAGCTCTAAAGATCCTTTCCAACTCAAATTATTCTGTAATCCTGTGGAGGCAGAGTGCTTTATTTTCTCACACTGCTTGCATAAGGACCAGCACAATTTTTCCCTTATGTTTGCTGAATCTGGCTCAGGTTAAAAGCAGTATATTGGCCCACCAAGCTGCGGAGAGTCTCTTCTACTTCTGACTCTTCCATTTTTGCTGATAGGGTGCAGTGAGGAGTATAGTCACTCCCTCTATGGTGAGGGGTGGCAAGTGCATTTCTTCTTCACTGTGCCTATTAGAGGAAGGAAATGCAATGTCTTCCAGGATGAGTTTCATCTAACTTAACTTCAGATGTTTGCAGCTTCTTTAGCTTCCTAGATTGCAGCTCAGACTTCCTTTGTAATCAATGGAGAGAAGCAGGCACTTCTATGGCATGAGGTATCTCATCTTAATACAGACATCTAAAATAGACCAGACAAATTTTGCCCTGTTGCCTTTCTCTGTACTGCTTAAAGGCAGTAAATCTTTTCATCCCATCAGCTGGAGAATCCCATACATCTCCTTCTTTCTGAGGCACTTCTGAAGCCTGCTCTGCACCCACAGCTATTCATTCCTATCTCTTAAAGAAGATGGAGAAAGGCAGTCCCTGCCTACATTTTAGGCAAGGAAGAAATTTGTTTGGCAGCTTGGTGGAAGTGTATAGTTTGAATTCCCAGCACCTGTATGCCCTATCATGTACAATGTTCGCAAGTCATCTTGTCCCACGGGTGGCTGAAGTTGTTCAGACCTCAGACTCCTGGGTCTCTGAGCGTATCTCAGAGGCAAGTGGGCTGCTGCAGCTGCAGAAGTCAGGAATCACTGCAGGCATCACTGTCAAGGTGCACCCTCTTTTCCGTGCTGTGCAGAAAGAGACCAACTAGTGCTGTGTCCACCTCATGAAGAAATGATTCTTTTAGGAACAGATTAATTTGACTGATTTTATTAAGATTCATGGAGATGGGGGCTCTTTGGTAAAGGTGTAGCGCTGTTGCAATCCCTATTTCGTCTCCCTCACATCTACGTATGTGTTCTGAAAAGTTTAATGTGTGATTGAGGAGATTTTATTACCTCTCCAGCTAAATGATCTTGCAATGCACTTTGATGCTACACAAGCAAACGAACTGTTTATAAAACTGAGAAACTATTCTGAAATGTGTTTAGATGAGAGTTTTCTGGTTTGCTTCTTTGAGAACTACCCCTTTCTCCTGACAAAAACATCACAATTTCAAGGCCTCAAAATTCACTGTCCTTTATTTTGACTCCAGGCTTTTAGTGCAAGTGTCTAACCTGGAGAAGAGCCGGAATTGTTTGCTTAAATTAACAGCCTGCCTTGAACTTTTGTAGCCCCTGAAGTATTCAGCTGTTTGCCATGGTCTTTTGATGGAAGAAAAAAATAGACGTGAAAATTTATTTCAATCCTTTCGTAGTTTTTGCAAGCTTCGGTGTAGATGGATTTATAAGAAGAGGAGAAGAGGGAATAGAATGAAGCAGCTCACCGAACAACTATGCAGCAATGTGCTACATACGTACTATAAATTAGTACTGCTGCTCTTTCTGGAGTATTAACTTTGGTGATTCTGTTTCAAAGGATAGATCAGAAACTGAGGGCACTCAAGAGTGGGCTGTAAAAATTATCATGGTGAGATTTCCAAATGAGGACACATTGAGGAGACTGAGCCTGTCAGGCAATGAAGGAGCATTGTGCTTATACAAAGCTACACACAGCAAACTTAAGTAAAAAGAACAACCTTGGGGGTTCAGTGACAATCGTCCAAAAGTTAGGAAAAACAAGTTGAATCCAGCTCCCTGAGTGTTTTCAGTCTGACCTCCAGGTTTGCCTACACTGCCTACAGCGCAGACACTGCTGTACCTCATTTAGCATGAGTTCTTGCAGCAGGTCAGTCGCCGCAGTCAGGAGCTCAGAGGATCTCTCTGGTATTTCCTCAGCTACTCGGTGAGGCTTTGCAGCCCTCCTTGAGTTTTATGGATACTGCTTTGGGTAGCTGAGGTAACTACTATAAAATGAGCTTAGGGATACATTTGTTTGACTGCATTTACAGTAATAATCACAGTGTAGACATACCAATTACCATTGGTAATTACATGATGCTGTTTTTTGCTGCGCACCTTACCTTTTTTAGCAGCTCTTCATTGCTGTGTTTTGTTCTCCTTCCTTACTGTTTTGGCTCCATGTTTTACCTCTTGCAAGCTGCTCAAACCACACACCCGAGGCAGAATTATTCATTTCTTTTCTTCCCATGATGCCAATTGTTGCCTGATCTGTTAATGATTTGTATTTTTGTTACACCTCCAGCAAATGAGTAGGGCTCCATTATGCAGAAAGGAAGCTGAGACAGAGCTATTTCAGTTAAAAAAAAAAAAAACCCAAAACACAAATTGTGAATGCCCAATTAGAGAGCCTTTAAACTGTATTTTTTCAGAGTTTTATATAACACATCTTAACTCAAATAGCAGCTTTCAGTGTTCAGCACTTTGACAAATCAGATTCCAGGGTCTCAAATCACATATCACAGAAAATATGGAACATATCATTTTTGACTATATGTGAAAGTCTCAGCAGATGCCTTATCTGGTCTTACACAGGAGCCCTGTTGTAGAGGTAAGGACTGAAGGTGATTTTCAAAGGAAGCAGGGGAAAAAAAAACAGAATTTTTTTTGCTAGTAATCCCCACATAGACTGTCAGCATGGATACATCTTTAGATGCCCACATCGTTAACAGAATAACAGATCAAAATACCACGAATGTATTCCCTGTGCCAGGATCTTAACGCATTTTCAAACAAACAGAAAGGGGGAAGCAGGGGGCAGGGAATCAGACGTAGCAGCTGTGGAGGAGGCTGCTGTCCATTTGCCAGGCACGGGGTGAGCAGGATGGTTTGCAGAGCCTTCCCTTCCCTGCTGCGGGTGGGAGCCTACGCCCAGACCTACTCCTTCATCTCTGGCGTCCCATTGCCACCGCTGCCACTGCTTGGTTCTTGCCACATCCCCTTGGGAGTGAGGGCCAGGATGCAGGGGCTAGGTGTGAGAGTGCATGTCACAGCAGGGTATCAGAGGATTAATTGCCTGCAGGTTGCTCAGCTGTGGTTCCTGGGCTGACTCCTGCCTTAAATGGCCACCACAGCAGGACTGGGACACTCCAGTGGTGGTCCCTTGGCTGTCAGTTAAAAGCATAAGATGGGTGAAACTGAGGTCTTTAGCCCCAGCCCATGCTTTCAGGAAGAGTTTGATCACTGGGTGCCGCTCTTCAGCCCGTCTCCTCTCATGTACTTTCACACAGTCTTCTGCACAGCGTTGTCTCCGAGCCAGGTCTCCCTGTCATGTCCCAGTCTCATTTTCTGCTCTTCATGCTTCTGATTACAATCGCAGACTCCTGACTCGGGAAGCGATCCCTCCAACCTCCCTCCCAGTCTCCAGGGCCATCTAACATCCTGAAATATCTGCCACCCTCTTGTCTTGCACATCCAGTCCCTGGGGCTGCCTGACCGAGGTGTTAACTATACACAGTGGGTCCAGTCTCCTCAGCCACTTAATTCTATTTTCTCCCTGATCTGACTTTCTCTTCTCTTCTTCCATTTCTAGTTTCACTGTTTCCTCTCTGATGTTACCCATCTCTAGCTCTGTCTGGGCTGAATTAGGAGATGTGAGGGGGGCGAACATCACTCAGCTGCTCTGTAGGGAAGGACCTGACTGTTTCGTTGCACAGGGCAGCTGTCAAAGGGTGGCTATTCAAAGGAGAGGACTGTATTAAGCTACCAGACCTTTACTGAACATGGAAATGGAAATTCCTCAAACTGATATCATAGCCAAATTTGCACAGATTTTTCCCATGGTTGCAAAAGATCTATCTCTGTTACAAAGTGTTGGTTCCAAGACCCTGAGCCAGAGGACCCAGGTTTTAGCTTTCTCCCAAAATAAGATCATAGGATTTTTTTTAAGCACTGAAAAGCAGCTTTGCTTGTTTGTTTTCTTCTTTCTCAGAAGTAGCTAATCTGCTTTACCTGAAATCTTCCAGAAAAATTCAGCTTAAGGCAGGCTTGTAGAACTGATGTCAGACAGTTAGAAGCAACTGAAAATTGGATCTTATAAAAGGAAATACTAAGCAAACTTAGGAATAGGAAGCTGTACCTCTACCTATTATAATAAATGATACAGAGAAGATAACTCAAAGGACTCAGAGGACTCTCATTTTCCCTTTCTCAGAATAAATGAACAAGGGGACATTAAATAAAAGGAAAATGATAAAAGGAAATACTACTCGCGTAGCACACAGCACATGAAATTCACTGCCAAAGGATAACATTGAGACAAGAATTTAGTAATTCAGAGAAGAGTCAGGGCCATATAATGAGAACATATACGATCACATTTGATAGGACATATTTATAGTGCCCATAATTCCTCATGCTTGAGGACATACGCCAAATGCTGACTGCCTGAAGATAAACCTTCCCTTGCAGACTGATTGGGCACTGTCAGTATCAGATATGTTCTTCCAAAGCATTCAGCATTATTGAGTGTGTTTGGACTATAAAATATTCAGACCTAGCAGCCCATTTATACAGGCCTATACAGTCCATTTGTCAGATTTAGAATGATGATTCCAAGGATTCTGAAGAGAAATCTTGTTCTTTTAATCCTGTCCTTCTCCTCCATTTTGATGACTCTTTTGTCTTTGTCAGACATTGGGTTTTTTTTTTTTATCAGTTTTCAAGCAAATTAAAGGAAGATGAATTGTTCTGTTTAAATTATGAAACATTTATCCATTTGTGATTTTGGATCCTGTCACTGAATTAAATAATTACAGCTTTAACATCAATATTCAGTGTTGCCCAGATAAATTGAAATCATAGCTTTTTTTAAATATAACCAATTTCTTCATCAGTATCTCAACAATAGCTTTAAATCGTAAGATATGTTCCATTCCACAGACAGTGTAGGATATAATATATTTCAAAGGGAGAAGAGTCAAACCCACCTTTCACAGCAAATATCTAAAACCAGTACATTCTTTAATTGCCAGCTTGCTGCCAGATATTTGCTGTTACTTATCTGAAATACTACTGAATATTGTCATCAGTGGTACAGATGACTAGTAATAAAAAACCACTATTATCTCACCATAGGAGCTATTCACCCTGCTTGATCTGATCTGATGAAAATGTACAGTCATTTTATTCAGAATTTATCCTTTAGATACACGGCTCATGGTATCTGTGTAATATCATTCCTTGTGTAAACAGAATATCTTACCTTTGAACCGTAACAGCTTAGCACATGCTAGCTGTGAATTTGAGATAAAATCACTCGCCATTATCAAACTGTGCTATATACATTTGTTCATATACTTTTCTTTATCTGATAAACCTCTAGCTGCAGCTAACAAAGGTTACAGATAATCTTACTGATTTTTAAAATACTGTGATGTGGATTACTTTGAATTAGTTCTGATTTAGAAATTCCAGCTAAGCTGGAAGTGTTTCAAATAATGTAGGATTCTTCCTCTGTATCCTATAGTTGCTCTATTAGCATAATTCCTCCAGTAGAATATCTCAGTACTTCATTTCAGAATGAATACTTGTATATAACCCAGATTAGGTGTAAACACTACCAACGCATCACTTTATTATTGTCATCAGACTTCGAAAAGGAATGAAAGAGCAGAAAGTGCTTTACTTATCTAGGATTTTGATCTAGTTTTGGATTTATCAGGCTTTATCCTTGATATTCGGTTCAGCTATAACCCATAGTCTTTGTTTCTCCAGCTGTTGGGGCAGAGGGCCTGATAGTCTAGGGGAAAAGACCTCCACTTTTGGACCAGAAGCTGAGTGCTAATTCTGAGTGCTAATTCAAACATCCAAACAGGCTGTAGTGAGCAGGATGCAGGTCCCTGTAGGTGCTGTGTCTGTCTGCTAGCTGCAGTCCTTACTGAAGTCACCTGAACACTGGAAAATGAAGTCAGCTGGTCACAGCACTGAAAATCTAGATTGTTCAAAAACTCACCAGCTAATAATTTAAAGTCAGAGTATTGAGGGACTCAGGAAAAAAAAAAAAAAAAAAAAAAAAAAAAAAGTTGCTCAGATTATAGGCTTATTAAGGCTGATCAGAATTTTTTTTTAGTGATAGTTTCTGCTAGTCCGTGCCAGAAAAGCAAATAATTTGCCTTATACATTCTTGGTGTGGTGTGGCGTTTGTTTGGGGGTTTTTTTGTTTGTTTGTTTGGGGTTTTTTTGAACAAAGAATCAGTGTAGAATTCAGTTTACTGAAGCAAAGCTGAATAACTGCAGCAAAGATGCTGAGAGTACAAAAAGCTTCTGCAAAATGCCGTGGCTGTAAGCACCAGAGATACAAGCACTGCTTCACTGATGAGAGATATGAGTCAGAGGGAAGCAGGTGGAAATGCAGATAATCTGGGGTGATTTGATATTTCTCTTTAGCATTACCAAGCCTCACCCTAATGTCTAAATTGTTTGATATTTTCTTTAATTAGTGGTAAAGTTGATTGAATTTTTAAAATGTAAATTATACTGACATTTATTTTCTGATTCTAAGTGGATAATCCAAGAAATCTGGAGGAAAAATAGATACAGAATGAACTCACAGTGCTAATATTACCCCAAAAATAACAAGTTCTTTTCAAGACATTTCAAAGGGAAAAAGTCAGGAATGATTAATAGACAGTAAGGCTGAATAGGACATTCCATATACATGATGAATATCTCTGCCTGCTGGATTTATATGTGTATATGAGTTTGTGTGTGTGTATAAATATACATGTAAATAGATATCTTTGTATATATAGTTGCATGAGTATACATATATTTTACAGATACGTAAGTTGTATGAAATCAGTGGAAAAGCCAGATGTTTAATTTTGTAAATGGGAGACATTCTGTCTGTGAAAACCTTAGTTTTCTTTCTAATCTATCAAGAGCAGCAGCCTAGGATAACAATATAACGCTAAAGTGATGCCAATGGGAAAACAGAAACAAGACTTTTCTTCTTTGATTGTAAAAATATGCAGAATAATGGATATATTTCAATTTTTCCTGAAGTACAAAACTGACCGAAGAGGTTCTCATTGCTGACCATTTAGTTTTGCTACTATGGAGTAATTTTCTGCCCTTTCAAATAAGACAGTCCATATATTTACGGGATAACAATATGAATTACACAAGTCAGATCATCCTGGCTAAAAATGACATGTCAGGCATACTTTTTGTGCAAATATTTTAATCCAAATTATTCCAAAATTCTGATTTGTACTGAAACAAGGAGAAGAAGGGAGCAACAAGGTGCATTTTGGCAGCATTTTGAATGACTTTCAAAGCACCAACAGCACTTGGGAACTTGCCATGTCTCATGGGGAAGGATCTGACTGTGCTGTGAGAGAAGAGGTCTCCAGTCCTTGGAGGCCTCTGAACTTCAGCTATTAAGATCAAGAAGAGAGAGGTCATACAGCCTCAGTTACTGAAATGCAGAAATGTGGCTTTGCAGGACTAGTGGGAGCCATCCCAGATGCTTCCCTTTCAACATCATTTATCTTGGCTCGTTTTCTGTTCAGAGGAGATTGTCACCTGCAATTCAGCTACTCAGAGTCACTCCAGTATGTCTAGTACTGTTAGAAGCTGAATTCAATGAAAGCAATTAATTTGCTTGCTTTCACCCAACATTTGTTGGCTGTTTAGATGTTAGTCTGTACCAGCTTACAGCACTGTAGCTCCATTAATCTTAGTAAAGTTGTTTCAGAGCAATACAAGTGAAAAGAGGTTCAGGACTTGGGATCCAGGTTGTAAAGGCTTGAGTGTCTTCACAAAATGTGCTGTACAGCAATAGCAACGCTACCCAGTTTGAGGCTACTGCCAGTGCATGCCCAACGGACAGCTGAAGTGCCCAATGCAAACAAACATTGCAAAGCAAACAGCTGCCTTGTTTGCACGCACCATCCTGATAAAAACAGATTTTTATGAAACCATCAAGACTAAATGCCATCATCCCTGGATGTAGCCCAGAACAACCAGGTCAGGTTCAGTAGCAAAGCTGGAATTCAGCTACTCCTGTTTCTCATGCAAAAAGACATCGCTGTTGTAACAAGCTCATGTGTGCCTTCACAAACCAGCTGAGCCTGCTGTGAGGCCACAGCCGCTAGGGAGCTACAGCCAGCACTGCGGAGCTGTGGCGTGCTGTGTCTGCAGGGGTCCCTCAGGGCTCCCTCCTCCAAGCACCCTCGCAGCTCTTCTTGGTATGCAACTTCTGAGCTCTCTGGTGCAACCATGCCTGGTACAACCTCCCTGTAACATTTTGGTTAACCTGAAGAGGGTTCAGCACTAATTCCAGCTTACCTGAGCTTCATGGCAAGGAGCTGCTGTGACATGGGCAATATGCATGCTGTCAGTTGCTCCTCCACAATGCCGTGGCAGTGCCAGCTCCAGCCCCAGCCCTGTCCCTGCGGTGGTGCCCAATGCCCCATGGCACTGGGGCTGCCCTGGCTCCCCCGTTGCCCTGCTCCCTTGGTTAGGGAGATGGGCCCCGGCAGCCAGGACTTGCCTGGTCAGCAGCCCCCCAACACCAGCCCCTAGGGCCCCTGACCTCGCCACACTCTGACACTTGTTCGTATTGCTGCTTTGACATGCCTTGCAGCCACCACCTCTCACTTCTGTGGGTGATGTGTCAGGTTCAGCACGTCAGCTGGGATAAATCAGCACAAAATCACTCACCTCGGAAGAACTAGGCTGGTTTGCATTCACCATCTGGCCCCAGGCAGTATTATGTCTCACATTATGTCAAAAGTTACAATTTTAGTCCAGTTGTTTTTACTTATCTATGACATACCAGCTGCTAGATACCATAGCTTGTTTTATTTTTGAGCGTGATTGCATATGTTAAAGTGCTGGATGTTTCCAGTACAATTTAACAAGCTTTGGAAGTGCCAAATAGTCTATTCTTAGACTGTTAACACTATTGTACCAGCCTGCCTGGAAGTGTTATTTTAGGCCATTCTTAGCTACATAGATTTATTTTATTTTTATTTACTATATGCTATAGTAACTTGGATTTGAACTGTTTTGCTTCAGTATAATATTCATACCTGATTGCACAGTTCTATATAGAGCCTATAGACTTTTTCACACAGTAGAACTCCTTCTGGAGCTTTCCCACCACCACTAAGAACATTTTGGTGAGTTCTGATTTCTAGGTTAGTACATCACACAAGATTTTAATGCAGTATGGAGCTGTGGCTCTAATTTCCCAACTAATGCTGGCGTTTCAAACTACACTTTTCACAGGAGATGAGAAATCTGCCAGGTGGATTATTGCAGTACTTTTTTAAAAATGATAGAGAAAACATGCTTAAAACACAAATATTCAGAACTCAGATAGCATTCTCCTTACTTCCTAGGAAGTTTCCATGAACCATGATTAGCGGACTCAGGAGCCTCAGTGGTCATGTCCATACCAAAGAAAAGTAAGACCAAAGAACAGTCCCTGCATCAGAAGCCAAACACCCAGACTGGCTCACAGTCTTCTGGCTAGTTCCCTTCACACAACTAAACAGGTCAAAGTATCTGAAGCAATACTGAGGCTGTGTTGTAGCCCATCAGTATGGTGTTTCAGCACACGAAATTGAAAGTATGTGTTGCACTCTGTGGGGCGGGGTGAAAATGTCAGTAGGTTTATTTAAGGAAACGCTGTTAAAGGCCAAGAGACCTCTACACTTACACAATCCAGTTCTCTCCTGTGGTTAATTCAGCTTTGGGACATAAGAAGGTCTTTGTTATTTCAGCTCTTTACTATAATTCCCATAATGAGCTCATCTTTGAATTTATGCATGTAATAGCTAATTTGTACTTTTTTCTTGTTTGTTTCTTTCCAGTTTAAAAGATTGGATAAAACTGACAGATCAATCCCAAAAGAAAGAGTCACAGATCAACTATGTACAACTGTGCTTGTGTCAGCAAATCCATAGGAGGATGTGAATAATAAGAAAAGTGCATGAATAATAAGAGAAATAAGAGAAATGTTTTCATTAAGGTGATTTCCCTGGAAATAGTTATTGCTTGAAGCAATATAACAAATGATATTTTGTTTAGAGCTTAGTTTAAAGAGATAATATAATATACCTATGCCAGTTCTGTGACTTCAAAATAAACTGTAAATTCTGAGTGTGTGCCCAGGGAGTTAATGACAAAACAAAGTCATTTAAATTGGCTCTCACTAACATTAAAAGCATTACACACTGCCAGTCAGTCTCAAGAAATAGGACTTCTTCTGCCAAGTTTCAGAACTGGAAATAAATTTATACATTTGAACAAAGTATATTTTTAACCAGCATAAAGCAGTTTTACAAGAACAGTGAAAAGGCTCATTAGAGGAAATAACTATGAGGCCCAACAACTTTAGAGATGCACATTGTGGCCACAAAGTTTGAATACCGTCATACCACTCTTACCAATTCCCAATCTGGTATTTAAGTACTTCCCAAGTCTTTGGTATCACTGTCACTGGAACAGATTGAGATGTGGTGCTAGCTAGCAACTGCTCCACCCAGCAAAGATTTATGGTTTTCTTAAAGAATATGTTAGCTACAATAAGCACAGACTTGGGATTTTAAAGCTGGTAAAAGAGGGTTTGGCGGGGGGGGGGGGGGAGGAATTTGTGAGGCCACTGCAAATTAAAGCAGCATCAAGGAGTTTCAACATGCTAAGTAAGCACTGTTAATCTCTGCTGACAGACTGTTAGAAGGGTCCTAGGTTCTGGTCTGGGTCAACCAGCACCCAGCAGGCCCCAGGCACAGCTTGGGAGCTAGTACGGATCAAAGCCATCTGTTTTGACCAGCAATTTGGGCAGAGCCATCCCCTTCTGGGAACGGGAGCCCACGTTTCATCACACAAAGAATCCCGTCCTGCTGCGAGGACAGAAAGACTTGATTATGGTGGTAAGCGATTTTGACAAACTGTTGCCACAGTGCATTTCCCCCCGTGCGCCTGAAACCCTCTGGCCCTGCATGATGACAAAAGATGAAGCTGGAGGAAATAAGATCAAATCCAAAATCAGTTTTCCAAAACAATCTTAATAATATAGGCTGAATGGCATAATGTTGAGATGCTATTCAGCTATATTTTATAGCAGAAGGATTCTCAGCTGGAGAGATGCTTGGAATGTCAACTACCTTAACTGATGCAACTTATTTTGAAAAACACAAAAACCCACCATCACTGAACCAAGATCAACAGAAGCATGTATTTGCAACATGTTTTTAAAAGCCTCTTCAAATGTTACCAAATGTGGATTTAAATAGGTAGGACCCTTTCTGTTCTTTTTCTAGCTGTAAGACTTTTTTAATGTACCTGACTAGAATTTACAGCTATGCAGACTCCATCAATAACAATGAAATTGACATTCAGTTATTTATAGAGCCAGTAATATTGATAGCAAAGGTAGACCATTAACAAATCCTAATGTGTTGCAAAATCATGTTTGTTTTATATTTTCTTTTTGTTAATAAGATAAAAATTGAGCTAGAACAATCTGGTCTATTAGCAACAATATTTGCAACAGCAAAATAACAATTTCTGCTCCTATTACATTTTACTACATAATTCATTTGTAAGAACTTGTACTGTAAGAAGAACAAGAACAATTCTATCAGTGTTTTTATGAGCTACTTTCAATCATAATACAAAAGCAGAGTTAGTAAATAAGAAGATGCCTTCCAAATATCATGGAAGAGTAGAACGACCCTGTAGAATCTGTATCTTTTCACAAAGATTGAAAACTACACTGAATTATGTGGTAAATGAGTAGAGTAAGAAACTTCATAATCACAAACAAAACTGAAAAACACTCTTTGGTCTTACCTCTTCTTTGAGACAGATATAGAGCCAATTGCTCAAATATGTTTCTAGTGAGCTGTCTTCAAGTGACAGGGTAATTTACATTCCAAATGTCCATGTCTTAGGGTTCCAAAAATTGTAGGCTTGGACTTTAAACTGAATTTAATTGGTCATGTCGTCTGAATTACAGTCATTTTTTCCTGTCTTACTCATTTCTCTCCTTAGATACAAAAATAGTTGGTTGTAGGATAACTTTTGCATGTGCAGTTGGAAATATAAGGATGCATACGTGCTCATACATTTCAAGATATCTTTTAATTACATTTCTACATCTATAAGCTGGTTTCCTGCAGGTTTCACAGTCCAGAATTGAAAACTGCTCCCCTAGACCTGCAAATTGAAACCTTCTTTAGTTCTATAATAACTCAATTGCACTCTATATTGTTCTGTAAAATTTCATACAGAAATAATAATTTTCTGTTGGTATAACAAAGAGAATTTCCTGGTTTATATAAGAGTACCTCAATGTCTGGAAGAAATTCCTGTTTGCTTCAGTAGACTACTAAGTATGTCTTATAAAGCTCGATAGAGTTCCTACTGTATTCTAGGGAACAGTAGAAAAGATTTAATGAAAAGGATATTTTTTGGTAAATAATTCTCAAATTTTGTAAGTTATTTAGTGCTGTTTCTTTTTAATCTTAATGCTATTTTAGTGTTAAAGGTCATTCTTATAAGAAGTTAGAGCAGTAATGGGAGCAAGTTGCATTGTGTAATGCACACAGACCCAGGCTCTTAATTACTGCTCTAGCTACATTAGCCTGTTACAGTGCTCCATGCTCAGGCTAATAGATATTGCTTAGAGAGAGATTATTATTTCCAGCACATGATGGACCTAATGCATTTAGTCTGCTCTGGAAAGTGACTTGATACATCCAAACAGAGCCTTATTTGTGGTATAGATGCATCCCAAATAAATATATAATCATCAATGCATTTACATAAGCCTAAAGAGACAACCTGGCAGAAAGCCTGTGTACATATATATCCTTGATGTGTTGCCTTGGAAAATGTCTTTTAACATTTCTCTCAAGGTGCATAAATACAAATTTGGTGGGGGTGGGGAAGAGGGGACCTTGTAAACCGAGTTTGAATGTGATTCATAGCCTTTTATGGGCTCCATATCAAGACATTAATGAATTTCACGACCAGTCATGTGTAATCCCTGTTGATATTCTTTTAGTGTTTAATGCTAAGGTGGTAATATGTAACAGTTAGCTCTCGGGGAGCCAGTCTGCTGGCACTGATTAGCCACCTGAACGATTGCCCCTTCATAAAGTGGCTTCAGAGGATGACTAATCAAGAGACACGGATCGCTGAAGTCTGGCACATCCTAGGTAAGAAGGGAGTCTGAGAGGAAAGCCAAAATGTTATTAATGCTCAGGGTAGAGGACATCATGTCACACACAAATAACTAATTACACCCCTTTCTTGCCCCAGTACAGGCCCATAACAACAAGTAAACAGAAACCTCATTAAAAATGTTAAGGAGCCCAGGAGGAACCGTCTGTCTTTCAGGGCTGCTCCAGCACAGCTGGTGAGACTATGAGTCCAGCCTTCGGTGAGGTACCAGCAGCACAGGCCAAGCGCTCCCTGCCACAGCCCCTGAGCCTCTGCCTTGCCAAAGAAGAGTGTGGTGGGAGGAAGGCTGGGGTACATCAGGAGGAGGAACGGGAGGTGCAGCTGCGCCATGTCCTCTCTCCCTTCTCCCTGCAGCCATGGGCCTGCTGGCCATTCAAGGCCATCTCCCAGCAGTGCTCCTAGGAGCTGAACCATGGCCCATGCCAGGGCTGAGCTTTCACTTAAGCACAAACCACTGAAGTGGGAAGAGTGGCCCCAGGCGTCTGCGTACTCCTCGTATAGACTTCACGCTGTTTTTCATTTTTCTGTTACTTGGATTCTGTCCTTGCTGAAGGATGAAAATCCTGAGGCTTGTCCCAAGCCACATCCTCCTGACAGAGCTAGAAGTATTGTCCAATGGCAAATAGCATTAACACTTGACCAATGTTCAAATAGTGAGACAGAACCTACCCCTCTCTCTAAGGTGCTTGCTCTTAGAGGAAAAAAGCTACACTAGAAACAAACTTAGAAAGAAAGATAGTACTTCCTCATACCCAAAATCTAAGCCCTTGATGAATGAACAAAATATGGCATAAAAAGGCCAAAGCAATGATTTGCTAAAGCAGTGAGGATTAACACAAAAACACAGGCCAATTGAGCTCTATTACAAGGGCGTAGTGAAGATCTAACTCTTATTCTAGCTATTCAAAGCATCATCACCTACCAGAATGACCCTAGTAAGGGACTGGCACTTCAAAACCCATTTAATCATTGAAAGTCTATGCAAAGGGAATTTTGGGGGCATTCAATAAAATTTACTGATTTTTTTTCTGTATGAAAAAGACAAAACTATCAGCACAGAGATGACAGTTTTGATGTTGAACTGTACAGATCAAATCCCTCTCTGTGTAGGCATTTTGAAGTTCAAACTTCTGTATGCTCTAACATTTTATATAGCTATCAATCATCTATTTACTTTACCTACCAGAAGTTAATCTGACATTAAGTTTCCACAAAGATAACTACAATCAGTCCTGCTCTGCACTGAAAAGATTTGCCAGAAGACACTAATGGCTTTTTGAACTATCCAGTATTTTTTTGGACTACCACAATATTTATCAGCATACTTCATTTGCACCTTTTTCTGCATAAATTTCATTCATTTCATTTGAATTTAATGGAAAGATTCAGGAAAGAAGCAGTTTAGAAAAGAAATTAAGATATTTGGAACATCAGACAAGAAACTGCGTTTGGCTCTCTGACTTTTGATGGGATTTTATTTCCATTTTTACTATCCTCCATTTGGGAATGAGAAAGAAAGGAGGAAAATAAATTTTATTTACTTAATACACATGTCATTTTTATATATAGTATCAATTGGACTCAGTGATGTTGAGCAGTTGGGGAGGACATAATTAATTTTGCAAGTTTTTGATGTAATGTTATGTTATGACCATCCATCTTTTCTGGCCTTGATATGTATCTTCAACTTGCAAGGTCCTTTTCTCAGAGCTTTATTGTAAGCACTCTGTTCTCAATAAATGATGTAATCACTGAATCACATTTACATCCTAGAGATCCTGATCTCCACTTATCCTCCCCCACTTTAAATGCAAAATACTCAAGCCATTCTATCAAGACTACCTTTGTATCAATTTTCAAAATTGTATTTGTAAATAGCAGATTTTTCTATAACAAAGTGCCTACTTCTATTATCTGGTGACTGGTTTGCTGCAAGTAAAAATGGTAGTAAATTTACTCCTGTTGTGAAGCATTTTCAGATTCATTCAATTTTTTTACAAACATTTTCAATTTCTGTAAGCAGAAGCAAATGCTTTATCTGAACATATTTCAACAAATGTTTTTTCACTTTTCTGCCTCCTAGAGCTGTTGACTGAAAGTCCTAGGCAGGTGAATAATGATTAACAGACTCCAAATGTCTGAAATACAATTATGGCTCCACAGGGATTCATAGAATTAGGTAAGAATTCATTAAGGTCTTATCAAATATCAAGAAGTTGTGACAAATATCATTATGAAAATAAATGAAAATTAAATCACTGCTTTTATTCCTCAAAAGAGTCTCAAATCACTCATAGTAATGACACAAGTTTAGATATTTCTACGGTTTAATAGATCTGGAATGTCTAAACATTATGCATGAAATAGTTGTGCTTCCTGTCTTCTACCACAGGCTTCCTTCAAGGTGGAATTTCAGTCACCAGGAGACTGTCCTGCCCCAACCTTTTAGTATATACCAAAATGGGAAATAAAAGTCAAAGCCCTGCTGACTTGTGAAATCTTGGTCTCAGGGGACCATTGGTTCTGTGGCATGTTACAGATTTCCCTTACTGCACCTACTCAGAGCAAGCCCTGGAGTACTCCACACATCTGAATTACAGGTCTCCCTTCCCGTCCCATAGGAAATCTTTTTACTGCTCAATTTTCTATCTGCGCTCCTACCTGCTCCATGGGGCAAGCTGCTCTCTTCCCTCAGGTCATCTAGCTGAAAACACAACTAAGTCCAAAGAGGCGTGATGACTCTTTGCCTGTCCTTAGGACTAAGTTTGGAGGGCCTCTTCCAGAGTATGAAAAGGGGGTTGTTTGACCTATGGAGCTAAGTACATTTTTTTGTAAAAATTAATATCGATACTTGTAGGAAGATAGATAATATCTCTGATGTCCTGCAACCTTGTTCAGTACAGTCACTACATAATTAGATCCTGTTTGGTGAATGCTCATAGTGGTTTATTTCAAACAAGTTTCCTCTCTTCTGCATATGTATCCCATAGGCAGCAGGAACAGCTTGTAACAGCTGCCACAGTAGTAATGAATCAAGAGTGCTTGGGTAACCAGTTAACACAGTGTTGAAATTGCTTACACGTTGGGAGTGTGCTGTCGGGAGGCCCAAAGAAAAGGACAGTTTCTTCCCCTAAGGACAGAAAAGGAACGCTAGAAATGGTTGCTGTGGAGGCAAACAAGGATGATTTGCCTGCAGTATGTTCAAATAAAACAAAGGATACAGTAAAACTTGTGTAATGGGGAAGGAAAGAACTGTCACTGGTATTAAACACTTAAACAAACACTTCACACATTTTTGGTCCCGAGGCATATTCGTAGGCCATAAGGTAGTAAACACTAGCTCGTATAGAAGATGATTCCTTAGCCTGTCAGCTGGGGTTCCTGGGAGGAATAAAAGCCATAAATTTTTCCTTTCTTCCTCTTCTTCATAGACCTAGGCTCTCCTGGGAAAACACATTATGCAAAATCCTTAAATGCAAAGTTAAAGCATGGAAAAAATCAGTCATATTGGAACTAGTCAGTGCTTGTAGTTAATATCTCTAGTTATACTGCAAATAGGCAGGTAACTTTACATTTTGTTGCAGAACAATGCAAGATTTTGGGTATATTTCCATCCAGACTCCTTGACTGCAGCTGCCAGAGACAGTTCAAGGCTTGAGGCAAATTTCTGGCTTTCACCCCTGATGTTCCCTTCTCACAGCCCTAGCACATCTGGCTGAATGTCACTACTCATCTCTCACAGCAGCAATTCACAAATGAGATGTAATAGACAGTATTTATTACTTTGACTTAAAAGTTTTACCTTCTCTGTTCCTGTTCCACTTGGTCATCTCATCATCTCAAATACCTCTCAAAAGGTAGAGCTGCATAATTGGGTCTTCCAGCCCACACCTTTGGTTCCCCTCCTGTTGCAGAGGGATCCCTTTGGGAGCCTGGGACACTTCTGTTTTGTTGTTGACTCACTGCACTGGTCTTGAAAACAGTTCACCTGCCTGCTTTACCTCTGATTTTAGAAATGGGATTCGTGATAAGTTTTAGACCTTTCTCAATGGCCTTAATTCTGTGCTCTCTCAGTAGGGATTACTGATGGTTTAAAACTCACATGCTGTAGCAAGTTGATCAGGCTTATAAAAAGACATGGAGTTCTTCTGCTCACTCATTCAGGGAGGACCCTGTGCACGGTCAAATGACTCAACCCACTAAGGCAAGGGCTTATTACTTTAATGAATGCAAGATGCACATTAAAGCAAAGCTTCACTTCTTACAAGACTGGCTATGCTTGGAAACCGAGACATCCAGTGGGAAGACAGCTTCAAACAAAACTGTCCCAGGACAAAATAAAACAAAACAAAACAAAACAAAACAAAACAAAATAAAATAAAGAGAAGAGAAAAAGAGAACAGAAAAGAGAAAAGAGAAGAAAACATACAAGTGGGACAATCTTCATGAAAACAGTGTGAGCTTCATCCTAATTGCTTTATGCACACCAGTAATCTGGCTTTTCCAGTACACAAAAAACACCCAGTAAATTTCCCAGGCTGTTTGTGGACAATTTGTCGTGGTCACGTGTTATTGAATGAAAAACAGCCATTTCCAAGTACAAGGTCATGGGACGTGTGATATACTGGTTAAAGATTTAGCTGGCAGAAGATGAAAAAGAAGAGGCCTTTTGCCTCAAACTAGATAATACAGCTGTGATGGTGAGATCACAGCAAAAAAAGCCAGTTGAGATCTTAGCAGCCAATTACACTGAACTGAACCAAACCTCCTCTAGCAGAGCCCTGTTTGTACAGAGATACCAAAGATTTTAGCCAGAGCTGTGATGTGGACTGACAAAACGAGTATTTCCTCCAGCCATTGGGGTGTTATTTCATCAGCTGGGGCGGGGGGGGGGGGGGGTTGGGGGAAGAGAGAAGATTAGTTGTAGCAGCAAAAATTCACTTTGTGGGAATTTCTACAAAGTCACTGTGGTCAATTCATCCGAGACTGGAAACACTCACATGATTATAAGGTAGCAAGCTTCCTACAAAGGCTATAAAAACAGTTCTTTAGAAAAAAGTAGTGGAGCCTGTATCAATTAAATATGCATTGTAGATGCTGACCAAGAGAAAAACTGACATGGTTTGTTAATTTAGCTTCAAAAATTTTAAAGAATTAACAGCATTGCAGATGAATCCAAGGCAAAAATTACAGCTGCAGGAGAATTACATGACTTAGATGTTTGAACACACCGACAGAAGGACAAAAAGGACAACAACTGTAGAGATGAAGGCAACAGTGAGTTTCTAGCAGCACCTATAGGGTTACCAGTCTGAAAAATGCTGCTAGCTGAAAAAGTGATTTGTAAGAGTAACTGACTCTGTGTGTCTCTGCTATTACAGAAGCACTACAAGAAAACAATTAAGAAAATAAATGATACAAAACAGAAAACAGTCATCATGGATTTCTCAGTCTAAACTAGTTATAGCAATGAAGACCTATCCAACTTTAATTCTAAACAAAATTTACCTTTTAACAAAAGAGTATGTTGAAGTTTCTTAACTGCCCTGCTGCTTAGACTCAGCAATCATCATAGAGATTCAAAGCCAGCCATCCTTTTTCTTAAATTTGGAGTATATAAAAATGATACATAAATCTAATTTTAATTCTCAATAATTAATTAGATCATTAACTAGATAAAATAAACTCGTCATTGAGAACGTTCATCTCTGTCTATTTATCTCCGATGTTCTCTAAGTACCTCAGGAAAATTTGGACTCTGCTGCATTTTTGCAGCTCCCCTACCTTTCTCTAAAAGCTATGTTCTGGAATTCTTTCTTTAGTAGACAACATGGCAAACCTAAATTTCTAAATATAGTATAATTTTAAAACCCAGATTTTTTTTCAAGCCAAAAATACAAATGTTCCTGAGTCATTTTAGAGACAACCAGAGATATTTGCTATGAGGAATCTTTCAATGTCCTTATTTCATTCATCCAGATTCTCTTGGATTTTTAGATTTAAAACCTTATTGCTATCAGTAGTCCTAAATCAATATGAAGGCAGCTTGTAATGCAACATCAATGCAACAAGAAGTCAGAAGTGTTCTAGTATATGACTGTTTGCATCACAGGCATGTCTAGGATGAGCAATATAGAAACCTATAGAAGCCTTGCAAAATGATGAATGAAATGATATAAAATGAACCGCCTGAGAAGTTTGTCTCTGATATGGCGGAAGATGACACCTTTACAATGCACTGTATTAAAGCAGCATAGGTGCTCAGGAAAGAAAGAAATTTTAAGGGAGTGTCCTCAAATGCTTCAAGGGACTATCCCCAAAACCATGAAGGGAATGTACAACCAGCAAAGACTGAATGGACTGATGGAAAGGACATGCATTACGAGGAGAGCTAGAGAGACAGCAGGTCAAGACACAGCTGTTCTTCAGGAAGGACATGTCAGTAAAGCATTTGCAGGATATTTGCACTTGATACATAACAGAAGTGAAAGGATGATAAAAGTGAAAAGTGCCCCTTTGGAAAGGGCAAAAGAAATAGCAGTTTGGGGGTAATCATTAAAGAGTATAATTGCTTTGTTTATGCTGAATGAAATACGTTCTGCAAAGGAGCCAATTTACATAATGTTAAGGCATTTAGTATGATTTACAGCCTTGCTGTAAAGGCAGTAGAGTGAAAAAAGCTGTTGTTGAAAGACTGCTTTTTATCACAGGAATAATTGCTTTTAGAAAAGAAACTTCAAGGAGCATCCAGAGCTCACAGCTCAGCTGGAGAGACAGTGCCTGAGGGAGCAGCTACAGTGGGATGTGTTGTGTTGCACAGTTAGACAGTGCACTGTAGCTACATCTTTTCCCTACTACCGTCATGGAGATCAGGAGGAAAGCGCCATAGAGCCAGAATCAGAGCACACAAGGCCCTCAAAATAATTGCACTTTCTCCTAGTGTTATGCAGCCACCTATCCTGCTTGTCCTTTGCTAGATCCCCCTGAGAGGTCCCCCTGCCTGCCCATGTTCTTCCTCACTGAGGTGTCTCATTGGGTAACTTCCAGCCTCAAAGGGTTGGTTATGGCATAGGGAAGCGACGGCAGTGCTGGGATGCAAGGAGAAAATTTACTTGTCACAGTTCTGGTCAGATGCTGGCGGCTTTTCTACACCTCAGAAAGCTGCACACTTTCTGACGTGCCCCCTGTGCACAGGCTCTGTTACAGCATTTGAGGGTGCCAACCCAGCTGCCCCGGCACCCTCAGAGCTCAAGCTGCCCCTCTTATGGTACCCCAAAATACCTGCTCATCCCAGAAGACCATTGTTTCCTAGTTTGTAACGCATTTCTTATGGAGTATCTGATAGCTCAAACATCCAGCACCTGGCATAGGCTGATGAATTCTGCCCCCTATTTTGTAGCAGAAGGCAGACTCAGATGTACTGAAAGTTGCATGATCTCTCCCTGGGCCAGACCCTTCATCCTCTCCAGCATCCTGTGGGTGAGGGTGCTCAGGCCCATCCTGCAGCATGCATTTGCCCACTGAAGTCTCTCCAGCTTTGTTGGCCTTCTCTAGCCATGACTAGGAGGTAATCTGGATTAAAAACACGTTTCTTCATTTCTTGCTGCTCTTGGCAGCTGAATCAGCTTCTTGAGGAAGCCCAGCTGCAAAAGTACTCATGTGAGCACAAGGGTGGAAGTGGAAAATGCATGGCCCAATAGAAGGGTGGGCAGGGCCTTCCTTTTGGCAGCTGCCCCAATGTTTTCCAGCCTAGAGCATCTGCAATGCATCAGCCTCATTTGCCATAGAGACCCTAGTGGGGGTGAGACCTAAACCAGCATCAATGAGAGGTAGAAGTCTGAAGCTAATATAGCGGTCTGATCCTAATCAAAATGTACTCAAATGATGTGGAGATAAAGTGTAGCTAAATCAAAATAGTCCCCTTCACACAGGTGAAACAGAGCTGCCCAGAGGTCATGCCAGGGGAAACCTGGCTAAGAGCTTCTGGCAGAGATTTGAGAAGCAGCTTGCTAAAAGTGTGCTTTCAGCTGTCTATGGGCTGTGTGGCTTGCTGCCTGGCTATGAACTCAAAGCACATGCTCAGGAATAAGTGGTTGCTGCTGGGTGTCCTTTATATCGGTGAATCGATGGCGCTCTCATTTCTGTGCTATCGGTGGCCTGTGTTTTGTTCTCGCAAAGTGCCTGCTTTTACTGGGAAGTTGCTGCCCAATCACCAATGTTGTAACTGTTCTCTGTGCTGAGTCCTTTGTCCTCTTCATGTTTTGGAGCTTCACAAGCAAAATGGTATTAACCTTATGCCACCCACATGTGGCTATTTCCATGGATTGGGTCATTTCCATGGCCTGTGAGAGAGACTCCTCTCTTAGCAAGTCTAGTTTGCAGTGCAGCTAACATGCAAATCAAGATGGAATTAGTAGTGTGTTTATTTATTTTAGATCCAGAAAAGGTGATCTTCTTTTGATTTGTCCATGGATATCATTTAGTATAAGTTTTTAAAAGGAAGATTTTCTGCTTTATTCTGCAAAGTATGGAGCACTCCCAAATCTCACTGATCTAAATGAGAATTCAGAATACCTAACATTACAAAGAAACCATCTTGGCTCTGTAATGCCTTTTCTGATTACAGTCATTGAGAGATAAGTGAAAGCTGAAGCTAGATATTCTTCTTCTTTTCAAACTTCATATACTCTTTACTTGCCTTTAAATACTGGGATTAGAGATTTCTTTAGCTGAATGCAAAATAATTTCTGTCAAACCGTTATTTATGAGAGCAAGCTGTTCTTTAATTCTTTTGAGGGAGTAAAAAAGAATGAAAATATTTTGATGAAAATTGCCATAGATTATGTTTTACTATTTACCTTTGTGAAAGCAACATTGACCTAAATATTCTGTCTCATACAGACAGTGTCATGAGCTTCTGCTGGCTAATCATGACAGCTAAGGTCAGCTGACAGTGAACATAAAATCAATACCAGATAACTTGTTTGACTAATCTCAATTCACAGGAAAAAATGTTCTATAGAATCTGCTATGTTTTTTCATAAATGTTTGGTTAGTGAAAAGGGGAAATTTCCTTCTGAAAACACATTGTTCATTTTAGAGACTGTCTTGTGAAAAACACCACTCTGCAAAAGTGAGAAAACTGTATGAATATGATACAAAAGGCAGTTGGGTAATTCAAACTTTGAGCTCCCTTCATAAGTATTTTAGTTTTCTAAAGACAGATAAAGATTTCTTATCACACACATGACCTGAATTTTGATCCCTGCCTGGCACTATATTCTCCACACTGGTTGTATACTGTTTAAATAATTTAAACTCGTTAAGGACCACGTTTCAGTATCATCACTTACAGGGAGCACTATTTTACACCATGAGTAATCGTCTCCCTAATCTTACCTATGGAATAAGGCATTGGCCAATATGAGTAATGACTGCGCAGCCTGGCCCAAGAAGCACTGGCATCTGCAGTAGAAAGAGCAGTAAAATATCAGGGCGTTATTATGACAGTATGACAGGTCACACTGTTCCTAGTTCAAACCTTTCTGGGCTCTAACATGTTCATGTCACACTCTTGCCGTGGGATGCAAATGCCAGCTCAGAGTATCTGTGACTCCGTTCTAAATCTTCACAAACACAAATCATTATCAGCATAAGCACAAGTGAATTCGGCATTTCCAAGGAGAAATAAACAGCTATTGAAAAGCATACTTCTCATTTCATGTGTCAACCAAAATATGCTCTCACATCATTCAACTACATACTTTAAAGTCTGTCCAGAAAGAATATGACATGCAAATAGGATTAGAAGCTCTTAGAGACCTGAAGTGGAGTCACTGAAACACAAAGACAGGATGTCACTGAGCACAAAACTCGGAGAAGAGACTCCCAGTGCAACACAACAGCAGGAGAGCCTTGACAAAGCATGGATGATGTTAGTGGTTTACATTTTTCTCAAAAGGAGAAGAATCTCTATTTCCAGAGGGGTTAACAGTTTTATTCACGATTTTATTCGAGTCATTGTGTAGCAACATTCACTTATAATTCATTCATGTTCTTTGAATCCCTTATACAGTATGTTCTAATAATCATTTCTGCCAAAGGTAGCACACCTAGATTTGATAATTTTCTTGCAGGGAGATGCATAAGGTCTGGATTCTCTCTCAATCTGTCATCATTGTTTCTGTCTTCAGTGGAAGAAAACTGATTTGTGGCATATTTCACAGGGTTTGCTCCAAAGACCATGAAATTGTGGAATGATTACACTGATAAGGAGCTGTTTATCTGGTTGAGGTTGATATTTCTATAACTTGTTAATAAATATCAGCAACACCAGAATTAAATCTTCCCCCTCCCTCCCCAATGACAGATAAGAACTACATTTATGAGGGAAGTTATTTAACTTTCAGTGCACAACCCATTATCAAATAGATGTCTATCTCTTTATTTATGGGCTTTGATGCCTGAACTTAAAAGGAAACATCAGTCCAACTTAGGCCCAAAAAATGAACGATGAAAAGGAATATAAATCATATCTTGTGTATCCTGTCTGGTGTTAGACACTGTTATGGTTGTGACATAATAACAAAAAGGCTTTGTGGATTACTAAGATTTCTCAAACCTATTCATATCTCAGTAAAAGAGGGAGTCAGGATCCTTTAATTTGTACCATTATCATCTTTCCTGTTTATTTATTCTGAATGAAACAGAGTATATTAGGTCTTATTTATATTTACATAGGCCTACATTAGCCCTACAATATTAGGCCTACAGTCCTATTTAGTTATGTTTCAAAATGATTAAAAAAAATAGGAAAAAAAAGGAAAACACTCCGCTGAAAGTTTGACTTTTGGATACTATTCAATACATTGAACCTACATTCAATGGGTCATCTCAGTCAATCTTAAAGGGGAAAAAAAAGCCTTTCTGTTCAAACATTACAGTTCAGCAATAGTCAAAACCCTTTCAAGTTATGTCTCTTATTTCCTTTAACTCCTGTTCTGCCCATTTTAATCAAAATCTTCCCCATAGCCCTTAAATAGCCTGTGTCCTTTGCAAAGGCTGGAAAATCTACAGGTTTCACTCCTTTCTTTCCCACTCTTCACATTGTAAGGGAGTCCTAAGGCCTTAATCTAAACATCCAAAATCCATTCCACTATTTCTAATACATAAATAACCTGGGGAAGGGAATGGGTAGTTTTTCAAATCCTGGTGTCTGTTACAGAAGAGGTGGCATTACATCATCCCTGACAGGTATCTTGTCTGCTTTATATCTGCAGAAATGTTGCCAGCATGTCAATTCCTCTTGATTAGGGCCATTTGGGCCAACTCCAGTGAAAATGTTAATGGCTCTATTGAACCAGCTACAGAAGGATAAGATGAGGGAAATGAATATTGATAGGATGGCTGGAGCAATGGCTGCCATATTAGAGCAAGGTGCAGCGCCAAAGGCATTAACAGAGAGTGCAAGTCTTAAGGGTAGAAAGAAAATGAAAAGTCGGGGTGGGAAACAGAAAAAGTCAGGGTTAGTCATGGTGCTGAGTGGGTGCTCTGGGCTCTGGTCCAGGAAGTGAAGTGGGAGCCTATGCCCACTAACAAGTGCTTATCCTCCCCACCTTCCCACTGGGCTACTCTTTCAATGTGCCATGAAGGAGCAAAACAAGCCACAGAAACATCTTTATTTCTTTTAATTACACAGTTTAATTACTCACAGCCACCAGGCTGAAATCCTGCCTATGCTGTAGTGTGCATTTTGCTGTTGATCTATGGGGTCCAGGTTATCATCAGCCATTCCTATTTCCAAAACTGATGACCATTGCTAAACATCTCCCGGGAGCTGAAAGTTAAGAGACACATTTTTCAGCAGTGAAGAGATAACAGCTGAGAAAAACTCAGTGCTGAAGACTTCTGGGAGAGCTGCTCCACTGTCCCTGCTAAGCTTGTCAGCATTTAAGGGTCCTGCATCTACTGCTGGCACCTGCACTGGTTCTCTGAGCTCAGTCAAGTGGACTCTACACCTCAGGAATCCTTCAGTCTTATGGAAAGTACATGCTGAGATTATACTTTTAAAATTATATTTTATAGGGCTAAAAACAGTCATCGAAGTACTGAAACCCAGAGTAAATTTGCTACTGCTTTTGAATATAATCTTTGGCCTATACTGCCAGCTTGGGAAAAGTGATTTTTCAGAGAGGAAGACCTTTTCATGTATCTTTGTGTTGTGGCTTACTTTATCCTTACAAAAATCTGAATAAACCTTCTTAATATTCATTCTGAATGAAAGAACAGCTTGGGCAGTGACATGAAGTACTTTCACCTGCTGTGTTATTCCAGATAAAAAGAGCACTTCAGATTGCCTTTTCCCATACAGTGGTCACTGTCAAAACAGTATTTTCATCTGTCAGCTCCCTGACAGAGATTTTATAATAGCGTTTGCTAACTTTTCTGAATTTTTTTAGTCTCAAACTGGAGGTTTTCAGATAGGAAATGTAGAATTTTTTTCTGTATTCAAATAACTTGCTACTTTTTAGTCTCCAGTTTAGGCAAGGTTTAGAGGGCAGGAAAGGGGCTTTGACTTGACAGTGATTTGGTAGGCTTTGACTCAGCCTACCAAAGTTAATGGAAAACCTCCTGTTTGAATGATGTGAATTTGCAAAAGAGTCATAAAGTCTTTACTGAGTTTCTAGATGTGGCTGAAACTTTACAGCTGGCTTAGGTTGAATCTGTCTAAAATTATTCCAAATGCCATTATGGAGATAGTTTCATTTTACTTCCATTGAGTTAACTCACTTGAAATGCTCCATTTACATTAGAAATTAGCGAAAGCAGCCCAAACTGTTAATGCTGTAAAATATGTTCGTGATGCTATTTGCTATTGATTTTTTTCATCTAAGGGATGAAGATTTTAGATTTGGAGGGCAAAGCGTTTAATTATTACTACTCTTTCTTTCCATAGTGTTATTCATATTAGTCTAATATCTATATTTTAGCAAACCCAGAAGATCATACTGTATTAGACTAAAGTTTAATTTCAGAGAGAGTAAGTGAAGGATGATCATGTTCTCAGTCATAATTTGAGTGTCTAGAAAGTGTTTGCAGTACATAACATTTTTTTAAAGGTGTTGATAATTCAGATTTCTGTGACTGCTTTCCTTTCTGTGTTAACTGCCCTAACAGAATACTTGTGTTTCTGAGGCTGGTTACTCTCTCTTCTGATTATGAATCATTTTGCTTGACAATTTCTTTGGAAAATATGAGCCTGTTGAAGTTCGTATCTTTCCTGAAAAATATACTGTGTGGAAGCTGAGGGCCCAGATGTTCTTCACACACTCCAAGAAATGCTCATATTGTGTTAGATTTTAACTTCTTTATCTAAAGAGAAGTGAATAAATCAGACAACTCCAATATTTTAGAATGCATCAATCAAGAAAGTTTGATGTTTACTTAATTTTAATAAAAATACATGCAGCCTTTTGGGACCATCAGTATTTATGGTTAATAATGTGCCTCGCAGGAATGTGAAATAGGTTTTTGTTTTTCTGCTGCTATCTGCACTGCTAAATGCTCTTAGCCTGGGAAGCAATTTCTGACCTCCAGGGTTCTCAGGGCTTAACATCCTTGCCATTCAAGCCAATTCCCCACAAGTCCGGCTGGTGTATCCACACTGTACAGCACGTGATGCAGGCCTCCTTCGGATCCCACACAATCACAGAAAGGTTGAGGTTGGAAGGAACCTCTGGAGATCATCTAGTCCAACCCTCCTGCTCAGCAGGGTCACCTAGAGCACGTTAGACAGGGTTGCATCCAGGCAGGCCTTGAAGATCTCCAGAGAAGGAGACTCCACAACCTCTCTGGAAAACCTGTGCCAGTGCTCCGTCACTCTCACAGTGAAGAAATTTCCCCTCATGTTCAGGTGGAACTTCCTGTGCTTCAATTTCTGCCCATTGCCTCTTGTCCTGTCACACGGGGCAACTGAAAAGAGTTTGTCCCTGTCCCCTTGACACCCTCCCTTCAGGTACTTATCCACATTGATCAGATCCCCCCTCAGTCTTCTCTTCCCCAGGCTGAAGAGGCCCAGCTCTCACAGCCGTTCCTCATAGGGCAGGTGCTCCAGCCCTCTGATCATCTTCGTAGCCCTTCGCTGGACTCTCTCCAGTAGCTCCATGTCTCTCTTGTCCTGGGGAGCCCAGAACTGGACACAGTACTCGAGATGAGGCCTCAGCAGGGCTGAGTAGAGGGGCAGGATCACCTCCCTCGACCTGCTGGCAACACTCTTCCTAATGCACCCCAGCACTCCCAGGTCCTTCTTGGCCACAAGGGCACATTGCTGGCTCATGAGCTCATCCCAGCTGATGCCTGTAAGACATAAGCAGTATCTGCCACATGGTTTCTCAATTCATAGTGTCTGAAAAGCAGCAAGAGCTGGGCTGCCACCCACCAGACTGCTCCTTTTACAGAGGGACACTAAGAACATGTATGATGTGCTCTGGGATGTGGTGGCATGAGACTATTTGGAGGATGCTTGAGGGTGCCAAACTCACAGAAACAGTGTTGAGGGACTGTGTGGGGTTAAAGTAGGCACACTTGATGAAGCCTTACTTATCCTCGCTGTTGAGAGCAGTCCCTAGAATAAAGTATCTACTCACCTGTGATATCTTGTACTTTTTAGATGAGATCACGTATGTAGTACAGCACCTGCCCATGACAGGGCAGGTGTCATCTTACCCCTTCTCATGTCCCAGCTGTTCACATAAAGGTCAGGGACAGTTTGAGAGGAAATACATTTAGCAGTGAGAATATCAATGATCAGTTTAAATTACTCAGGGAGGTTATTTTATATTCAATGCTGCAGTAAAAAAATGCAGATCCTCTACCCTCTGGAAGGTCTGTGTTGTGTGAGCTATTATTGTTGTAGCTCCTGCTCTATCATTGACAAAAGGAGACACTCTTTTAAAAGTGACCTATATATGTACACTGGGTAGACAGAAACAAATTATGATCAAATCAGTTTAATTCAGCTAGACTCGATCTCTGTGAGCACAAATTTACTGACAACTACTAGCAGCTCTTTTATGGTTTCTAGTATAGCATATTGTGTCTTAATTAACAATACAAACTAGACGTATATTAACAAGCAGATTGCTTTACAGATGAAAATCTCTCCAAAGTGAGCAAGTATCCTATTTATACATGTCCAAGTAAAGGTGTCAAAGCAAGGTGCCAGAACTACAGCTCTTGTTGAATGATTGCATTGAATCATTTCTTCGTAGAGGATCCTCAAAATGTCTGTCAGAAACTTTTGTCTCTCTCTTTATTCAAAGTTTCTCTGGAATTCTAGGGCAATATATTCAAATTCTTATTTGAATTCCTATCTCTTCTAACATTGTGGTCTGGCAGGTTATACAATTATTTCCACGAAACTGCAGAAAAAGTAATTGTTCTACTTGCTGTTGTATTGTGGTAGAAGCCACTTTGGGTTTTCTATGAATAGAGTGCTTACTGAAGCACAGCAATATTCTTAGAAATAATTGCAAGTAATTTATTCCTCCGTCACTTGCCTGTCTGCCCAGGAAAGTACTGATTTTGTTTATTCAGTTAAATAAGATGGGGCACTGACTGCCCAAAACTTATGAAGAATTGTCGAGATCGGTCAATAAATACGTTAATACAAACATTGTTTTGAGCTGGCTTTGAGTTGATTTTAGCTAAGGATATATGCATCTTTCTGAAAAATGTTTTCCTTTTGGCAGTCATAGTAAAGCATTACAATCACTGTTATTAAGGTAGTATGATGGTCCAGGAAACTCCAGGGAACTGTCTCTCTAATTTCATATAGATAATATCCAATGTAGGAAGCTGTGGCCGAAGAGGCAGTGGGATGACATAACTGAATTCAAATCTTAGCAAATCGTTATCTACATGTACATTCTCTACAAACCTCTTGTTATGTGATTTGCCAATGAAGTTTAGAACTATGTTTATGAATGAATTCTTCATAGACTGAGTGGGAATAGCACACTGTGCTTTTTCTTATTTCCCAAGTGTGGTGAGCTTTCTTATCCTCGTTCAGGGCCAGGTTTTCTAAATGCATGTATAGTTCTGCATCTAGATTGTACCTCTCTCTGCAGTTCCAATAGATGCAGAATAGGTTTTTTTATGGTAAATCAAGACAGTAAACCACTGAAGTCAGGGAATTTATGTCATTAGAAAACCAAAGTGAGATCAGAATTGTCTCTCTGTCTCTTTGCAAGTGAAGCTATGCTCCAAAAAAGACAAAACTTGTCCGATTTCACACTTTCTTGTTCTTTTCTGGTGTGATATCTATTCTGAGGATAAAAACTAAGCGGTATCATTATTGTAATTCTATTTCAAAATCTTCACCTTCCCTCGGCCTTCATTGTAACTAATTTAATTGTTTGTTGAAACGATCAATTTACCCCCTTTTCCCCTTATTAATCATCACATGGTAAATGCTCAGAAATATTGCAAGGCTATTTCTGACTATCTTTCAAACCATTTATTTTCAGAAGCTATTCACAAAAAGCACTCCTCTAAATATAATATGCCCATGGCCAGTAAGCCTCGCCTTTTTTTAAAGGAGCCTTTCCTTCAGTTGAAACCTCAGAGCTGGTAGCCTGAGGTTTCATCTCTAGCAGCTGATATCAGATTCACTGATCAGCAGAGCAGTGGAGCTCTTTCAAGTGTCACTGAGTTGCTGATTACATCAAGTATCGACTCTGCCCTCTGAGCCCAAGGATGACTACTGATAGAACATAACCTTCCTTTTAGGTTGGATTCTGATGATGTTGGGATGCTCTTGACTAATGCAAACTAATGTGCATTAGTTTGCACATTGGCAAAGCCCAGGGCTCACATCTTGTCTTTACAGATGAAATATGAGTTTGCATTAGAGCATGTAAGCCTTGAATATGTCAATATGTTAATTAGCACGAGAATGTCAAGAGCATCTAAATATCATTATATAAAATTTAGTGCAGATTTTATGTGTTCTATCGATGTTTAGCTGATAATAAGAAGCCAGCTGCAGATGACTGGATTCACAAAGCATTTGGATACCTAACTCCCACTGATTACAGTAGGACTTTCTAAATATTTTTGTGGACATGGACCAGTGACGGTGACCTGATTTTATGTCCAGTTGTTATGTTATGATATCACATCACATTATGACAATTGTTTTTGGTAGGACATAACTAGTTTCTCAACATGGAACAATATAAATACTTACGTTAGAAAACACTAAAGCCTAAATACTGCCAGCCAATGCTTCAACTTTGTCACACTTTCTGCTGCCTTGCAAATAAACGTATTTAAAATGTCCCAACAGCCTCAAACACTATCATATGATAATTGCTGGCAAAGGTAGATTAAAGCACTTCGTGCCACACAGAACGTTTCATAGAATCATTGAATCATAGAATCAGTAAGGTTGGAAGGAACCTCCGGAGATCACCTAGTCCAACCCTCCTGCTCAGCAGGGTCACCTAGAGCATGTTAGACAGGGTTGCATCCAGGCGGGCCTGGAAGATCTCCAGAGAAGGAGACTCCACAAGCTCTCTGGGCAACCTCTGCCAGTGCTCCGTCACTCTCACAGTGAAGAAATTCCCCCTCACGTTCAGGTGGAACTGTCTGTGGTTCAGTTTCTGCCCATTGCCTCTTGTCCTGTTACACGGGCCAACTGAAAAGAATTTGTCCCCATCCGCTTGACAGGGGGAATTTCCTATTCTTTAACAGAGTTATTGCTACAATTTGTAAGGGATAGGAAGTCAAGATGTTTAAATGAATGACTCCTTCCCTATTTAATTCTTCACTGTTCCTTCTTTGCTGTTTACTTTTAGGTCTGTTGAAGTACATGGAGCTGATATTTTCAGAGAATTATTCACAGCATTTCAATGCTTTTTCTTATTGAAAAAGGGTCATTTAGAATCCATCAGATACAGGTACGTATAGTGAAAATTATTTATTCCCATGAGTGTCATATTGTGTTTCTTGTCATTTGCTGTCCAGCCACTCAACCTAAACACAAAATCCTCTGCCAGTCTTGGCAATAAGCTTTCACTGATAGTGTCTTGAATACCTTAGAACCATCAACAGACTTGTCCTCTCACAGCTCGCTCCCTTTTCCAGATTGCTTCTGAATATTTTGACCTGCACAGATTGCAGGACAGCCCCCAAGTGTGCCCCTTCTCCATGAAGAGTGACTCATTCCTACTCTTGATTTCCCACTTTTTAACTGTTATTAATCTATAAGTGCTTGTGTTCTGAAAGCTTTCAGAAAATCCAGGTACACACGGATCATCTGATTATCCTTAACTACAACCTCACTGACTCCTAAATAAAACTGTATTAGGTTTGTGGAGTATCAATTCATTTTATGAATGTTATGTAGATTTTTCTGCAACACTTTGAG
Organism: Rhea pennata; assembly: GCF_028389875.1. Taxonomy (NCBI): domain Eukaryota; kingdom Metazoa; phylum Chordata; class Aves; order Rheiformes; family Rheidae; genus Rhea; species Rhea pennata. The sequence goes on along the minus strand of NC_084663.1, from coordinate 135,226,354 downwards.
TTTCTCCAAATTGCTATTTATTTTATTTTTTACTGTAGTTTCCTAATCTGCCAAGAATAGAAGAAAAATGTCTGTCCTGCAGCTCTCTGCATGTCTCCCCACACTTTCTGGACATTAGTGTGACATTTGCACTATCTTTCCTCCTGACACCCTTTGTCAGGTGTAATCTTACATATTCTACTGAACTTGAAATACATCTGTTAAAAAAAAACAAAAACATTTCTTGGCACAAATTCTAAAGTTTGCAGGAAATGTTTAAGCAACTAGACTCCACTGGTATGTGATTTTGCTTTTTAGAAAGCAACTCGCCACCTTAAACTCAGAGATAAGTTAAACCAAGACAAGAGAGGAAGTTCTGTCCAACCTCTGTCTGTTCCTCATACTGTTATAGGAGGATCCTCCAAATCAGGGCAACCATCAACCTAGTGAAACACGGCACTTTGCTGGCACCTCATTTTCCCATTTCTCTGTGTTCTTCCAAGAGCGTAGTGGCATCACCTTGGTCATTTCTCTGCCCCAGAGTCTTCTCAAATGCTCACATGGGATGCTTTCCAAACATTTTCACAACTGACTTCCCATTTTTCTTACATTGGCTTTATTTGTGACCCTGCTAAAGCTTTATTTGTCCTCTAGTTTTTGCTAACTGTATGTCTCCTGCAGACATGCTAACTGCAAGAAAGAGACAGTCTTTAATTACTCACTCATGTAGTCTGCCCCAGGCAAGGAGTCTGCTCACACTACCTGGAGTCAGTGGACATCTGGGTTCCTGCTCCTGCTGAGCAGTAGTAGTAGTCCTTGTGATTATCACCCAGCCCTGTTCTCCACAGCCTGCTGCTCTGTGAGAAAATTTGTACCTTGCAAGGTGCTATGCTCTGGAGCAAGGGGAGCTATGTCCTTGTCCCACAGCCTCTAGAAGGGCACAGGTAAGCCTTTATGCAAAAGACTTGACAGGCAGCTTTGCTGAGCTCTGCAGATACAGGAGTGTGCCAGTCCCTCAGATTTGCAGTAGTGGTTGCACTACACAATCACTTCTCATTTATAGAAAGGAAACTTGAGCCTGACTGTATCCACATGCCCCTGCCCCGGTCACTTATGTGAAGGAACAAGACATATAGCATATATCTTAATGCAAAGCAGATATCATATCTGAGAGCTGCTCAGCAAAGAGAATATCTCACACATGTCCTCTAGTGGCTATATACACACATTGGCCAAGAAGGGTAGCAAGGGAGGTGTCTGAGATGCATGGGCATTAGCATCCTCTCAGGAGAAAGGCAAATACTCACTTCCATACTTTGAACTTTGATGACAGAAAAGGAAGTAGGTATGGCCCCCACACTGAGTTCTTCACAGGCTCTCATCAGAGGAGCATGACTAAATTATAATAGGACTTTCTCAAGTAAAACTCCTGCCCTTGAGATTTCTGTAAGGGCTTGTTTTGTTTTGTTTTTTCAGATGAAGCCACTGTGCCACACTACATAGTTGTGGGTCTATGCTGACAGGTGCGAGGCTGATGCTGGGATTCATCTTGGGGCTTAATCCAGAGCACTGGGGGCTAGAGTGGTCTACTCCCTCTTACAAATCAGCAGTTCAGAAACCTCTTGTCACAACTGCAGTTGTTCTCGATTTTAACTTAAGAGGGAAATCATTGCCTTTTTCAAGATCTGGTCTGCTTCTGGTATAAGAGAAGATAGTAGAAAACAAACTGGATAGTAGACATAGAGAAAAACAATTTGTTCAGAATTATTGTTACTGAACATCTCTACTATATTATATTTCTCAAATATCCTTCAAATACAGTATAAAAATGGCAACTAATAATATTGCATTGCTGTATTTCTCTAGTACATTTCTTTGTGATTTTTTTCCAAGTAGTTTTGTAATCATTTCTTTAAAAATGAAAGTTTAAACAGCCTTGATGTCAACGATTTTTCCACTTTTTTTTTCTTAGAATATGTATTTGACACAATGGTGTTTCATTTGTGCCCCTCTTACAGAGTACCACTTTTATTATTAATAATAATGATATTGCCATTTTTGTCTGCCTTTTGTGTTAGCTGGGGAATTGCCCTGTCACATGATGACTAAAATGAGGGAAAAAAATGCATCTGCACAACTTTCATTATAAAAATGAAGGAATAACATGCATTCGGCAATCACTAGTTGCACCAACTGCTTGTCAGTGGCAACACTGGAAGAAAAGATGTTCCAGCCCTGTGAACTCATAGGAAGGCATCGGGATGTGGCAGGGAAGGGAGCAAACTGGGACTGACCCTCTCAGCAGCACTCAGCCCCGGGAAAGGATCTACAAAGGCTGGTAGTTCCTGAATGAAAGGGACCAGGTGGATAGAGTTATTTTTCATAAATCAGTACCTGTAGACCGCTGTAAACTGATATGGCTAAGGGCTGATGCTCCCAGTTTGAGGTCTCAATGAGGATGTTAGGGTCTTTAGCACTCCTAGCTGGCTTTATGAGTTATTATTTAAATAAACACTTAGGCTGACCCTATCCAGTTTTCATCTACCCAAGTAAAATCTATTAAGTGGGTACTGAGATAACCCCTAATAGTGCCAGTTGAGATCAGTGCTCTATGGCATTAAGTTCTTAAAAAAAGTCTTACTAGCCTCGGGGTTGGTGTTACTCATTTTGCAGCACACATGCTGTTTGATGCTCTACTCTCTCTGGCTGTCTCTCCAGGGAAATACTTCCATGTTCTAGCCAAGCACGAGCAACTGGCTAGCAAGTGCTTGTTCTGCTCAAAGTTGAGAGCAGGAGATATCCCTCTTCCAGTAACTTTTGACTGAAGTGCCTGGTCTTAATGTGCCTTTCAGGAAAAATCAAGAAGCTGAGAGTAGTATCAGGGAGCTGCATTTCTTTTGCCTTTTCTAATGCTGCTGCACCTACTCTTCTTTCTCCCAAGCTCTGTTTTCGCTTTTACCTTGGAAAACAGACTTCAAATGTCTTCTTTTCAGCTCTAGCTCAGACTTTTAGACTGGCTTCTTCTCCTTTCACTCTACTGAAATATCTTATATCAGTCTCTAACTATTTATTTTTAGCCTAATCTAGCCTAAACTATGCACTATCCTTACCCACATTGGCCAGTTAGTTACTTCTGATGGTATATTTGATCATATCATTGGTTTCCTCAATTTCCCCCTCCTCTTCTTCTTTTTCTCTTCTGCAGGATCTTTAACAGATTGTTTTTATCTCAGCTGAGCATTTTGTGGGGTTTCAGAGTACTCCTCAATTTGTATCCTTCTTCTTTGCCCATCCAAGCTGTCCACAACCTCATATCTTCTTTCTATGTGGATGACTCCCAAATCTCTCTGACTTTGATTTACCTCCTTCTGTCAGAACAGGAGTCTTGTCCCACAATGTTTCCTTGGGAACGATCAGTTGCCAGCAGAAGCTTAGCGTGGTTAATAGAGAGATCTTAATGTTTTCCCTGCACCAAAACTCTCTGCTGCCACCTTTCCTGATTATGTATCACTAAAGCCTGTTTTCTATTTGTACTTCTCTCTGCATCCTCATGGCTGACTTGCAGGGATTTCTTAACTTTGTTTGTTTGTTTTTGTATAAAATAACTACAATGCTGTTTTACCTATCCCTTTTATAGCTAAAGTCTCCTGCCTAAACTCTCACTAATTCATTCTTGCCTACTACAGCATTCTTTTCTCTAGTCTTGAAATATGCAATCTTGCCCTTCCAATATGTTCAAAAGGCCACTGCCAAGGTCCTTTTCCTTGCTAATGGCTCATGCCAGTATTCAGTGTGCACCTTTTCCTGAAGTCCTCTTCTCAAGAGCACCTCTCTTCATTCTCAGGTCCCTTCTCATCCAACATTTACCAGTCAAAGGTTAGCTCCTTCTTCCCTCTGGCCCACAGGATCATTATACTTTTGCCTGTGCTGCTCTCAAGCCTGGCAGGTGATCCCTCTAAATATCTGCACACTCTCCTTCAAATCTTTCCCTCTCCATGAGCAGGTGTCCTACAGTAAGAAAGGAAGGTTTATCCAGTTCAGGCATCCATTACAGCTGTGTCAGGTTTTGATGACTTTGTGTCATGCATTAGTTGTGATGAGATACTGGGGGTGAGCATAGGATTTATGAAGTTCAGCAACAAACAGAAGGAGTTGTCTAATTCAGGATGAATAGGCTGATTTCAAAGGCACAGTGGGAGTGCTTCACATTCTGTGGCCTGCGTCTTCATTTGCAACACAGGCTATACATCAGCAGGGTTGCTTGATCAAGGAGTAAACTTGACAGAGCTTTGTTTCTGCTTCTACACATGCAAAAAAAACAATGTAGGGTATTGACTCAGGGGATTTTTAAACCATGGGTTATATTCAGTTCCCCCCTCCCAACCCCTCTGACCTCTAGTTATGCAGACATAAGCCCAGATCATTGCTCAAAAAAATGTTTTTATGCAACTAACTGTCTGTGAAGCTGTGCTGTAAACCAGATCCCTGGAATGTCTGGGTTAGAAAACTCTTTTGTGAGTAGTTATTATGAACTTAGGTGGCTGAAACAGAATGGCAAACAGATATGGAGCATGATGTGAGCTGGTATGTGTGACAGTAATAATAATAAAGGATTTGCTTGATCACATCATAGACAGGATGTTTTCCACCACTTTGTTCCCTCTGGGAAATGAAGTCTAGTATGCAGAAGGAGAATATCTGGTAAAGCAGTAGATCTTAAATTCCGTAAGATCAGCACAATTATTCTCTGGTCATTGGCTCCTAGCCCCAGTAATACAGTTATAAGGAAACAGCTGGGACTTAAGCATAAGGATTTCCCTTCTGACACTTCACTTCCACACGAAGTTTATTCATCTCTTCCGAGGTAATACATAAGAAGCCACTACAAAGGAAAGCCACGTTTTAGCAGGATAGTAAATGCAACATTTGGCAAAAAGCCTTGTTCTTGGTGTCACAGTTTCCATCTGTGCTCCTCCTGCTGATGCAGAGCCACATGGTGCGGAAGCCACTGAGTGGACCACCAGCCCTAGGGTGCCAGCCTGCCTTTCCATGTGCTGGTCTTGGCCAGTTGGTAAGTCTGCAGGTAGCCACAACAGCATCCTCCAGCTCCAGGCATCGAAGTATCTCCTCAGGGAGATTGCATCCTCCTCCTCAGGCTTTACTTAGCTTGTGTCTTTGATGTGATCTGGGTTTCTCGGTTGGAAGGGATCCTACATCTTAATTTCTAGCAGAATTTTTCTCCCAGTCTTGACAGAGTAGGTTAGTGCTGTTTCCCCTCAGAAGAGTTGTGACTAGATTTTCCAAAGAAGCCTATTTAAATATGAAGAATAAATGATCAGCCTCCTGCAAAACATGTCGGTACGCTGGACATTTGGGCTCTTTGAAAATCTGCCCATGGCAGCTGCAGCTTGCTCAGCTCATTTGAAAAGCCAGTCCTCGTGTACTTTTCTCAATGCGAATTGGCATCTGTTTGAAACTCTGGCTCCTTTTCTGGGGGGTGAGCTCATGAGCAGTGTAGGAGCCTAAAATTCATTACCTTTCGAACACTCTTTAACTGCTTTTGAAAATGTTACCCTTTGAGCTCTTTTATGAATCTCCCCCATTATGCGCGATTAAGGAGTAAGATTGTCTCTTTGCAGTTATCATTTAGAGGCTGGGTAAAGGTTGAGAGCTAAAAAACATCTATTGAAAGTATCTGTGGAATCTCTCGTTCTACAACAGGAAAACATTATAATGCAGGACCAGGCTTGGGAGACCTGTGTTATTCTATTCACAATTCTGCCAACAGCCTGTTAAGTAACTTTGTGCCAGTCATTTCTATTTGTTGTGCATGAATGTTCTCGCATTGCTAAAATATGGGTAATGATGCCTATCTTCTTTGGAAGGAGACATGCGAGTTTGAAATGAAAACTATAGCTAAGGTGCTTATGCTTATACAGATGCCCAAACTTTTTGCCTGCTCATGGAATATAAATGCCAGAGAAAAAGAGTGATGTGATGAAAAAAGCACACAATTTATATTAAACAAAACCTCTCATACGCAATTTATGACAAGACAAAACCAGCTCCAGGAAACACCTTCAGTGTTTCTAAGTTACTTTTGTGGAATGTTCATAGTCTAGGTAATTGTGAATAAAACCTGTCTCTTGTATGTCAGTATTAGTTATGTACTCTGGAACCCCAAAATAGTCTGACAAAAACAACAAATAACATAAACTAAGTTTCAAGCTTCACAGGATGTGATTTTTCCTTTTCTGCATTTGTCTCTTTAATTCCCCATTTTCTGTGGCCAGAAGAGGCTGTCCTAAAATCTTAAGCATGGGTTTATCAAAAACAAAAATAGAAATGTAGCTTTCGACTTGAAATGCTTCCTGGAACTAAATATCTATTTTGCAATGATTAAACTGAAGCAAATCCTCCCAGAGATCGTGCAAGCCCCTTCCATCACTGATGGAGAGATGTGGGGCATGCTGATCTGCCTACACCCACCTGCAAAGAAGAGAACTTTCTTTTCCTTGCTTTGTTCATCTCACGTAGTTTGCTGTGTAACGGTATGAAAGATTTCAGAGTAGAACAGTTTAAATTGTGGTAAATTATGACTTAGTAGCTATATTGGAGGGTTTCTGGCTATCAAATTATTCTGTTGTTCTGCTTGAAAAATAAGGGCTTTTGATGAGAGCTGGGGCTCTGTCTGGTGGTTTTGTAAATCAGAGTCCCAGAGTATTCGGGCTGGACAGTGACGAGTCCAGCCTCCATCGGGAGGTGACTAGTCCAAACTGCTGCTCACAGCAGGGTGACCACTGAGCACTGACCAGGTTGCTCAGGCTGTGTCAAGACTGATGGGCTACCCGTCAGGGTGAAACTGAGTAGCTGCTCCCACTTTTCTCTCTCTTCCAGCAACACCCTTTCAACTTCACCACAAAGCTGGGAAAGCAAAGAGGAGGAAGTGGACAGCCACATGTAGTGCAGCCCCTCCAACCAGACTTGTAAGTATTTTGGGGGTGTTGCTAGGAGAGATGTCCCACCACACCATGTGGCTGGGCGACTTTGGTGACTCCCCAGCATCCCTCTGTGCGTACAACACATCCTGGTGTGCCGAACACCATGCTCGGGCTCTCTCCAACCTGGCAGCTTTGCACACATCTGGCCTGGACCCACTGGAGCTCTTCTACTTGTGCACACTGAGTGGACCGTGCACACTAGCTCTGTGTCCTCCTCTTTTAGTGATGGCAACCTCAGGCCTTTTTTTTTAAAGCAAGTTTTTGTCTGAAAGAACACCAGAAAATTTGACTTCTCTTCTGTTCTCTTGAGCTCTCAGCACAGCACTCTTGCGTATTTGATTTGAAATATCTAAGTATCCCTACTTAAAGTTAAGGGTACACATTAGTCCTTTGTTGACTTAGAGTGAGCAGCGGCAAAGCTGCTGATAACACTGACTGGGGTCACAGGCACGAGGCAGAAAAGCAGCTACTAATGGCTTTCTCATGGCTTTCTCTTATAGTCCCATTCCGAAACGCAGCTCCCAAGTATCTGGAATTTTCCAGATTATATTTTGAAATGTTCCCTTTATCAAGTAACTGGTGATCACTCTTTTATTGTCTAGCATCTGATCTGAATCACCTTCCCTCTCACTTCCAAAGAATTGTAGCAGTTGGTAAAACATTCTTTTGCCTGCAAAAATGTTGCAAGTGCAAATGTAAACTGCAGCTTCACTTAATTCAACAGTCTGGTTTCTGAATTAAGTGTATTTCTCCACAGTCCAGAAAGCACTTGTACATAATCATAAATAGGCTATCTGTTATAAAGCAGCAAGACATCAGTCATAGTTATATTTTAATTAAACTATAAAAAGAGCATTATCAGATTACACTATAAACTAGGAATTTTTTTCTTTGTTTCATCTAAATGTGTATTACCTATAGATGCCACTGTGATGGGTACCTCATAAATAGAAATGACCACATTAAGCAAACTTTACTCCTTATTTTTGTTACCTCCAAATGAAAACAACATTAAGAAAATGTGCAGAGTTCAGGCTTTCCTGGTTAACTGCTGTTGCTTAGGGCCAATGCTCATTTACCTACCTTAACTATAATGTTGATTTTATCTTAATTGGCCTTATTCAGTTCATCTGCCCTGAAGGATGAATTTGGCTTCGTGTCATTATTCTCTTTCATTGAAGCAATTGAATACTGAAGTGCAAACAATGTGTATGTGTTCTCATTTAAGAAGGCGTAAATCTTCTGTAAGGGTGTTATTTGTAGTACGAAATACACAAAGCTTTCAAAGAAAAAAACAAAGCTTTTTTCTTTTCGGTGAGAGTGTGAACCTCATCTCACAAGGTATAAATGGGTAAATTTTTTTCATCTAAAGAGTTAACAGAGATTTCTTTTTTATATATATTCAAGCAGTGAATAAATTGTCCAGTAGGTGGCTGGCATTCTCCGGCACTAGCCTGCAGCTTCCATAGAATTACTGTAATCATTTAAGCAAGCTTGCTCTCATCATGTGAAGCAGAGGGAGAATTGACGTCCAGAAGATCCTGCCTATAGGATCCGAGTCGCCAAAGGAGCTGTTCTTTTTCCTCACTTTAAATCCAACTGGCAAATGCAGGTGCTAAAACCTGGAAGAGATTGGGACCGCAGCATGAATGACAGCAACTATCAAAAGTTCTTGCTTTTTCGGACTCGGTTCTGCCCGGCAGAACTGCAGCAGGGAATTTAACTAGCTTTACTTTTGAAAATGCCTCCTACATATTGGTCTTTGAATTTTATAGACGGCCTTTTAGAGCTGAGGAATACCTAGCAGCAAGACAAGTCAGTGAGGAAAAGGCAAGTTTCAGGATTCAAACTGTGCTAAAAGATGTTTTCTTTTCAACTTATACTGTTGAAAACTATTGAATAGTGTGTCGTCGCTTTTTGTTTCGTTTATTTTCAAGATGTATCACAAAGTGGCATGACTTTTAAACTTCAGACTGTTTAAAGCAAGCAAGTAGCAGCAAAATTAAAGCAAGAGATTTTATACAAGGATTGTCAAAGAAAATTATCGTTGGAGAAAAACAAAGTGGGACAATGGCATCTGGAGAGTGCCTCCTGCTAGACCTGGAAATGGATAACTTCGTTCTCTACAACATCTCTGTCAACCAGAGTGCAAACCTCTCCATCCTGAGTGATGACTGGTTCTACCCAGCTTTCCTGTATGCCATCCCCACCATTTATGGGATCATCATTTTGATAGGCCTTGTTGGCAATATCACTTTGATTAAGATCTTCTGTACTGTGAAATCCATGAGAAATGTCCCTAATTTGTTCATCTCCAGTTTGGCTTTAGGAGACCTGCTGCTTTTAGTGACTTGTGTGCCTGTGGATGCCAGCAGGTACCTTGCTGATGAATGGCTGTTCGGCAGAATTGGATGTAAACTTATCCCCTTCATACAACTCACTTCCGTAGGGGTGTCAGTCTTTACTCTCACTGCTCTCTCAGCTGACAGGTAAGCTTTCTGCTGCAGTCTTGCAAAGAGGTCTGCATATTTACAGATCCATAAAATGCACAATTATGCATGCATGTTTTCAGGTAACAGCTAAAATGCTTGTAAGTGGCATTTTTAACCTAACGGGGGAAAAAGAGCAATGGTCATTTATTTCTGGTGGTTATGAAGACAAAACTCAAGGAGGTAGACTGAATGCAGGATACTTTTTCTAGGCTAAACTAAATGCTTGTAGGGTTTAGCTAATAGTCTTTTTTAATTAAAAGAAAAACAAAAACAGACCAAATTAAAGCCCAGAGAGAGAAAAGAGCCATTAAAGAAGGGTGCTCTGTTAAAAGATAGCATTTTCAAATTTGAAAGAAAGATAATTGATTTATATTTCATGAAGTATGCAGGCACTGGAGGAGCAGTTTAAAGTGCAGTTAGAATCAATTCTTTATAGTGTCTTGCTTTCTTGAGGTTAATTACATATAAGGCAACAGTTTATAAAATATGTTCGTAATATTCAAATGAGAATGCCTGCAGTCAGGCATCTCAATCCACATTAGTAAGTGTATTTTCCCTGATTAAATGATCTTATCCAATCAAAACTGTTCTGTGTAGTTGGTTCAGCAACTTTGTCTTCTAATAATATTTGATATAAGTAGCATGCAAAAGCTATGTTATTTTAGAGTACATAAAAAAGCATTGACTTTTACAGAAAACATACTTGTAACAGTTGAGCACTATTTTAGATTTCTGTGAGGATTTTGACATAAACCTCTGAGCATTCAGATTTCAGTGTCAAAAGACATTTGAATTTAAATGTTACTTTGAAGGATGCAGCCTACCTTCCTGAAAAAAGTTTAGGTATTTATTGGACTGTTTTTTTATATACATATATATATAGAAACATCTATCCACATCAAAGAGGCCAAGATACCTTGTTTATTATTTTTGTGCTTCAGAAAGAGTTTAAGGAATAATATGTCAACATGTTAAAGTTATGAAATCTCACAGAAGTGCCAGGATTTCAGATGAGAAAAACTCTTTCAGTTTTGTCTTGCTCAAAAAGACACAGGGATTGCAATTTACTGTAAAAGGGATGGGAAAGTAGGAAAACTATACAAATTTTCTAGTAAAGGATGACCTACACTTTCACTCTTGAGTTTCATGCAGCAGGTGGAACACTGCCCGTTCTGCTCATTTTCATGCTAGGAAAACAACAAATATTTCTCTAGGAACTTGGTATTTATAAAACTGTAATGTAAGTTGCTTTAAAAATGTCAGGAAAAGAAAAATGCATCATAAAGAAGAATATCATATTGAAAAATACTTGTTGCTCTCTGATCGCGTACTACATAAGCATTGCAAATGCTTTTACTGAGTGCATCAACAGCAGTTATTGCCTGAAGTGAGTGAACAGAACAGAAAACTGCAGCTGTAGCAAACTTGTTTTCTGAAGACTTGAAATTCTCAACTTCAACTTTGTCTGAACCCTGTTAACTATCATGCTGCACTGGCAGTGAAATGTTGCAACACACTGAAATGCGACTTGGCTACAAGGGAGACAGGCATGCATGTCGGGGGAAGAGTTAATGTTCCCATTTTTAAGGGACTATTTTGCCCTATTCTAGTGCATCTGTTGCCTACTATAGAAGGACATAATAACACAACTTCTACCATCTTTAGATGTATGAAGCTTAAATGCTATGTATTGAACTAGAAATGGGCCTTAACTGTTATGTTTACTGAGTTTTTTATTTTGGTATATTATCAGCAGTGGTGAGATAGTTTCGTTGCAAAAATATATGGCCTACATTTTGTCAGCTCACAGTCTATTAGTTTAACTTCATTTTTTCAAAAACGTCATCCTGATCCCTAGGACTCGATATAAATCATGTCAGAAACATTAAGAAAATAGAATTAAAATGTACAGAGAAAGCTTCCCAAACATGAGTTGAATATAACAGTGCCTTCCTGAGACTGCAGACAGGACCTACAGCCCAACACTGCTGGGGGCAAGCTGTGCCACCTACCGCATGGAGAGATACTACACTTGCACCTGAGATGATTTCATTTCTGAATTCAAATACGCTGTTGTACCAAGGACAGGAAGCAACATATCCTGAAGGAGCTTCCCAACCAGCCTTCTATCATCCCAGGAGCCTATGGAAATGCTTGCCAAATCCAGTGTGCTTTGCAGCATGGTCAGGGTAATGCAAAGAGCCAAGAGCCCAGCAGGTGACACCGCCCAGGCAGAGCTTATCTCACCTGGCTTTTGCAGTCTGAAGTGAGAGCTACTCTAAGCTAGTCAGCAAGATGCTTTCTGGCCCATGGAGAGAAACTCTCAAGAGGAGCTGGGATAAATCACTGCATCAGGTATAGAGGTAGCCTACTGTTTAACATAAATTAGATGTGTGTATTTGAGATGGCTAATTTTGAGCGATGTCAGTCCTATCTGACATGCTCCCATGAGGCATCTAAACGATCCTGTTCTCAAAAATTGAAACAATGGACCCTGGAGAGAATAACCTGCTCCTCAAAATGGTCTGAACTGCATCTCACGGCATTGTCTCCATGGAGAGGGACTACAGGCCTTGTGTTCATAATTCATAATTCTGTAAAGAAAGGATCTCAATTCCAGTCAGCTTCCATTAGCAAAAGAAAGTGAGAAAAACTATCAGCGTTACTGATATTATCAGCATATCATAATGATGTCTAGAAAGATCCGGCATCTTTGAGATAAGAGATCTACCATGTGAAGGAAAGCACCAGATTGTAATGCAAGAGAGTCTTTCCCAGATAGATTCCCATCCAAATACAACATGAACTGTGGTAGGTGATGAGCAAAAACAGTGGCATGAGGGAGCAGTGAAACAAGTAGTCTACATGTTATAACAATGATACAAATCATCTTGGTTGCTATGGATCACCTTCTAAGAACTATTCCCAGTTTTAGTACATGTTGCACAGCCCACATCATATAAACAAACGCACCTTCCTGAGGCATCCTTTAAGCTGAGAAAAAAAAAAATGAGTCTATCATTTGGTGGCTGCAAACTCTTAGCTAAGTACCAGCCTCCACCACAGAGCACCTAAAGCTTCTTGGAGGTTTGTCCTGCCAACACCTACCAGTTATATAAATAATTGCTCACTTGCAAACTTTTCTCAAAGACTGTATTTTGCCAAAAACTGCTGATTTCCATTCCTCCTGTTGTAGGAGTCCCCTGGTCTGTGAGGTGCTGCATGTGCATATACATGCACACACGCATACGTGCACATGTTTGCTTAGGTAGGGCATAGCTCAAAGGATCCCAGCATGTTTAGGCCCGCTCTGTGTACACAAACGAGCCTGTATCAGGCTAAAATGAAATTATTCTAGAGGGTATGGGAGAAAGGGCGAAGAAGAGTTAACAATATTACAAATGTATTTTCTGTGGGACTGCTCTGCTGACTACATGGTACTTGCATCTGTCTAGCTACATTTGCAGGAGCAGGGAGAGCTGTCAGTGGGGCCTGTTTTCCTGTCAGCATTGCAAATTTGTAGAACAGCTGGGACAGGGTTAAGGCCTGTGGTGTGCTTACAGCCACCCTCCGTGAGTGATAAGGCACCACGGCTGAGTATACAAGAGCAAGGGAGCAAGCAGTCAGTGCGCGGGTATGCGTGTTTGTGTGTTTTAGAAAGACCGTAAATGAATCTGGCAGTGGAAGGATGTCTGTCTGCACTGTTGTTCTGCTCTGTCAAGATAGAAGATTTCTTCAGCTGCTGCTCAGCACATCCCCACAAGGAGGGCATCCGAGTGTGCATGCCCACCTGCCTGCCCTCCTTGTAGGTGTAAGGGGTGGAGAGGCACACTGTGAGAGTGAACACACCTGCGCCTCTAGCCCAGGTGGCAGAAAAGTCAAAAGTGGCTCAGTTAGTAAAAAAGAATTTGAAAATGTCTTGGTGAGCTAAGAGGAAAATCAACCCATTTAATTGCCCTTGTCATGGAAAATGTCTTTATTTAATTTACTATTTCTTCCATGACTGACAGAATTTATACATTTGCATTTGAATTACCCAAGCTGTCAACCACTGATCATATTCTCCACTGTTTTTCTCAGATAGTAAAAAAAAAAATGACTTGGTGCTCATGCCGTGATGCCCTCCTGAAATAATGTTGTTTCTATAAGCACATGGCAGAGTAAATGCAAAGCATAACTGGAGTTTGCAAATGGATCTTTATTTAAGTACTTCAGTTTATCAGGATTTTCGTGTTGGCAAACTACAGGAATGTCTGCCACATGGATCAGCCAGCCAGCCGGTTGCAGAATCATTTAGCACGGATAGACACACAGGAACAAATTATGAATACGAGGTTAGGTTGCTTATGTTGGCAAGACCAGCTCTCAAAAGCAGGAAAGTAGGGTGGCAGCTCTGAGAACTGAAATGAAGGAGTTAGAAATTAAGATCACTTTTGGAAATGTTAACCTGAGCGCTTAGATGCAGGGACACAGCAGTGCTGCCAGCAGCACTGTGTCTCTTGGAGAGGTCACAGACACAATCTTCCAATGTTCCTATAAAACTCATATGACAGTTTATTTATCTAAGAAACAAACAAAAAACAAAAAACAACAACAAACAAACAACCCTTTCTCCCAAAAGATGGTAGTGAAGAGGAAGAAGGAGATCCAGAGCTTCTAGAAGGATACTTTTAAATATGCAAAAAACTTTGTTGGGCTCATCTCTGTGCTCTGGATGTCTTCAGCTCCTGCTATTAATAACATATACAATACCAAAAAAGGGGTAATACTCCTCATTTATATCATTCTACAATTGCTGTAGTATGTTTCCACAAGAGAACTAAGGGAAGTGTGCCACCCTTAAAAAAAAAACTGTGGAAAGACAGAGTGGTTTTCTAGAGTGTTGATTCCCAATTTACTGAAAGACACTTTTTTAAATGCCATCAATTGTGAAATGTCAGGTCCATAATGGTTGTTAATTTATTCCAGGCAGTCTAGCCACAGCATTCAGGAAATCCCTGTAAGGACACTAGGCACTATTTTGGGGCAATTTACTTGTTGTGCTACAATTAACTGTGCAGCATCAGGAAGGTTTTGAACAGGAGAAAGCCACTTTCTGAAATACCAAGACAATCCCTAATCTAGTCTATGCAAATCGGCAGAATGATACCCCTGCATTTACCTTTTGCATTCACAGACACAACCTAAGACAGAACATTAGTTCTTCCAAATCAGATAAGAAAATCTAAGGGGCTTTGAATCTATATGCAAAGCTTTTGCTCCCACAGAAGCACTGAGCAGCCTCTCTTGAAGAGGGGAACTGGATCCTAGCTACTTGCTTTGCTTTCCTGCAGCTGCTTTTCCTGTGCTGATGGCATGGTGCATGTGCAGATGGACACACACATTTCTTCCAGCTGATGGACAGAATCTTAGATCCTGTGTTGCTGGCCACTATGTCAACACAATATAAACAGTCTTTAACATCCTTGTTTTTAGCCTGCATTTCCTCAGCCCTAGCATCCATCTGCACCAAGAGAAACAGAGCAAGCTGCACAAACTTTCTGAATATCTTGATTAGCCAGAGCAGATGGCTAAAACACGATAGATGTGATTCTATTACCAGGAACATTACAGCTTCCATTTATATCACTGGGACCGGTGTGCAGATCTGAGGGCAGAGTCAGTGTTAATGTGCTGGAGACTGTCAATATTTAAGCAACTAAAGGGAAGAAAAGTTGGATTATCTATTGTTTACATTTCAGTAAAACCTAAAACCCCCAATCAGTTGTCATGGTCTCCTAGTACTAGGACCTGTACGCACTGTTAACCGGGAGAGGAACTGACTGCAGAGAATTTGCAGGTTGTCTGTCTGATTGAATGTGGTGGGTTGGAGGTCATCACTGCTGTCAGGTGATGAGCCCACGGTGGTCATATCAGCTCAGGCATTAATAGCCGGTGTCCAGATATGGGCAACATCCTCACCACAAGCGAGCAGAAGAGACTTCAGCGAAAAAAGCAGAAGCAAGCAGCCTGGGCTGTATAGTTTGCAGTACAAGCAGTGACACATCCAACAGCTGCTTTGCTTACAAACAGGTTTTGCAATAAACCTGTTTTCTTTTTATTTTTAACATGACACTAACGCTAACCCTGTGTGGTCCCTTTGGGTGGTTTCTCACCAATTTTGCATCAATTTGCTCAACTCACATAATACCATTTAAGATACCAGGAACCGTGAGATCCTCTCTGACCTCCTGTCCTTAGCAGACTGCTCGCTTCCCCCATGCACACCTTCTGCTGTGTATGATCTTAGGCAGAGCAGTGAATTTCAGTGTCCAGAAGAGCAAACTGTGCCCTGGGGCAGAAACAGGGTGAATAGGAAGTGTGGGTTAGATGAGTGGACAGTGAGGTGGATTGAGAACTGGCTGAAAGGCAGAGCTCAGAGGGTTGTCATCAGCGGCCTGGCATCTAGCTGGAGGCCTGTGGCTAGTGGCATTCCCCAGGGCTCAGTGCTGGGTCCCATCCTATTCAACTTCTTCATCAATGACATGGATGAGGGGACAGAGTGCCTCCTCAGCAAGTTGGCTGAGGATACCAAGCTGGCAGGAGTGGCTGAAAACCTGAGGGCTGTGCTGCCATTCAGAGAGTCCTGGACAGGATGGAGAGCTGGGCAGAGAGGAACCTCATGAGGTTCAACAAGGGCAAGTGCAGGGTCCTGCACTTAGGGCAAAATAATCCTAGGCACCAGTACAAGCTGGGGGCTGACCTTCTGGAGAGCAGCTCTGCAGAGAAGGACCTGGGAGTGCTGGTGGATGACAAGTTGACCATGAGCCAGCAATTTGCCCTTGTGGCCAAGAAGGCCAGTGGTCTCCTGGGTTGCATTAGGCAGAGTGTTGCCAGCAGGTCGAGGGAGGTGATCCTGCCCCTCTACTCAGCCCTGCTGAGGCCTCATCTTGAGTACTGTGTCCAGTTCTGGGCTCCCCACTACAAGAGAGACATGGAGCTACTGGAGAGAGTCCAGCGGAGGGCTATAAAGATGATCAGAGGGCTGGAGCATCTGCCCTACGAGGAACGGCTGCGAGAGCTGGGCCTCTTCAGCCTGGGGAAGAGAAGACTGAGGGGGGATCTTATCAGTGTGGATAAGTACCTGAAGGGAGGGTGTCAAGGGGACAGGGACAAACTCTTTTCAGTTGCCCCGTGTGACAGGACAAGAGGCAATGGGCAGAAATTGAAGCACAGGAAGTTCCGCCGTGAGGGGGAATTTCTTCAGTGTGAGAGTGACAGAGCACTGGCACAGGTTGCCCAGAGAGTTTGTGGAGTCTCCTTCTCTGGAGATCTTCAAGGCCCTCCTGGATGCAACCCTGTCTAACATGCTCTAGGTGACCCTGCTGAGCAGGGAGGTTGGACTAGATGGTCTCCAGAGGTCCCTTCCAACCTTCCTGATTCTATGATTCTATGATTCCTGGGCTCCCTGCAGTGGCAAGGCACTGAAAGACATCCTAGTAGTAAGCCAGAACATGTGCTGTAGAGGAAGGCAGAAAGCTGAAGTCTTCTATAAGAAACTACCTTCCTGACCCCCGTTCGGTAATCAGTTTAACCTCAGTGTAGGAGGTTGCAGAGCCTCTAAGGGAGATGCATCCTCAGAGCTCTGTTCCTCTTGTCCTCACCTGCTCTCCCACCACAGCCAGTCTCTGCAGCTCCATGGAAGGGCAGGAGGGAATACAGTACCATGACACATGAAGAGGAAAAACTATTTCTTGATAATTGCAGACAGCCCTGAAACATGAGGTTTAGTCATAGTCTGTCAAATGACCTGGGAGAGCCACAGATGAGGATGCACCAGCTGCTCTGGTGATCCAGTTCAGTAATTTTTCTCACACCCTGCCTGCATGCACAGAGGCTGCTGAATATTTCTTAGTAGCTAATTAAAACAGATCATTTCAATGACGCTAGATAACTTCCTAAGTACTCTGACTAAAGATGCAGATACCAACCTGTCCCCTACAAGTGTCTCCAGCAACCTATTATCCTCACTGCTTAGAAATGATGTCACTTTTCCAGTCTAAGTTTGTCTGACCTCTAACTATTTTATCTACTTACACCTTTCTCAGTAAGATGGAAATATTCCTATATTTTCTTGCTGTGAAAATACCTTTATAGATGATCATCCCTGAAAGTCACCATTTGGCTAAACTGACTTAAAATTGTTTTCTCTGCTCTTGACTCCTCCTTTTGGCAGCCTGCTTCAAATTCTTCCCAATATTTGATATCTTTCTTGAAATTAGCCAATACCATAAACAGAACATTCAGTATAGTCCTACAGTGCTGTCAGCACCAGGGACAACATTACTGATACATTGCTAATAATAATCAGACTACTAACATAATAATAGCCAAGGATTGCATTAGACTTTTGCCCCTAAATGGAGCAGAAAGTTTATATGGAGATGATGGTCTCTTACGACTGCTGTCTTTATGAAGTTACAGAAAGGATTTAAGCATCAGTTAAATATATCAGACTTTTAAACTAGCTAGCTTAGGAACTGATTACACTAAAGCCTTGACACCATAAGAATGACATGAGATATTTCGTTTTCTCAAGTGCAGTACAAAGATGCTCTAAGGTCTTTTCTTGCTCATCTCTTTCCATGAAAGATCTCCAGTCTGTTGGTATAACATGTCCACTTGGGTCCTAGATATACCACTTTGCACTTTGATACGGCTTCTATTACACTCTGGTCATTTATCCCAACGGTTACAGTCTGGTCAACCACCATGTCATCTGCAAACTTTCCCAGCAAAATCTTTACACCTGCTGGAGCGAGCTGATAAACGCAGCAAGTAGCACTGCAGCCAGAGTGCATTCCCAGGAGCCAAGCTAGGATGACTCTGTGCATTGGCACCTTCATACAAGCATGTTCGGAGACCTGTTGTGGAGCCTGCTGGTGAGGCCATGGGGCAGGAGATCCCCACGCAGCACTGCTCCCCCAGTCTGGCCACAGCCTCAGCACTGCTATTTTCATCTCTGTCCTGTGGGAGAGGGGCATGGATACTGTGAGCATGGATGAGGGAGGGGAAAGCACATGTGCCCAGGCACATGCATGTACATATCCATGTGCAAGGTCACTCATGCCAACATGACCACATGTGCTGCACTTCCCTTACATGCCATTGTGGCCCACATCCTTTTCACGACTGACAACCCCATAAAGAAACATAGGAAGCAATTTGTTTTGACAAAATCTATCATGCATTAAACAACAGGGACTGATGTTAATTATAATTTCTCAGTAAGTATTTACAGTTCCATTATTCTGTCAACAGTTGACCTCAGGAAATCCAAATACTTGCAATTTCCATATTCATACCTTTCAGCTTTCTAAACTTTACAACTTGGAGCCAATTCTCAAGTTCTTGGGAATTTCTCCAGTTTTTCAAGGTTTGTGAAAAACAAATACCAGTGGTTATAGTTGTTTTCTGTCTGGTTCCTTTAATACTCCTAGGTGTAAATTATTCAGGCCTGCTGGTGTGAAAATGCTTTGTGTTAGCAGATATTGGCTCACATCTTCCTTAATACAGCTACTACATCTACAGCACTGCACACAAGGTGCATTTACGCTTAAAGACCAATATCTTGTGATTGCTTTCCACTTTGTTTCTGTCATTGTTTATACTTTCACCATTTACATGTATGGCTGACTTACTGATTTTTTTGTTTCTGATATATTTAAAAATCCACATTTGTCTGTCATATAGTGACCTCTGATATTTTATTGGCTCCTTCAGCTTCTCTTATCAGACACCTACATTTTTAAACTGCAATACTTGCTGTCATTTACGTTTGCTTTTTTTTCCCATCTGTCGTATATTGATTTTTTTAATTATGTCTTTGAGGTTTTATCACAACTCCACATTTTCTCTCAGTTAGAGTAGCTTTTTGCCTGGCACATTTTTTTCAGGGTAAGGTGGGGAGGCTACTATTCAACTACTTATGCTTTGTTATTATTGCCTACTTTATGTTTACTTTCCCAGTCAGTTATACTGACAACTGGTGCTGAGAAACACGTCAAGCTGGGCTACTGGCTGTGTGTGAGAACTCTCTGGTTTTGAAGTCAAAGGGTGTTTTTAAAATAATGGGTACCATCCCGCCCTCAGATGACAAGCCTCAAATCCAATTACAAAACCTGCATCAAACTGCTAGGCTATCCCCACTGAAATCATTGATTTGGGATCAGGGCTTCATTCCAAGACTCCACTGAAGATCACCCCCTGAGAACAGCTACCCTAGGTGCAGGGGGCACTTTCTAATAAGGAAAGCATTTTCCACAGAACTCCCGCTATTTCCTGTAGTAATCTTCCCATCCATTGTTTTCCATATCTATAGTTAATTCATGAAATGGTTTGTGCTCTGGATGGTAGTGACTAGGAATAGCACAGTTACTATTAAGTGGTTACTATTTAAGCTCTCCTTTCCAAATATACTAGTGTAATTTAATGTCTAAAAAAATGTTTAAACTCTCACTCTCTGACCTGAGTCATTCCTAGACTGAAATTCTTATTAATCCAGATTCCATTAGCTCTCCTTCTTAAATACACCAGTGTAATTTAATGTTGCCTAAAACACTCTGTTTCTGCTCTCATTATTTGACCTGAGTCATTCCTAGACTAAAATTCTTATTAATCCAGATTCCAGGATGGCATAGCAGTATGCAGGAATATGGGCTGAACTTTGAACTCAGACTTCAAAAAGTAAGAACTATGCCACTTCAATCACTGCAACTTTTTTATTTTCCCATTGAAATGTTAATTCACAGGAAGAGGATGGCAATGTATGTAAGACTAGCCCATTAGAGATGTCTTTGTGCCCATGTACAATTTGCTAAAGTAAAGATTTTAATAACAGATGTTCACCCAAGAACCATGCATAATAATCATAATCTTAACTAAGTATGCTAAAAGCAGATAGACCCAAAATTGCAGGAGTGTGTTGCTGGGTTAGACAATCTAGCAATTTTGTGGGTTTATTGAATTATTTGTCTTCCAAACTATAAATATTCATAGTGCTCATGGTGGAAACAATAAAGAAAGTTTGGGGCATTGTCTTTTTCATAAATTTCTTCAGATACTTAGGAAAACTTTTTCATTGCTTTCAAAATGGGACTTTACACTCAACAAGACTCCATATGTTTCATTTATGCAGTCTTCATATAGCATCAAGTCTTCCTTTGTTGCTTGAGGTTTTTTGCATGATAATTGAGCCAGTCCTTCAGATTATGTAGGCAAAATAATAATGTGATACTAGTAGGACATAATTACAAATTTTTAATAAGATTTTCATTCGCTATGTTCATAGGCCAAGACCAGATCAAGGTGCACACATTAAGCTTAGAAATGGGAACAGATGACTCTGAGGATCGGATGAACTATGAATTGCACATGTTTTTTTCCTCTTTTGGTTTCAAGTGGGAACAGAAATATGGGGACACACTGACTAAAAGGCTGTTCTTTCATCGTTACAATGATAAGCACTTGCAATTTCAGGAGCTCATTTTCTAGATCTGAGAAGAATGCAGCATTTTTACTTCACAGTAATTTACATAGTTATTTTTCTAAGACTTCAGTGCACCCCAACTAATCCCTGCTTTTTATTTAAATTTCAGGTTCACCACATTAGCCCAATAGCTCAAAATAGAGCTCAATTAAAACAGATTCAGAAGCTTGAAAGTGGCTTTCTAACTTCAGAGAAAAACAGAAACCGTAAAGTAGATCTGAAAGATGACAAGTCTGTCTGCCAGCCTGCTGCAGTCTAAGTAATGGGACTGGTAATGAAGCAAAGACAGGCAAGCTTTCAGAAATTTTGTTTGAACATTTTTTAAGGCATTTGTTTTTTCAGATGTCTTACAAAGTTAGGAGTGGGGACCAACATGTTCTTATGTAAACGCTCTGTAGGACTTAGTAATGGATGATATTTAGATGAAACATGCATTAACTCTGAAGTACTCCTGCAAATCCATTCTGGAGTGGCAGAATTCTTTGTCCCTGTAGGAGGGATGGAAAGGATTTTTTTTCTCTTCAGATATTTCTCAGCGGTGTGTTTGCAGAGCCACAGGGTCTTGCTCTGTGCAACACAACTTCCCATTTGCCTTGGAAGGGAGTTGAAGGGAAGAGGTTCAGCTAGGGGAAGACAAATATCTTTGGAAGGACTGTAGAAAGAAGAGTACTGCTCTGTGACAAAGCCTATTTCAGCCATTTTCTCTTGATCCTATCCTACTGCAGCGAAAAATGAGGGGGAAGGAGTTGCAAGAGCACCTCAGTGCCTCTTCTTAAGGTGCATTTTACAAATGAGAGTGATATATGAAAATGCTGCTGTAAAAGCTTTGCTGTCCTGTTGGGTCACCAGGAACATCCCTAGCGAGCTGCCTGTGTGAAAGCCCACTTTTGCAGATGCCTCCTGTTGCCATAAGGGAGAGACACTCACTATTACCAGTGGCAGAAATTACAGTCTCACCTTCATATGTTGTACCATATATCTCTCAGTTTGTGGTCACAGAGAAACTATTATTATTAAAAAAGACACTGGTGATTTTGGATGAAATGAGAGTCTACTGACCTGCCATGTGTAAAAACAGGTAAAATCTCCCAGTTTAAAAAGCCCATCTCATTACTCATCACCCATACCTATCAGACACATAACGAGAGCTGTTGTAAAGGGAATATACATTAGGTTTAATTACTGCCATAAGAGAAGGGGAAAGGCATCAGCGCAAAGCAGTCAAAAAGCAGGAACGCAAGCTAGGCTGCCTACAGCACCAGCTTCCCCACACAACATAGCATTACCTCCTTAAAGAAGCAAAAATCAGAAAGTGAGACATGTGGAGCTCAATTAATGTAAAATCTAAGGGAAAAGATCTGACTTTCCTTTGGAGCTTTGGTCGTTTTAATTTGATTTTTGTGACTGATGTAGCTGGCAGCAAGAAAGTGGATGAAGGTGACAAGACAAAGAAACATGAGGGACACACTGGGCCTGCTGCCACTTTAGGGATAAGATCCTTTCTTCTCCAGTGTAAGTGCAAAAGCAACCCCTCATATCTCTGTGCTTGGGAGGCACTATGAATTTGAGGGCAAAGTCCATTTATATTTCAGCTGGTGTGTATTTTTTCTTAGCTCAGTTGTGGATCACAAGAGTAGCTAAAATGCTTTGCGTGAGCTGAAAAGCTGCATCTAGGTAACTTTGACATCCATTTGGGGCTTTATTTTGATTTGTGCCTTTGGAGGATGTATCTGTAACTATTTTTTCTAGTAACAAAAATGTTTCTGTGTTTATATTTAAACTTGTGGCTTTGGCCTAAATGTATGGTATTAACCAATGTTTGCATTGTCAAAGTTTGAGAGTACATTTAGTGATGTTATCATTAGTAACATTATAATTAACACAAGGATAATGACACAACTTTCCACAGTTTCCCTGACATATTAACCTTGGTGGGAAAAATAATCACTACACAAAACCTTTGGTGTGTCATATTTTAGCAATTTAGAGTCATTTCAGTGGTTTCAGTTATGACAAACAGTTATCCAATGAGCACAATAGAAATCCTAAGAGACAAATACAGGATATTTGCCAGGATTCAACGGGAAAGCAAACACTCTTGGGGCTCCTACCAATCTCTTCTGCCACGCTCTTTTAAATTCTAGTGGTTATAACAAATTCAGTCAGAAATTGAATTCTGGTTGCTGGGATTAAGTTGAGAAATGACTGGTCACCATATGCTACCAAATTCTTGTGTCGAAGGCACTGCACTGGGTGAGGTTTCATTAGGATGCCTAGGTAGCACTGGCCCAGCCCCTGCCAGCGCTGTCTCCAAAGGTGGAGTCACGTTGTACCAAACAGCGCCAGCCTTCCCACAAATCCTTTGTGCAGCTTGAGCACTGGGCTGAAGCAGCTCCATGACCAGGTTCCTCCTCCATGACTTGGAGACCAGCTCTGAGAACAGGGACCACATCGGAGCTGTCAAGGAAGGTGAAAGTGTGAATTCTCCTGTGAGGTAAATCCTAAAGACACCATGGGGAACTGCTTTGATCTGCCAGAGCCTTACAAAGAGATGTTCACCCTAGGCCAAAACTCCCAGTTAATACTTCTGAGGTTCTCATGTGATTGATTATTGCATTTAACAAGGATCTTAAATGATAGACTGACTTTTTTTTTTTTTTTTGAAGTGCATGTGTAATTTGTTTTTAACAGCAGAGAAAGTCATTCCTAGCTGCTGTGTACGAGGCAGGTTGCAGCCTAGGAAGAGCAATGGGAACGGAGAAGTCCAAAGGCTGAGCCATAGGAAAGGTCAGCATCTCATTCATGTTTCCAGCCAAATCAGCAACCCAGTCATTTTCATCTGGGCCATTTGACAACTGAAGAGAGATTGGAGTTGACATAAGTTCTTAACTTTCATTTTTTATTCAATCTGAGTATTCAGAAGGCACATTTTTCTTTTTAAGCTTTGGCCTTTATTGTGGTGCATGAATCATATCTTTGATTTTTAATCTTTTTTTAAGAATTTCTTTAAGAGCAGATTGGGGAAGGAGTTCAGCTGAAACACAGCAGTATCATACAACAATTACAGAGAGAGAGATGGAAGAAGAGAGAAAGCAGAGGTGATAAACCCAAAGCTATGACTGTGTTCATTGCAGACAAGCTGAACGTGCAATGTGATACATTCCCCTAGATCTCATACTACTACATGAGTTGAAAATAACGCTGTTGTAAGAACTTTGCATAAGCACTCGCTCTGCCAGCCACGCAGCCTCCACTGAGGTATGGGGATATATTCATCAAAGTCTCCTTCAAAGTAGATTGGATTATTCAAATGCTGGAAGCTAAGTATGGGAAAGTTAAGTACTGAAATTGTGAAGGTGAAATTTAGCTATTTGAAATTGCCTGTGAAGCTAGTCCTCTCATTGCCCAGACTCCTTCCACAGAAAATGGAAAGAGAGGCAACTCCACAGGGTTTCCCATGCCAACCCTCTCAGATGTCTGCTTCAGGACTGCAGGAATTATCCCTGGAATTGCCTCTCCACTGACTATAGCAGAAGCTTAGGTAGATGCTCCGCTCTCAGAGTTTTGGTAGGGGTAGGTTGCACCCCCATGGTCTAATGAAGATATGGGGAAGATAAGGGGAACTGGATTCAATTCATCCAAATTCAGTTAGCCATAGGGTGGTCATTTCCACCTGAGCTTCTTACTGTCCACCTGTGCTTTTCACAGGAGACAGAGGAAAGTTCTGTAGCACTAAGTGATGCTAAAAGTTAAAACCTGTTTGCTGGAGATGCAAGTGGCATGGATTAGACATTGCTCATGTCTCACAGGGGTGACTGACCATAGAAATCAGAAATGTCCAAGATTAAGTTTGTTGCTGTGATGCTGATCACAACTGATTTGATTGTGCACAGCAGGAAAAACTATGCTCAGCAATTTAGGGGAGAACTTCACAACTTTGCCCAGGCATGGGAAAGCCCTCTAGCGATGGCCTTGGGGAGGGCAGAGGGGGATGAGGGGAGCTTGCTCTCACCTGTGTAGGACCAGCCATTTAGCAGGAAAAGTAGCAACAGCTCCCACAGCCAGAGCTATTCTGATGTGCAGTCGATAAGCGAAAGGGAAAGATTAACTCATTGAAAAAGAAGAGGCACTGGACAAATTGTGGAAAGCTTGAAATCATATTTGACATACGAGTTGAAAATACAAATGCTGAAAAACAGGGCTACCTGCTGCTCAAAAGCAGTCCAGCTTGCTGCAGTTCTTAAGAAATTTTAACCAAATTTCAAAATTCAGGCTTGGCCCCTCTTGAAAGTGGTGTGGAAAAATAGAGTAATAAGGATATAAGCTCTGCTCTGTAATCAACCAAGAGATGCAGCTTTTTCACCTTTTGAGCATAGACCACAGGAAGCTCTTCCAGAGGCCCCCTAGCCTCAGCGCTGGGAGATGGTCATGCACCCATAAGTATGTCCCTTCAGAGAATAAAATTCTGCAGCCAAAACCAAAACTGATGTGGGAAAATAGGGCTGTTGAAACATAAGCTAGGGAGAGACCATTAAAATAGCAGTAATGCAACTGGAAATAAAGACTCCCACTAGCTCAATACTGACCAATTAAGCATTAATACTCAGATGA
The DNA here is from genome assembly GCF_028389875.1 of Rhea pennata. Lineage (NCBI taxonomy): Eukaryota > Metazoa > Chordata > Aves > Rheiformes > Rheidae > Rhea > Rhea pennata. Next base: position 135,200,744 of record NC_084663.1, on the reverse strand, counting down.
AAATAAATTACTGAAGATCTCTGAGTAAGTTAGCTCACCATAAAGTAAGTCATACAGATAGTCAGCAAAATAATTTGATTCAATTGTCAGCCTTGTAAGAAAATATGTATCCATGTTCCTATATCTGAGAACCTACATTTTCAAGACCTATTTTTCTAGTTTCTTTTTTTCCACTTTATCTTTTTGTACTTTTGACCTCATGATTTGGGTCTACACTGAGCTCTTTGCAATACAGACCTTTTATAGATCTTCTTCTTTTTATCTGTTGTAGCAGGCTTTGTAAAATAAATTAAATGCCTAATAATCAGTGCCAGCATTCCTAGCCATTTGTAATTACATTCTTTCAAAATTATGTTGTTCGGAAATGCCATCTCTAATTAAAATGTACTAATAACTTGAAATAGATTCATTTTCTGACTCTTCCTAATCCATTTATGTTCATAAAAATAAAACAGAATCTCTCTTTCTCTCAATATTTCAATTCATTCACATTACTGGAAGTTAACACTGGAAAATATTCTTTCAGCTGGCTACATTACATATAAGAAAATCACTGAAATAATTATGCTAATATGCCATGGTGATAAGCATACAAAAAGCACCTAGAGAAATAACTTTGAACTAACTAAATTTATTGATACCTGGATATGTAATTCATTTCCTTTTGTATTTCTTCTCTTTAAGAGTCACTGAAGTTAACTGAGGTGAACTGATGTTCAGTTAGCTAGTGTTTCTGTCAATAATATATAAGCAGTGAACCAGACTATAACGTGAGCTATTTTAGCTGCATTGTTTTAGTAATCTGCCTATCTCTTCCATTTTATTACTGTAAGAGTTGGAACACCATAGCTGTTTAAATGCTGTGATTTTCTTCACCTGAGATGATGATCTTGCACTGGAGGATTGTGCTTCGTAGTATTACACCCCCAACTTCAGAGTGCAAGTTAAAGCAGTGCTAGGCAAGCACAGAAAATACTGTGTCTTACTACTATAGCTGTATAGTTGCAGTAAAGGGGAGAGCTTGGCACACAAGTAGTTAAACAAAAGACTAATGAGCACGATGTCTGCAGTCCGTTAAGGAACTGAAAAATATCTACGCTAGGCACTTGTGGGATAATACGGAGAAACATCTGCAGACGAGAAGATGTCCAGATACAGTCTTTAGACACAGCCTTTACACTCGGGCTGCCAGGCAGCTGGGTCCCGGCGCGTGCTGCCATGCCCTGGGCAGAGCGCTGTGCTTACTACCCCTGCTCCCAGGCCCAGTCCAGCTGGTGAAAGAGCCAGGACCTTGGAAGGAGCTGAGAAACAGACTCTGGAGCAGCCACACGAACAAGTACACCGCCATACCAAAAACAGGCCAGAGCAGCTGAGGGCCCACGGTTTCGGCCACCCCACAGAACAGAAGAGACCAAGGGGCCAAGTGTGCCACTGCCAGTGCGAGAGTCAGATACTGAAAAAAGCATCCAACCAAGCAATGCACTGGAAATAGCAAGATTGTAACTGGTATGATAATGAACCTGAATAATAATTTATGAAAGCCACAGATATTTCTTCCTACATATTTTTTTCTTCTGCAGTTTTCCTTAAATATATATGTGAATTGTAATTTATCTGTAGTGTGCATTCCTGCCAGATCAGGGCTCCTTTGTTCTGTGGTCTTCCCGTTCCACACGTCAGGTTCAAATAAGTTTACCTCTTTCATTTTCTTGGATTCTAAAACATGACTTTGTGAAAGGCTGACCTTGTGAAAGACAAAATAGTAAATCAAAAAATATCATCTACATATTTAGCACAGCAAGCAATGCTTTTCTTCAGGCAAGTCAGTCAGTTAGCAGCTCTGACTGCTTAGCCTGGGGGCATTTAGTTACGGACAACTGACAAAGCCAACTACACCACCAAACAGCAATTAAAATGGGCAACATGCTCTTTGCAGCCTCCAGAAACATAAGATTTGGCTCGCAGAAGGCTGTGTACTCACAGCTCTAAAAGGAGTATGTGGCTACGTCTGCAAATTCAGTAACCCCTGTAGTTTCCTTGAATAGTGTTCTGCGAAGGGGTGTAAACTGTCCTAAGCTTTTAAAGAGAACCTTCTGATTACACTTCTTATCTTAATGATACTCGGACACGTACGTGTTAATGTCAGGCAGCACTGAGCTTTGTCAGACCAATTACAAACTGAATGAACTCAGAATCAACACACATGAAACTGGACAAGCTCATGCCAGGTGGCGCTGCTTTGAAATGAGAAATCCCTCAAAAACAGTGAAATTTAAAACAAGATTAAAAAAAATAGCAGTCTTGAGTAAAAATGATTTTTGTATGCTTTTTATAAATGAAGGGATCTGTGAATGGTAAGCACAAATACATCACCCAAGTATTCTAACTGATTAATGTTGAGGTCAATAAATGATTTCTTTCTTCTTTTCTTAGGTATAAAGCTATAGTAAGACCAATGGAGATCCAAGCATCCCATGCACTGATGAAGATTTGTGTGAGAGCTGCTATAATCTGGATTGTTTCCATGTTGCTTGCCATTCCTGAAGCTGTGTTTTCTGATTTGCATCCCTTCCATGACAAAGGCACTAATAAAACCTTCGTCAGCTGTGCTCCTTACCCACATTCAGATGGGCTACATCCCAAAATTCATTCAATGGCATCATTTCTGATCTTTTATGTCATTCCCCTGTCTGTCATTTCTGTATATTATTATTTCATTGCTAAGAATTTGATCCGGAGCGCTTACAACATCCCCGTGGAAGGAAATATGCATGTGAGGAAACAGGTACAGATTTTATTTTCCTCAAAAATCCACATTCCTTGTGAAGCCAGGAGTTAAGAGTGTGTTGAAGTTTCGACTACATGGAGGGAAATTTATATAAGGACAGCATGCATCTGTTGTGCAATTTTAATAGACTGAATGGACTTAACAAATAAAAACGTTTGAATGCAATCCTGTCATGGCACAGCACTAAACAGTTAAAAAAAAATCTTCTCATGTTTCTAAGTTCAGAGACTTTGGCAATGTGGTTACCATGGGAAACACAGCAGGAAACTCTTGCCAAGGTCTGGGTAGGTATTGACTATGATGCAAGAAAAGAGGCAGAGCTAGGGATGGTGTTTTGAAATTGAAGCTGAGGAGTTACATAGAAGAAAAAAAAAAACTTGTCAAAATTGCTCTATCAGAGAGAGGGTCTTGGATAAAATCAAGTGGTCCCTTTTCACACAGCTAAACACTGGCTCTGCTATTCAGTTCTCAGGAATGGAAAAGCAGAGGGGATAAAGCAAGAGCACAGCGAAGAAGTGCAAGTGCAGGAGGCACCCTGTGCGCCAGCCCTCCTGGTGTGGGATGTGCTGGTTGGTCAGGGAGGAAGGTGGGGCGCGAAGCTGCCTGTGAGAGTGGCTGTGTCTCTCCACACTTGCAACCACTCCAGCTCGTCCCCCAGGAGCTTGTCCTGCTGGTGCTATGCAGTGTGCTGCAGAAACCAGTACAAACTGGAGAGGGGCCGGAGAGAGGAAAGCGGGCACAGAGGCATTGGGGAAGGAGGACGGAGCAGGACAGCGTGGGCTTTGTTCTGGGGCCCTGGCGTCAGGTCCTCACAGCAGCAGCGATGCACTGTCTCCACAAGTGTGCTGCAATTGCGAGTCTTGTGGATGGTGTGATCTTTGCAGTGCAAAATAGAGGCTAAAGTCTCAGGAAAAAAGGAGAAGTCTGTCTTCTCTCTCTGAAACCTGTCAGGCATAATTCTCTCTCTAAAAATGCCTCTTTTTCTGTGGTCTCTAGAAGAGTGGTATTGGACTGAATAGCCTATCCACTTCTTATTTGCCCTCCAATAGAGCAAGTTCCTGTCAATCTACTTCTGGTCCAATAGGTAGTAGATTCAGCTTCTACTTTAGACAGTTTTGATTTTCATAAGCAGGCTTTTTTCTCTGTCTCTGTCCTCTGTCTTTTAACCTGCCCTTTTCACTCTTGTAACCAGTCTTACCTCTGTTTCTGTCACTCATGAATGGGGCTTTTCACAGAACTCCTCTGACTGTCCCACAGCAGAACTGTGTCAAGGTAGCTCAGCAACTACAGAGAAAAAGAGTCATTTCCAGGAGGAAATCCAAATTCTGTATGAGCAACTGGGTTCTTCAGGTCACTGCTTAAATTCAAATGCATTTAAGCCTTGGGCTTGTCTAACTAAGAAAGCAGTAGCAGGATAACTTGTTTCTAAACAGTTTATTTACCTTGACATATGCCCTTGCTTTCAACTGAGGACTGCTTAAACTTAAACTAAACTGTCACAAACCATTCTTCAACTGAATGAATGTCCATATAATTGCCCTAAGCTGACATCTCCACCTTAGGCTGCCCTAACATAATCTTCTCATGTGGTCTTCTGGTGATATAAAACAGCAGGAGTGGAAAACTGTGTTTTCTGCCCATTAAATGATGTGCAATCCATGAAATCTTAATCCTTCTTCCTTTTTGAATGCAGATAGATCTTTTCCCCTGCAGGCCATTTTTTCTGATGATTCAGTGACTGTTTTGATTAAAGACAGTAAACTGAGTAGTAAAAGCAGACCTTTCCCCCTTTGGTTCTGGGAAGGGAACTCTAAAGAAAGCAAAAGGACAGGCTGCAGCCTAGCACCATCAGTCCTGCAGTGCATTCAGGAGCTATAGGTCTCTATCACAGATAACTGGTATTGATTTCTTTATTGCGTTGCTTCCTTTCTTTATAGTGCAGATGTGGCTTCAGTAGCCCTGTATCAAATTAAGGATACATTTAAAAAGAATATATGGTTCAGCCATGGAGAGCCCTTTCTCAAAGGATTTAATTTTCAGCCCGCTCTCTGGAGACATTATCATCTGGTACATGTCAATCCTTTCTGAGCTCAATGGCTAATTTTCAGTTGGTGCCATTAAAGGGGCACAAAATAAAGTCAAAATGGGCTTGCCAGGTCTCTCCTGCCTTCTCCCTGCTTACTGCCACCCTGATCAGCTTATGTGAGCTGCTCAATTTCTGATCTACGTCTACAGCTCAGGAGGTGAGGATGTGCTCTTTCATGTAATCTTTCAGCTGAATAATAAAAAACAGGCAGCAAGACTTATCAGAGCCATACACAAAACACAAAGCTTGCCCCAAGTGTGGTATACTACCAGCAAAACAGTATATGTGGCTGTGTGAACAGTGGTATATTAAAGGGAAGAGGGAATTCTATGAAAAAAAAACTAGAAGTTTCACATTTTTGAAATCTCATCTTCTGACTTTTAATCAAGGAGCATTTTCCTCAGAAAAATTAAATGGGTGAACTTTGATCAAATCCTGCATTACCCTTTCCCATCCATGCTGCGCTTCTTTGTATTTTCACCTTGGCCATATCTCCTGCAGAGTGATGACTGGGCGCAGCCCAAGAGCTTGATTAGGAGCCACGGCTGCCCAAATGCAGGAGCAAGGGCAGGGGGTTCTAAGGGCCATGTGGACTTTCAAGCCATTGAGATTGCATTCAAATATAGGGAGCAGGTGCCAAAAAATTACATAGCATTTTCTGGGTAGAGAGGCAGTAATTACTAGAAAGAAGAACATTACAAAGCCCTAAAAAGGCAACAGTGTTATACTTTCCATGCCAGCAAACTTGGGCACTGAACTCGGCAACTCGCCCAGGGTGCAGTGTGTTTCAGCAGGTTTTTCTGGACAATTCGGTCCATCTTCTTCTTTCATGTGACCTCATGGTCAATAGTTCTTGTTTTCATTAGGAAGAAAAATGTGGGTTTTAGTGGAGTTGTTACTTTAGTGTACAATGCTGATGGAGAAAAGGAAAAGTATGGCTTACCTCAGCTCATTGCAGTTGAGCAATACCTTTGGGTTGGCTCCAAGTCTTTACGTCTAAATAAAACAAAATGGTGGTGTATCTGTGTGAAGGTTATATTGCTTGCTAGCTGACGTTGTAAAAATGCACCTTCTTCTAATGTAGCTCTAATTTTGCTAGAGAGATGATTGTCTGTCTATTCACCATCTACATCGGCTACTCTTCAGGTCCCCAACTCTTTCAGCTGAAGGTCCACCTCTGAACTGCCTTGTTTCTCTAAATATAGATTTTTTTTCTTTCAGTTTCTCCAGTTGCTTTGGCCTCCAGGTGCTGCACCTGATCTCTGCAGGCTATGAGCAGTTGGCAGTGCATTTGTGTACATATACCACCCAGCCCCAAGGCATAAAGTACTGCCTTTGGGCTCTGTGAAGTAACCCAGACTCCTACCCTAGCAAATAATTAATGATGGTGTCTGCACTTTTGTTATTTGAGGTAGGATCTTACTAAATGACAAGCCATTGAAAGTTTATCTCTGAATAGAAAAGGACAGATTACACTTCATTATTTAATGAATTTACAAAATCATTTGTTTTTAGGGGAAGGGTGAATGAAGAGAGGCAAGGAAGGTTCTTAACTCTGTGTTCACCTGCAGTCCAGTTCCCCTGCTCTCCTTGTGCCACCTTTCACACATTAGCCCCTAAGCTACCACACTGGGAAAAATAGTTAGCTACTGGTCAAAGCAAGTTGCTAATCTCACTTTGTTGGGTTTCCCTTTGTTCTTCCAGATTGAATCTCGTAAGCGCCTGGCCAGGACAGTACTGGTCTTTGTATGCCTCTTTGCCTTCTGTTGGCTTCCCACTCACATCATCTATTTGTACCGGTCCTACCACTACTCAGAGGTGGACACCTCAGTGCTGCATTTCATTGCCAGCCTCTGCGCTCGGATCCTGGCCTTCACTAACTCTTGCGTCAACCCATTTGCTCTCTACTTGCTCAGCAAGAGCTTTAGAAAACAGTTCAACAACCAGCTGTTCTGCTGCAGAGCTCGCCTCCTCATCCGCTCTCAGAGCATGGCCAGGAGCACCACACGAATGACCTCCCTCAAGAGCACCAACCACTCCCTGGCTACCTTCAGCCTTATCAATGGCAACCACGCCTGTCATGAAGGCTATATCTAAACTTCACAGTGTGGCAGGCTGGTTTTGCTCTGCAGGGCTGGGGAGTAGCACACACATGCGCACATGCACACACACGCACAGAAGGAAACCTGTTGTGTTCAGAGATCTCAGCAGCTTGAAGTGTCCAACTTTTCATCCTGGGCTGAGAGATGTCTGCAGCAGCAGACCACTTAGTACCTAACCACAGGAGCTCCCTGGGATGAGCTGCATCCCTTCAAGACCACTGCCTTTAATGGAAGTGAAGAGACCGCCATAAGATCAAATCCAGATTGAACCTGGAGTTTCTCCATCAGTTTCTGCTCAATCCTGGACTTGGGCAGGCTTGCAGGAGTGGTAAAGACTGTCCAAGGGACACAAAATTTGTCTGAATGGTATAACTTATTTTGATGCCAAAATAAATCCACCTAAATAAGGTAAATAATTTTATAAAGGAGTTCAGTGTAGGTTATTTACAGACTTTTCAAGTATTTATTAATGTTCTGAGTACAGTATTAATTCATGGTGTAAAAGATATCAAGAGTTTACCAGGATATGTTGATGGCCCCATCTGAAATGAGCAGTATCTTTGCACCACATTAATGTGAAAGCAGTAAAGTGAATAAATGTGAATTGGAATATGTTTACAATTTTTAAATGTGTGAGCTTTGCCATGTTGCAGAAGAGACAGCACAGCATTTTCTCAGTATTCGTATTTTATTCTTCCTGTCTTCAAGGTGTGAGATAATGGATGTTTCACCACCTACAGGGTAATGCAGATTTTTAGGTGGATTTGGATAAGGGCAGACAAGTAATAGAAAATGAAGTAGAGATATTTTTCATGCAGTAGTGCTTTGTAGCACTCTTGTTGTTCAGTAAAAGCCATCAGGAGTGCAAGGTCTTATCTCCAACCAGCAGCTTTTTCCTTCTAACTTCATAGAAATCTTCTATCTTCATAGAAATCTGTGGAGACAGAGTGACAAAACTGACTAACAGACTGGAGAATCAAGTCTTCTATACTTTTCATTTCAGAATAGTTCTTGTACCAGGTATCAGCTATTCTCGAAGTAGGAGCACAATGTCCTGCAGATAACAAATTGTTGACATGCATGGGCTACCGAAGTTACATACCTGATAAAGAAAGTTGCTGCAAATGAGGCCAAAAAAACCCAATCATTGTAGCAGAGTATTGAGTTTTAAATGGGCCTCATCCTCTTCGATGCTGGTCTTTTTTTCTTCCCACAGCAAAATAACTATGAAAACCAGTAAAACCCTGTGGTAGGCTTGCTGTGTGAAAATAAAATTGTTACAAGTGCAATGTAATCATGCTCAGCTTTGGATATGTGAGTGCCCAGGGATGCTGGTGGGGACTGCAGTCTTCAGGGACTGCAAATGGGCTGTTATGTCAAAGGTAGAGCTCTGAAAATGTTAAGCATTTTTGGCCTTTGTGGCTGGCACCCTCCAGATAGGTTCAACCAGCAGGTACGTGAGCTGAGGAAGTGGCTGCACTGCCGAGTCAATCCGACCTTCCTCCACACTGCTGCAAAGAAGGGCAGTCCTGCCCTCCAGTGCCAGCACCCTGGCCACTTTCCCCCGTGGCTATCCCTTGTGCAGACATGAGGGCTCCCACCCCTAATTACCCTGAAAACTAATGTGATGGGGGATTTCTGGGTTATTTTACAGTTGAATCAATTCCCTTGTTCAACCGACTGTGTAACTATGGCTTTAAGTTCAATTTACTGGGCTGTATGAAGTCCTCTTTTACTCCAGTTTTCAGCAGAAGGACACTTTCCCTGAGCATTAACAGTGAGCTGCACAGTACCAAAAGCTCCTGATATTAGGCCCAGTTGGTGAACATTTTAGATGGAGTTTGGCTGCATTTGAAGATGTTTATGACATATCAAAATGAGAAAAAAATTATCTGGTCTGAGATATTTTTAGTAAATATTTTCTTTATCCTCACAACAGTTTAGGTGAAGGTAAGCTGGAATTACATACTTCAATACTTCAATAGTAATCACTGTGTGAAGTGGTCTCCTGATGGTAATGAACAACAGATTGCTGTTGCTTCAGAAGAGACTTCCAATAATTTCTGAATTCTCATTTCTGAGAGAAAGGGGGAAGCAAGAGCTTCAATTTGAGCAAATTAAAACTCTGAGGAAAAGAGCATCGACTCCCGCTTCCCGAGAGCTGAGCATTATTGCGCACGGACGCTGCCTCCCTGAGCAAGGGGTGGCTTTGAGCACAGTAGAATTGTGAAGGTATGGCACAGTGGAATTAAATAAGTGCTACTGATTGCACCTTTTTATTTCTAACTGAGCAGAAAGAGGTTTTGGAGTCTAATCTCTCCAAAATGCAACTGCATATGCCCACATGTGTCACAGCCTTACCGTTGCTTAATTTTCTCATGCTCTTTTTCTCTTTGTTTTTAGAGCTGATAGATAAACACTGGGGGGCTGGGGAGTTTCCAGCTAAAGTGTAAACCTTTTGTAAGAAGCTAAAATATCTACAGCTTTTTTTAAATTTTAGCAACTTAAACCAAACCTTTTGAGATGAAAACTAGAGTGTGAATTTTTGTTGAAATTCTTCATTTTATCCAGACTTCGTCCCATTTATTAACTTTAAGAAATCTAGATGGTTCTGTGGAAAAAAAATCTATTGAAAAAAGTTTCTGGGCAAAAAAAATTTCTGAATATATTTCACAAACTTGTGCTGATTTTTTTAATACCATAGAAAGAGCAAATCTGAGGCAGGAATTCTATTTATTTCATTCCTGCATTAAAATAATAAAAACCCCCAAATTACAGTGGTTGAGGTCAGAAAAGAAAGAGTTCAGGAAAGGTTTCTGAAATATCCTGGTATGAAACTGAAATATTTGAAGCTGTAATTCGTTTTTTTGTTTCTCACTACTTGTCTCATTACCCTGGTTTCAGAAACACGATGTACTTATTTACACTTCTGCAGCAGTCTAATCCCTTTCCTAGAGTTACATCAGTGTTTGCTGGTACACCTGCAATGCTGATTCTTTGAACCTGGAGTTTTGTCTGCAATTTTCTCGCGTTTGATAAATTTTCAAAGGACCCGAGATAAATCCCCTGTCTTGGCAGGCGACTCCAGAGGTGCACACTCTAAAACTTCCCAGACCTTGGAAACTTCCTGGTCCTGGACCCAGGTGCTGGGGCCATGCCACTCTGCCCCGTCCTACACATGGTGGTTGGGTAATGATCATCCAGCTGCAGAGCGTAGGTGGGAGAACTTTGTCTTGAGCAGGCTGCTGTATTTTCCTCAGTGGGGGAGTATTGCTATTTCCTACAGAGGTGCTAGGCTTTCATCTTAGGTCAGAAGTACTGTGGACTAAACAGTTATTAAATGTATAGTTGTCCATTAGATAAATCATCATTAAACATGAAATTAATATTGAACAGGAACATGTTAAGTAAGTAACTCACTACCTTCAGGAAGAATTAAATAGAGGGGAAACATTGTGCAGTACTTCATGTTCTTTGTTAGGAATTTGAGATTTCTGGGATTCCTGAATTCCCTTTGCTCCCATGGAACATGGTGGGCGATGAAGACGCTGAGTAAAACACAGCATTCAGCTGTTCTTGCTTTAGTTTAGAATAATTCAGTGCAGTTTGGCTCCAAAATGATTGCTCTTAAGTAAACTTGGAAAATCACTGCAAAGAATCAAAAAGAAACTTTCCAGTACTGACACCAGTTAAAGGTTTCAGGGTCATCTCTCTTTCAGCTCTGCCTAGAAGGCACATTTGGGTTGCACTGTTTCCAAATATCACTTTTTAGGAAATGTCTAATTATGGAAAATCGAAGGTATGTGATTCTGTTGCACGGCAACAAGAACTGTAAGTAAGCAAAATTATCACATGGTGCAAAAGAGGGATTATATTTTAGAACTCACATATTTAATTTAGGAAGAAAAAACCACAAAATATTGCATAAGCTAATGAAATTTTCTTCTTTTTAAGGAAAACAAAAATTCAAGGACCTTTATTTAACCTAACAATAAAACAAGGAATCTGTTATTGACATGCATAATACTGATTCTCATAATTAATTTGATTTGAATGAAATGAATGTTATAGCTATAAAACAAAACACATTTCATGCATGATGGGGCAGAAATTATACACCTTTTCACTCATTTTTCTGACAAAATACATTTTTTTGCACAGAAAGCCAACTATGTGTATTCAGTTGGGAAAAACTATCTTTCAGTATTCTTTAAGGCAAGAAATTCAGTGCTGCTTATCTGAGCAATAAGCAATCTCCTGAATGTTAAATGTGTGGCCCTTATTGTTAGTGCTAGGCATCATGATGTCAACGAGGTAGCTTACTCACTCCACCCTGGGCAACCAAAGCAGGTGCTGTGCCTATATCTTCCATAAATCATCTGAGCTGTCTTATATTGCCCTTTTCAAGAGGAAGGAGGTAGAAGTTGAAGGAGGTTAAGGAATATTTAGATAGCCTTATTCAAAACTGAAGACTTTCTCTGCTTTTACTGAATTATTTTGCTATCCTTAGTCTTTTTTTTCTTTTTTCTTTTTTTTTTTTTTTTTTTGTGTGTGTGTATTTTTGTACAATTTGCCATCTTTTAAGCCTGAAAAGTATGCATATCAAGAGATAACTGATCTGAGTCTTTGGGAAATTCATGTTCATTTAGCATCAGAAAAAGATGATCTTGATGTAAGCATGTGATTTGCCTGGCTATAAGATGTATTTGAGTTCGGACAGCTCAGTTGTACTCAACTTGCAGGCAAGTAGTACAAAGAGCTCAGAGAGTCTGTTGCATGGGCTGTAAGTCAACTATTTTGGAGGAGCGCTGGCTTGGTGTCAGGGTGTCCCGTTGGCCCCTGGAGGGAGAGATGCTACTAAGAAGCCCATGGGCAAAACTCTTCTCCAAATCCCACTCCAGGCTCCCAAGTGTTGTTAACTCAGGACAGCATTACAGATCATATATAATTTATTTCTCTTTTATAATAGTTTCACTAGAAAGCCTGAAGTTTTACCACACAGATCACTTTTAATCATGTTGATATGATTGGTACTGATTAATAAAAAGCCAAGAGCCTTGAAATTATTGGACCTGGATGTGGAATTACACTTAGCCCATGAGTCCTTACCTAGCTGGGGCATCTGTGTAGTCTTCTCCCAAAAGGGACAAAAGAGGTGGTGGCACAACAAATTATCAAGTTCATCACTGCTGGTTGGATGGATGAGTATCTACGTGCCTACTTGGCATTTCATAATAATTGATCACTTCAGTGGCAACTGTAAAATCTTTTAAGAATAGAGACTAAATACCACTCTGTTTTCTGCCAAGATTATCAATGAAGACTTTATCTAATTTATATTAAAATCACACCCAAAACTCATTTTAAAAGTGCCTAATTTCTTGTTTCTGGAAATAGCTGCTTCAGAAGATTCCTGTGATTAGTTTGACTATTTTACCGTAAGTGGATATGAATTAAAAGAGAACTGATCACAGAATTCTTTTGAAATAAAGGGTTTAATCTATCTTAATGTAAATTAATTATGCTTCATGCTAAAATGCCTGCCTTATGATGAACATCTTTTCACTACAAACTGCTGCTGCATGTTTTGAAGACCAGTCAATCCTTTAGGTCGATACAGTATATTGCAATATTGCTCTGAAATTCATGGATCTGGGCTTTATGTCAGCACTTTTAACTCTAGAGTCAAACAACATATTACTGCTGTTCGGTCCGCTATAACACATAAGCATTTCACTCGTCTTCCGTAGTTGCTTTTCAGTGGGAGGTGGATGTGGCACAAGTCACATCTGCGCTATGAGGTAGAGAATAATGATTGTAACATCCATCTAGTGAACAGATTTTTCATCCAAAGGGTTCAAAATATTTTGCCAGAAAAGCGATGCTTTCATCTACATTTTATGACAAGCCTAAAATAACACCAAAGAAAGTAGAAATGGCTTGTCTATGAACCCCAGAGGTCAGTGACAGAGTTGAGCATCTTCCCCACAGTAGAATGCTTCTCTGAGGCTCCTAACCCCTGTGCCCCATCACCTGGGGGCACTTCTAGGGGGTAGTCTCTCCTGTTTTGGACACCCCTCCTTTGTATGAGACAAGGTGCCCTGTCTCTCTCTCCTGACCATCCAGACCAGTTCTAGATGACTGGCTCAGAATAAATGCCTAATTTTTGAAGGTGTAACGTCAGCCAAGCCAAACCCCATCACAGCTGCCCAGCCCACGCTTCCTCCTCACCAGTTGGCATCAGCACCCTCTACAAGACCATTCATGTGCCTGTCCAAGATGCAGACTTAGGCACAGATTCACCCTGGCCTGATGAAGGCACCTTATGGGAGTGTGAGGAGACCTCTCCAGAACAGGGTTCAGCCTTCTGCCCATTTCAGTGATTCGCTGGAGCTGTCTAGACCCCTATGGGCATTATAGAGGGATCCTATTGTGAATACGCCCTAATGGCAATGGTCATGCTTTGGGATGAATCTAGACCTCTTGCTCAAGCTTTGTTACACCATAAGTTTGCCTAGCAAGGACCAGAGCAGCAGCCTGTCTCCCTTGCACCATGTGGCTGCTCATGTAGCAGGCTGAGTGGGAGGAAGACCCAGAAGAAAAATTCATTACTCCCATAGGCTCACTCAGGAAAAGACAGTAGCAAAGCCAGAAAAATCTCAGATCAATCTCATGTCTACAGTGCTTACAGTTTTGCTATCTATGCCACAGATTGAAGGTGAAGGCCAAGACAGGGCAGCTTATTGCAGACCAACGGCTAAACACAGCCACTGGTCTGATGTACACGAATATTGTATTGATCATGGAAAGGACAAATTGTGGGAACAAAGTAATTTATTGATGCCCAAAGGGAAATGTCGTGCACTTTGCAAAAGTTGGATGTTTTTCTCACTGTCAGTGTTGTATTGCGCTTGTGGAAAGACGTAAGCTATGCTGTATGATCTGAGGGCCAGAGGCCAGGCTGCAAAGAAAACCTCTCATTTTTCAACTTCCTTAACTCAGTGGTTAGGAATCTCAAAGGGAAACCCATCTTATTTCCAAGAAGTGGAGCCTGGTGAGCACTGGACTCCAGAAAGGCACTTCCAGTTCAGCTGGTTGCTCCCAGAGCAAAAGTCAGCATGCTTTTAATTGGTCTGAATGTGCATTTTGGACCAGTTGCTGGCAGTCTAGAGCAAGCCAGGAATCAATTCAGGAAGCGCAGTGATCCATTGTCATGACGCACACTTTAATAGTATCTTTGAAAGGCCATACAGTATTTACTTTTTATAAAAATTATGACAGAGAGAACCAGTTGCATATTATAGATTGCCTTTATGAGCAGTTTGCTCCGAAGATAATTGAAGGACACAACCCACTTTGTATCATTTTGCAAGCACGTAAGCCTAAGAGCTTAGTTATGAACTAAAACACTGTACATATTTCATAAAGTATGTGTATATTTTAATATATCCTCTCAATATTACTTATTGCTTTGTAAAGTAATGTTTGTATGCATTCAACCATCTGTCTGGGATACAAATGTCTAGAATTATTGTGTACAAAGGCAATGCAGTTTATTTTACTTGAAACATGCTTTGTTTTCTCTTTTCCAGATGCTGTGTAATCTGGTATGAAAACCACTGAAATATAATTTTCTTATCAAATTAAAATTTGCATAATTGTTAATGTTTCAGCTCCCTTGAAACAACATTTAGAAGAGAATTCATAGGAAAAAAAGTCAAAATGCTAAAGTATCTCTGTTCTAATTTGTTTTTTTCTTGCCTTTGGATATATATTCTAATTTTATATACCGTGCTCTTAAAAATGCTCCTGAATGGCCTCTGTAGAAATATGGACTCAAATAGAACACTCTATCAAAAGGAAATATTGAATTACACAAAGTTTATAGCTAATAAAGCATTATAGATGAAATAACAAGGCTTCTGTTGCTTTTTAGTTAGAAGAAATAGGAAGAAATTTCAAGTTTAATAAATGTGTTTATTCTCTTACTTTTTGTAAATTATCGAGCATGAAGAAAGTCTATCTTCCAATGTCCAAATAGATAAAGGCAGAGGCACTGTCACAGCCCGCCCCAGGAACTATCTTTTCCCTCTATGAGTTTATCCTGGGTCCAGTTTGCTCCTGCAGCAGCACTCTGGACCAACAACAGACACTAAGGATCTGGCAGCTGTTTTCTTCTAATTTTCAGTGCTCCTATTCCTGCCACCTCTGACACGAGGTGGCAACAGTGGTGCTGATGTAACACAAGAGAGCCAGGGAAAGGGGCAGAGGATGGACGAGGCCACTACCAGGAAGGGCAACAAAGAGCTATTGCCAGTGTGGCCTGTAAAAAAAAAAAAAAAAGAAAAAGGGGCTAAGAATAATTGCTTTGGAATAACCGAATGCACCTAGCAATTACGGGCTGTGAAACTCAGCTGCATGAGGTTGATTAATTGAAGGAAAAATATAGAGGTATGTTATGGAAATTCTCCCATGCTACATGGACATCAGTGGGCTTTCTGCTAGCTCATCAAAAAAAAATTTTTTGAGTTGTCTTTGGTTTAACTGTTGCACTTCGAGCACCTACTACACAACAATTTGAGCCCACGGACAGTCAGTTGCAGCTTGCAGGTGGAGGAGGCAGTACTCTTGTTAAACCTGATGGCATTTTAGGTCATCAGTCTATTTCAGCATGTATCTAACAGTCTTTTTTTCCATCCTTATTACGAAGAACTTTGCAAGCTGGGCGCAGACATTAGGGTGTGTAAGAGTGCTGCAGGAGGCAGACTGTTGTATAAATAGTTGCTGTTTGTTTGAGTTCTTCATATTTCTGTTTCTTCTACTTGGCACTGTTTGATTCAGATTTATGTTGCTGCTCACACTTTGTTCCATGTTTGATTTAAAATTAATAATATACTATTTACAGGTACTATTATATACAGGTACTATTATATACAGGTAACTGAGAAGGCCAGTGGTCTCCTGGGGTGCCTTAGGAAGAGTGTTGCCCGCAGGTTGAGGGAGGTGATCCTGCCCCTCTACTCAGACCTGGGGAGGCCTCATCTCAAGTACTGTGTCCAGTTCTGGGCTCCCCACTACAAGAGAGACATGGAGCTACTGGAGAGAGTCCAGTGTAGGGCTACAACGATGATCAGAGGGCTGGAGCTCCTGCCCTATGAGGAACGGCTGCGAGAGCTGGGCCTGTTCAGCCTGGGGAAGAGAAGACTGACGGGGCATCTCATCAATGTGTACAAGTACCTGAAAGGAGGGTGTCAAGGGGGTGGGGACAAACTCTTTTCAGTTGTCCTGTGTGACAGGACAAGAGGCAATGGGCAGAAATTGAAGCACAGGAAGTTCCACCTGAACATGAGGGGGGAATTTCTTCCCTGTGAGAGTGACAGAGCACTGGCACAGGTTTCCCAGAGAGGTTGTGGAGTCTCCTTCTCTGGAGATCTTCGAGGCCCGCCGGGATGCAACCCATTCTAACATGCTCTAGGTGACCCTGCTTGAGCAAGGGAGTTAGACTAGATGATCTCCAGAGGTCCCTTCCAATCTTACTGATTCTATTGCACAGGATTGTTTACTGCAGAAGTTCTCTTTACACATGCACTCTATCTGCTGTTTAAAACAATATTATTTTCTGCTCATTGGTTACAGTTCTATTATATATTATTACACTAAACTCCTTCTCTTACTGCATTTTCGTGCAAACAATGGGTGCATTATAATAATAAAGACCATAAAATAGTCAGAATAATACATTTAAGTAGATATTTTCAGACACAGTACAGGTATCAAAACTCAGACTTTTCACTGTGACTGTGGCATGAAAAGGTATGGAGCTTGACAATCTCCATAAATCTCCATTAAATGGCTTTAATGTAGCATTCTACACAAATCAGAAAGTCCCTGATGCTCCTTGGAAAACCTGCAGTGGAAGTTTCACAAGAACGCTCATAACACTGCATTCATTGAAGTGTCAGGACGTTACAGCTTCTACATGGCTGCAGTCTAGCTTCTTTCTGTAAAGGCAAACAAGGCTATTTTGTTTACAAATTGTGTTGGCAAATCAGTAATCTCATGCAGTGTGTAAATGAAAGAGTAATGAAATAACTAAGTGCCTTTCCATAGTTACAAAGAGAGGGATTTTTTGAAGAGATCTGGATGTCCACTGACATTTTCAACAGTCCTGGAGTATGTGAAATAATCCAACAGCTTTAAAATGTGAATAGGACATTAGATATTAACACCAGATTATATCTGATAAAATGAAACTAAATTGGCTTTCATCAGCCTTAGGAAAGTTTTGTACCTTTGAATGGCAGCGTACATTAGCAATTCCTGAACAACTTCCTTATACAATCAATAGAAAGCATTGCCTTATATCACCTAACATTACTTACAGATAGGAGAAATGTTCCATATCTAAGAAAACCATAGGAGAAATGGAAATATACCATGAATTCCTCAATATTAACATTATTGACCTACATCTATATAGAACATTTAGTGACCTTACCTGGTGTGTGCAGAACTTCTGCCTCTACCCACTAATAATTGCCTTTGTTTCTGGGTCCAATGTTAGCATTAATTACCAGTTCACACACATCTCCATTTGCATGATAGGTCTTGCAGATGCTTCTTGCTGAGAAAATATATTTTGATAGATTGAGGTGTTTCCTATGACACACTTTGGGATTTATTAAGATATCAATTAGGAAAATGCTTCAAATCTCCACCTAGAAGCTCCTCAGATTACTGAGTATTATTAAGTTTTCCGTCGCCAGTTTAAAGGAGACCCTTAAGAGGCCATAGAAATGATGAAGCTTCTTTTGCCAAACATTCATATTAGATGTGCCCTCATTCAGAGTTGTTCAAATGTGACAGAGAACATTTTTACTGAGACTTAAAGTAGGGTCCTTTAGGCTACTTAATCATTTCAGTTTTGTTAATGTGACTTAGAACTGATCCTTATGCTTTCCCAATCGTCTCTTAATGTAAGTCTCAGTCCAGCAAAGTACTGTGTAACTCCTACTGCTATTTAATCCTGTTGGAGCAGAGAAAATTGTGCAGGACTGGCCTTTGACTCAGGTAGGTTATTATTGTCTTTACTATCAGTACAAAGTTATTACTAGTAACTGTCTATAAATCTGTTAACTCCAGTAAAATGGGAGATTGAGAGCTCTGTACATTCACACACACAGAGAAATAGATCTTAGAAAGTGCTATAAAGCTAGAACTTGAGGGGAGGATCTGCAAACACATTCTCTTGCACTGAGGAAGAAAATCTAATGGAGGGTGTTGGGAGAAACACCAGATACATATTAGATTTATTAGAACTCTATTTTTTCCAAACCAAGAATGATTAAAGATTTGCAGCAAAATGACAAGATTAAGTTTTAACAAAATTGTTCTTCCTGCTATCTCTTCAGACTAGGATAATGTTTTATTCTACAAAGCCTAGTCAATAAACATAACTTTTCCATAAACAAGAATGAGCTTATGCAGCAAAGACTAAATGAAATGTTGCTGCAGCTGAGTTGCAATGTGTCAGCAGTTGAGACATTTGAGCTGAGACATTTCAAATGTTGGAGATAGAGTGTTCCCTATGGAAAGGAAATGTTTCCTATTTGTTCAATCTAGTCTTATTTAATATATCCTATTAACAAGCCTCTCTCTGAGTCCAAGGCTGTAATGGCAGATCAATCTTAAAAAGACTCCTGGACCTCAACAACGCACTTAGGTCTTTTTTCAGTTCACTGTAAGAGAACACAAAGGCAACTCCATAAAAGCGTATGTCCAGCTGCACAACTCTGTGCCATTCTGCTGCTCACACAGTGAGTCTTTTACTGATACAGGTTGGAGTTAAACCAATACTTAGTAATGTTGTAAGACCCTATAATGTACATTATTTATTGACTGTGTTATCTTCTGTTTGCTTTCTGGAGCAGGGTCGTGCTGCTTTATGCACAGTATATGCATGGAAGCAGATACAGTTCCCAAGCACTAAAATCAGTGAGCCACAAGTTATGGCATGGCATGGAGAGGAAAGATAAGAAGACCAGAAGTGAGAGCATTAGGCATATAGCACAAAGGTTATGGAAACTTCCTGTAAAATAATCATTGCCAGCTCTCTCCCCCAGCATTGACTGCTTAGCAGATTTTTCTCTAAGTGCTGCATTCTATAAGGCCTTAAAGATATCTGTGGAGAAGGAAGGGTTGGGTCTTTTCAAGTGATGTGAGACGTTTTGAAGAAAAGCAGACCAAGCTGGGGTGTTTGGGGAAATAGGCAGGGAGGCTACTATTAAAAAAAAAAAAAAAAAAAAAAAAAAAAAAAAAAAAAAAAGATGTTAGAGAAATCCAAGAGGAAGGCTGAAGTCTGCAGAGTGCAGAGTGACTGGCCACTTAGTCCTGCGTTATTTTCAGTGAAATAGGCAGGGCCACCCTTGTCTCTTTTTCAGTGTTAAATGTGTGAGATTCCTCCTCTGACACTTCTCAAAGCATAGCAGCTCCTGACATTTCCTCCAGCGTAGGCACCACTGTTAGCCAGAGCCATGCCTGACCTAGCCTTGACCGAACCTTGTTCTCAGAAAAGAGGGAGTTACATTGATTTTACTCTGCTTCACATTTAAATCAATTTCATCACATTGTTTGAATATGCATCATTTTTATGTTGGCTTCTCTATAAGCACAGGATCAGATTTCCACTTGAACACTACTGTTGGCAGCATATGAAGGGCCTTAAAGTGGATCTAAAGATCATTTCCAAAGCAAAGCAAAGACCCTAACTGAAAAAGAAAAGACTCTTGTTTTTAGTTTTGTTTTTCACTACAGTGACTTTGATTATTAAAATCAGCACAGTATAAATAAAATGTACATTACTGGTTCTATGCTGTCATAGGCACAATTATCAAAAGATCTGCAGCTCTGCAGATGTCTGGAAAGGGTTTGGCTTTAAAGCAATATGAAAAGACAAAGCTAATGTTAATATTCATGCTGCTAAATGATGAAAACTTGATGGTCCCTTATAAAGTATCGTTTTTCATTAAGCATGTGCAGGTCTTGTCAGTCAGTTTAAATTATAGTCTTACTAACAAAAGAAATTCATCTTCTCCCTAAGTACTGTAACGATTATGAGCTGGGCACATGGCAGAGCACAGCATCATCTCCAAAACATGTTTGAGGTGGATGGCCCATCAGCTTCAAGGGTACTGTGAGACCTCATCAGAGGCACCTTACAGAATGATACAGGGATTCAGGCATTGTTTGGGATTTAATACAACCTTCAGCATCTTCCCAAGTGAAGAAACACAAGTCTGTCTTGAATATTGAAAAGAGATGTATGAGTGTGGGCCTTACACGGAATGTGTCTGCGTGGTCCTCACCCATCGAAGGTTGCTCTTGTGTTTCTCTGGCAGTGTTTGAAGGGCAGAGACAATGTGCTCTTGCATTCAGTACCTGCAGCTCCTTTTTGTTAGCTGTGCAGGTCCTATCTGACCTCTTTCTCACAGGAGGCAAAATGCTGAAGGGAAAGCTAGGCAGGGCAGCACGTACTCAGATGTCTAAGAAAGGAGTTCACAATCTGTAAACCATGGCTGGTTTAGCCATGTACATGAGGGTTCATTCCTGTGATGAGTGTTTATTAGTGGTAAATTCTCACCTGAAGTGGAATATTCTTAGTCACAAATGTTGGGAACAGACCATCTCCAGGCACCCCGTGGTAGCTCCAATTTATACCACTGAAGTCCATTCTAATGTTTGGTGTTGGTGTCATTAAGGTTAAAGGCTTAGTCATAAGTTCATAAGTTTCAAAGTAGTTTGGTGAATGTATGCCTCTGATGATGGTTACAGAGCAGGAGAGCAGCATTTGTGCTCGATGGGGGATAACTCTAACAGTTGTAAAAACTCTGCTACACCTCTCTGTATTTCTAGCCTTTTCCAGCTTCTCTTTCCCACACTGTATTTTGCACAAAGTTGTGCTTTCTAAAACACTTCCATATTACCTGTGTGGTGATCAGCACTCTCAGACAACGCATCCAGTTTACATAGAGCTGCTTGTGGCATACCTGCCTTATGAAAATCTGAGGTAAATGTAGACAGAGCTAGTACTAGCTGGTCATAGTGTTTTCCAAAGACAGTTTCAAGACCTGATTCTGGCAGTGCTTGCGGAAAAGCCCAGGAGCCTTTCCCCAGGGAGGTGCAAATGCAGCAGCAGTCTGGGTGCAGGCACCATGACAACAGCCCTTGCTCATGCCCTTTGCCCAAGGGCCCCATGAGTAAGCATAAGCTTTTCTTGTCCTGGGGTAAGAGATTACTTAATCTCACACTTACCTTGAAGAAAAAGCATGTGTTGGATCTGTTATGTCAAAGCACTGTATACTCACACTCTAGGTTAGGTTACCTTCTAGTAATTCACTTGCATGGCAGTTTTCTTAAGGAAAACACTAAACACCAATCACAGTTAAGATATTCAAGGGCATTTTTCAATGGGTGTATGCTTGCATTTAAGATTTATAGTACCCCTAATAAAATCATGGATTATTGCTTATGCCATGGAAATTTCAGTTCCCATGATAATAGTCTTCTTAAGAAATGCTTTATTATACTTCAAGTAGATCACAGTGCCTGAAATTCCCATTAGATTAATTAAGTAACACTATGAAGGCACACATCTAAGGCCCTTTGTGAGAGTCCAAGATGGGAAATAAATTTAGTCATGATGCCTGCTCTGGGTGCCACCTTCCAACATGTCCAAGCCTTTCAAGGTGGCTCATCAGTCATGCACCATTACAAAAACTCTTACTTTATAATTTGTATCTGCCTCTCACATCTTTCCAGAATTTTTATTAATCTCTCTAGACACAAATTCTAAACTGGAAACTGTATTTTGGGACTTAATTACTCTTTTGAATTTGTCAGCAACTGCATAAGGCTCTCTACATAGATATAAGAAATTTTACTTAAATATAAATTCTAATTTGCACTTTAAAATAAAAGATTATTATCAGCCTGAAATGATGATGGCATCTTGTGTAGCATACAGGAAATTAGGCCATGAGAAACAACACTGAGCTAGAGTCCTTAACATAATTGCATAAATGCAAACATCTTGGGTATTTACCGCTTGTTATCTTGATTATTTGCTGTATTGATATCTCTGGAGGTGCTAGCCACCAGCAGACACTGGTGGTCTGGAAAGGAGTGAGAGAAAAATCCATTCAGTTATGTTTTTGTCTGCCAGATCTTGCTGTCATTCAAAGTCATCTGCAAGAGATGGAGGGGCAGACTCAGCTTCCCACTCTCATAGTGTGTTGCCAAGCCACAGATATACATTACTTTTGTCCCCCTAGTGGATGCTTGTATTTGTGGAATCACAGACATCTTCAAATGAACATAATAATCGTGAAGCAGAGCTTAATTCATTGTTTCCTCTGTGCCAGATGAACTAGAATAGACTCTCTAATAGGGTCTCAAATGCTCTCTTGACCTGGAAGGTGCATTTTTTTCCCCCTTTGAGAAGCTAGATGTTCATTTTTTTACTTTACCTTCTATATTTTTGGCAGCATCCTTTTGGACAGCCACTAATCATCCAAGATTAGTGCTCTCTCCTGGAAAAGTCTCCCATGCTAAAGCCAGCTCTTTGGCAACATCTGATACAGACTTCTGTCGCCGCTCCAGCTCCCCTTGAGGTCAGCTGGGCTCCTGGCCCCAACTTCAAGGGAAATTGGTCATGTTAGTTAGATCCAAAGGATCTAATGCTTCAAAGCAGCATTTGTAGCTAATGGAAAAATACCCATGGGTTTTGGTTCATGCTAGGATTCCTCAAAAAATCTAGTAATAAGTTTTTGCTACCTTACATTGGTGAAGGGTAATGTGTTCTTGGAGTGAAGTCGGTTTGTCATTACAGTTTCATTACTCTGGATGACTAGGTTGAAAGAATGAGGAAATTAGAAGTTTAGAGAGCTGTGACAGAAACAGCAGCAAATAGGCATGAAAGGAAGAGCTTCTTTGCAGTAGGTTCTGCATTACTAATTCAAAAGGACCTAGCCTAGAAGGAGCCTAAATTCTTCTGATATCTCCTTTAGTAGAGAAAGACATACATTCTCCACTGCAGTAGCTAATCTTGGAAACACAGCCAGAGCCCTCAGAATGAGGTGATCAAAGGCAGCAAAGTATGTAATAAACCCAACATACTGTCATGACCGTTCATACAGATGTGACCAGCAAGTACCTGCTGCTCCTTCTTATGTTCTAAGGGAATTTACTCGTTCTTTATTCTTCTATAGTTATAGTTACAAGAAAATACTATTGTGTGGGTGTATTAAGTATATATCTCCTATATAACATATGCTGATATGTATGCAAACTGTATATATTTGTGACGCACTGGCACAAAACAAACCATTTATGCCATCATTTAATATATTTTTCTGTAAAAATTAATGATACTCAGATGTCTTATGTACGTTTAAGAATATATTAAGCTTGCAGGTAGTGTTTTGGTTGTCTAATTATTCCAGCAGCTTATAGATGTTCTCTGAACCAAATAAATTATGATAGGTGTAAAGTGAGTATATTCTAGAGATTGGAGACAGGGCTTTGCGGGCTGTTGACTGCGGGTGAGAGAAGGAAAGACCATAAACCTGACTATGCTGAGCACAAGACTACACAGTGTGCTGTAAACTGGGAAGAAATAGAGGTGAACAGCACTGAATACAGAGGGAAACAGGTGTAGGAAAAAGGGGGAAAAGTCCTACTAAAGCAGTTTGCTGGCTGCAGATAGTGGGTTGGCTCAATATTAGCGTTCAATATTGGTAAATGAAACTTTCTCACTTCCATTTTGCCTATGTAGCATTTAATCACTTCTCTCTATTACATAGACAAAAACACCCCAAAAATATTTTAGCTACTTTTTTGTTTACCTACTCAAGATAGGACCTACAGCTATTCATTAACCTGGTATTACTGGAGCAGTGCTACACATTTGGGGCAAAAAGTTGCGGTAGATTTTATTCGCTCCTTCAATGATCACATTATAAGTCACATTTATTGTAACATTAAAGATTTTCAGCTGCTGTTCTCTGTCACAGTCACTGACTCAACTGAGAAGTCTAGAAAATAGGATAAGCTTCAGAAGGATGTGTTGAAGGGGTCTAAATAACTTCTCCTCTAGGACAGACATGAGTCAACACTGCCTGAAATTAGCTGAATACAATGATTCTGTCAGCCCCCTTTCTATGCTGTTCTTTTCTGTATCCAACAGTTAATTCTGCCTCATGATGTACTCCTTAGGTGGCTTTATCTGATGGAGGATTTCTGTTTGATCCACACTTCACCCTGGTCCACTTTAAGAGAAGGAAGGCTATGTGCTAAGGAATAGGGCTTACCTCACCGCACCAAACAAGAGGAATACCAGTCATGTCCCTGAATCCTTTTAAGAGCCTCCTTCTGACTTTGATTTGTCAAGAAAGAGGGCTCCATTCAGGATGAATGCCTTTAATAGACTTTTTATCCTAAAGAAACATCACAAATTAGCTTAGCTGCCTTTCTCCTTCTCTTCCCAGTCACATGCTTTAATATCTTTCCTCTTGACATAAGCCTGAATGTATCTATTCTGTGATAAGGGACATGTACGCCATCTTCCCTGAGCAATGCAAGCTCTGAGTATGAAGATTTTGGTGAGTAATTAATGGTAATAGGTAACATAAATTCCCAAAGATCGCAGAGATAGTTTACCATCTGCATTTCCTTTCCCCTTTAGCAATTGGGTAGTACAGCCAGAGGGATAACTTCTACTGCAGAGGAAAAATGTAGCCCAGTGTGTTTTATTCAGTGACATGTCATGTGAGAGCCAACTTAAGTTCAGTTATTTTGAATTCATCAGCAAGAAACAGAATTGATAGAGCATTGTGTCCATGGCAGTGCTCTGTCACTAGCAAGCAGACCTTAAAGGCATACAGCAATCATCATCATCTCTGGTGCGCTCTATTCCCTTTGTACAAACATGTAGGAGCAACCCACCGCCACATCCTGACTCCCCCTGCTGCATCGGTGCTGGCTGGAGAGCACTGATGGATGAAGGGATGTGGAAGAGTGTTACTGACTGGGCTGAATCCCCATTCACCAAGCAAGCACCAAGGCAAGCTTCTTTCCTGCCTCCCCTAAGGTGTGATAAGAGGAGATCCTGCAGGATGGCAGGATCACCTTTATGAGTGTTAAATCATTCCTGAGCTGAAAATACCATAGTCAAAGAAGGCAGCAGCAGAGGAATGACACCACAAACATCCTCCTCCAGCTACCTCAAAGAGAGTGTTAAATGAATGCCCTTGTGCCTCCCCTCATGGAGTGCATCCTCTTCTCAGCATTAGGAAAATCTCAGTGGCCAAATGAAGCATATTGTTTCTTGATGCTGCAACTGGGACTGTATACTGCCATGGCATCCCACCTGGGAAAAAATGTAATTGCTGCCCCCAGATTATGATGAAAAGAAAGGAATTATGTATGCATATGTCTCAAAGCAGACATTAAAACTGAGATATGGTTGATAGCTCATCAGAATCCTGACTAAATATAAAGCAAGAAGCTTGGGAAAGTGGAAAAGTTGATGACTATGAATTAATTGTAAGAGAGATCATCGATAGGTTGTTTCTGAAAAGTTGTTTATTGTGTAGCCTTTAAGTGTATTCAGAAGAAAAGGCTGACTTGCATCCTGGGCAATGATGGAATGGAAAAATTTTCATCTCTGCTATAGCTGAGTTAATGGAGCAAATAAAAGACCAGATGCCAAAACATGACTGAGTTCACAGCACTTATTTGAAAATACAATTGCTTACAGGCGTTGCTGACAGACTTCTGCGATATCAAAAGTGGAGAGTATAGGATGAAAAGGAAAAATATATGTAATTGGATCAGGTGATGAGAAAGCCCAGGTATGATATGCTGTGAAAAAAACAGCAGTTCACACACTCAGTGGTAAACGAGATCTTACCTCAATACAGAGCAGAGCAGATTATTTTCAAAATTTGTAGCTAGGATGTAGTCAGAGAAGTAAAAAGCAGTATATTTATAAAGGTTCAGTGATATCCTCTATAATACTCTTCCACCTGACTTGCAACAGCACTAAGCCAAAAAATCAGGGAATTGTAGAGAGACTAGCTACAGCTCACCTACTGAGAAATTTCTTTTTCTCATTGCATATCCTCAGATCATTAGGTTAATAGTCTTTGCACTTTGTCGCTCTTTGAGAGGATTGGCATCATGCTATCCTAAATGTTCATACGTAATCTGGAAAAATGAGGCACTGAAACTTGCTGATGATACTATATTATTGAAGGCAATAAAATAAAAGTCAACTATGAATGTTGCAGATGGCCCACAATATTGAGTGATTGGGCAAAAAAGGGCATATGAGATGCTGATAAATATGAAGTACTGTACATGAGCAAAACTGTTCTTAACCATACATAGCAGTGATGGGCTCTAAATTTAGCTATCAGCATGCAGGAAAGGTCTTTGAGCTACTGTTGACAATTCTATTAAAATCTCAATGCCATTCTCAGGGTTTATCAAAAAAGTAAATAAAATGTTAGGAATTATCAGGAAAGGGAGAGAGAAAAAAACAAGAATGATCTGCTACAGTATGCACATAGAGCATGCTCATATTGTGAATATAATGTGTTGTTCTGATTCTTTCATCCTCAGAGAAGACAAAAGTAGAAAATACATGCAGTAAGGCAAGGAAAACCAAAGGTAAGCAATAGCTTAAGTATGAAGAAAGATTAGAGAGATTGCAAGATTCCTCCTTAGAAAGAAAAGGCTCAGTAGAAATTCACATTCATGGTTTCTCACAACAAAATATTTAAAGGTCAGCTGATGAAATTTTTGGTTAGCAGACTTAAAACTTCAAAGAAAGTGGGAGTCCTTTTTTTTTTTTTTTTTTTTTTTTTTTTTTTGTAAAATGAATAATAAAAACATGGAAGAAAACCCATCAAAGACTGCTAAGCAATCTTGGAACTACCTCTGGCTCAGGAAGTATCTCTTCATATATGCACTATTGTTATGCCATTTCCCTAAGCCTCTTTTACCAGCCCCAGTCAAGAACAGGATAGAGAATTAGATGGGTCTTTGTTAGACCCTATGTAGACTCTATTATTTTCATTTGAAAAATGAAGCAGACAGGGCTCCCTTCTCTTTCTGAAGACACTGTGGTCAAAGCCTCCCAGCATGCCAATTCACTTTTCTGTGCTATGGTCCCAGCACATGACAGTTTCAGCCACCCTCTCTTCTGCAGGACTCTAGAGGTTCATCAAAGTGTCCTGGGGAACAGAGGTGCAAAGCTCAGGCCATTCCTGAGGAACACCCATGTCTCATGGGTCTGTATGTCTCTCTGTGATACTAGAGCTTGGCCAAATCTGGATCTGAGAACCTTCCTGGGCCATGCAAGTAGAAAAAGACCAAAGTACTGCACAAGATATCCTATGACAGAGCAATAAAAGTGCAACATTCAGAGAATAAAATTCTTCTCACTCACAGGAGCAGTGGACAAAGAAAAGGTCCACACAGCTAGTCCCCAAAGAGTGGCTATGTCTCAGTAGTATTTGAAAGCTAATGGAGACACTTAATGGGGTGGATTTCCCCTCTCTCTCCCAGATAACCCTCTCTAGGCTTTCTAAAAGCCACCACTTCACTGGGACCCAGCCACCTGTGGGACTGAAAGAAGCAAAGAACTGAAACAAAGAACTCATAACAGCAAGGGGAGCCCCACAGTGCCCTGGGACAGCATTTTGCTCTTCAAAAATCTGTAGGGACTGTTGACCTAATACAATACAGGACAAGTCACTCAGAACAGAAAATACCAAAGAAATCAGTATACTCAGATATAGTTTGAAAGGCTGCTGTGGTATTCACAATGCATAGTAGATGTTTCAATACAGGATCTTATTTTTCCTGGTCCGAATTTGGACCTCTTTGCCAAGTGTGTGTGTGTGCGTGTGTGTGTGTTGCTCTGTCCTTGGTCCAGTTTGGCCTCAGCCAGCTAGCACTCTCCTGGAGAACAGTCCGGCATACCCGAAGAGTAAGCACAGACTAGGGAGCTATCTGGATATAGCCACATCTAGAGGGTAAATAGGATTCAGTGGTATGGATATACTCTCATTGCTCTTCTCTTGACAATCCCCAGTTGGCTTCCATCTTTCTTGACCCACAGTGCCCAAAACTGGACTTACTGATCCAGTGGCCCACTTAGGCCTTACTGATATGTTAGGCATTTTGCCAACTCCACTTGTGTTAACATATCCTGGTATGATGTTTACCTTTTTCATAACAGTACAACATTGCTGTGATCTTCTTGTGATCCATTAAAATCCCATATATCCTTTTCTGAAGAACAGCAACAGGACTAACTGTTAAATATAGTATCCCTATGGAGGTGATCATTCATCTCTTAGAGCCCTCCCTTGCACTTGTCTTTATTGAATTTGTTTAGGTCTTTTCTCTAATTTGTCAAGCTACTTTTGAAACCTAAACCTGTTTTCCATCATATTTGTAGCCTTACCCAGGCTTGTGATCTGTAAATTAAAGAGCAGGGTCACTAAAGCAATCACTAAACAGAATCAGAGCAGAAAGACGCCTAGAAAAGCACTCACTGCATTTTTATGTTTTGCTCTGAACTAATTCTGAGTGTAGATACAGAACCTGTTTTGTATACACTTTCCAGTAATTTCATCCAGACTGTGCTTATTTTACTGGTTTATAAGAATGTCATGTAAGATCAAATCAAAAGGATTCTTAAAGTGAAGTCCTATAGATTAGTTCCACATCTGCTTTTCTACTGAAAAAGAAAATTAGATTATTTTCAGTTTATTTCTTACAAATCCCCACTGCCTGCTTCTCAGCTCTTTCTTCATATTACAGGCACTTTCTAAATATTTGATTATTTGTTCTAAATCATTTCTGTGGGTTTGGGTTAAGCTCATTGATGTGTAATTCTCCACATCCTCTTTTTTTGTGTCTACTGAGAGTCACTATCATTGACCTGAAGTGATGAGCTGGCTCCTTCTGTAAGAAGTGGAGGGAAGAAAAAAGATTGTTATGGATATACTAGACCAGCTGATCAGGGGCTAGTATAAATGATGAGAATATTGACCACTCATGGTGTCCTGTTCTCCAGTCTCCACATCCATAACCTGACATAGTAATTCTGAAATACCTGCTCAGAAAAGGCACTGGGTAGTAGTGTGGAAGCCACCTGTCTGTTTGAGGCAGTGCCCTGATGGGGCTAGATTGGTTCCCATGCATACTGCTGGTATCTGCTGCTCCTCAGAAGAAGGACAGGCTGAAGAAGTTGCCACAAGAACATCTTGATATATTCCCAGACATGGGTGGGAGCAAGTCACATAGAATGCTGCTAGGCATGCCATCCTGCTGCAGGACACCTTCATGGGAGTCCCACAAAGAGCCAGCAGCAAGGGGCCAGGAGGTGACCTCCCAGTGTACAGCAGGGTAGCAGAGCAGATGGAGATACATTTTCAGAGCCAAGTGCTGACTCCCTTTTCCTCCCTTTGATTACACCAAGCTCCCATGCCCAAGAAGCCTAACTATCTGTATGGGCTTGAGAGGAGGTGGATGTAGCAGAGCACAGAAAGTCAGTGGTGGGGGCAGGCATGCTGGGACAGATCATCACAAAGGTGACTGGGCCAAAGCTGGGTAAGGTAAACACGAAGGAAGAGAGGAAAGCAGAGCTGTGCAGAAGAGCAACTGTGCAAGGTGTAACACAAGTCATTCCCATCTATCCTGCTGCAACATGCTCACTGCCTGAGCTAGGCAGGGCCAGGCTGGAACAAGATATACCTCTGTTGCCTGGAGCCAGCTTGTTCTCCTGCCACCCTTAGAATTCGTTGTATGCAGGAGGAGATGAAGAGCTAAGTGAGGAGGGAACAAGGCAGATAGTGACCTGGACAAGCCTATGTCTCAGCAGCAAGCAATACTGAATCAAACACATTCCTGTTCCCATGCCATGTACATATGTGTTCATGCCTCTAACGCGCATGCAGGGTGGTCGGCTGTCTCAGTTGTTCCACTTGCCCTTGGCATGTTGTTCCACCTGTCTGTTGGGAGTAAATGGAGAGAAGTTAGCTGTGTCAAAAGTTGATAAGGCAGGGTCTTTTGTGATAAGTATTTGCTAAGAGGCAGAGACAGATCACCTGCCAGCCTCCAGGCTCAGCACATCTCTGGGGCTGTTGAAACCAGTGGCGTGGGAGAGAGATGAGAGTGCAAGAACCACACCACTGCATTTGTGTATTTCTGTGCTTATAATTGGATGTTAAGGCAGTCTCTGACCGTGTTCCTGGCTCTCATATTGTCCATCTCCAGCAGAAATGCTATGTGGTAGTCCTCCACGTGGTCACATTCTGTCCACCTCATGTGCTCCAAAGCTGGCCCAAGGGGCCCTGTTGCCCAATATTCCCCTGCAGCAATCAGTATTTCAGCCAGGACTCTTGTTCAGGCTCTGCAAAAGATCCGAGACCTAGTCGGAGTCCTAGACTCAAGGAACTGAACCTCAAAGGGAGCTTAGGGGAGGCTCTAGTAGGATAGATGTAGATTTATCACCATTAACCAGAGACCTTCAGGTAACACTGAGTGGTGATCAAGTTCTATTTCCCAGCAGGACACCTAAATAAAATTTGGTAGTTTGTTAAAAATCTTGTTTTATCAAAGGAAACTTTGGGGAACAGACAAGAGGTCCTGGAAAGGCCAGAGTTCTTTCTTTGAAAATAAGCAGATAAGCAGAGTTATTGAATGGGTTTGAGCTTTGCAACATTAATAGTTGACTGAAATAAAGCAGCGCATCTTCCAAGAAACTCTGCTATAATAACACTTCTAAATAAATAAATAAATAGAAACAAATAGTATTTGTTAATAAGTCAGTTACTGGTTTTGCTTTGCAAATTTCAAATAGAATAAATCCAAAATTTTATCACAGTGATGCCTTGTATTTCATCTGAAAAATGGAAGAGCCAGCTATTCTTCCACCTACTTCGGATGAAGTAGTTTTTATATTATTACTAAGCTATTTCTCTAGAATTCCTAAATTCTTATCATTGTCCAGCTCTATGCAGGACAAACTGCCTAATGAGGGATGGGAAATAATATCATATTTTCTTTATCCATGGAGCAGTTTCTCATAGCCCTGTGTGATATAAATTCCAATTAAAATACCAGAAAAGCTAATATAGGGATTTGATTAAAAAAGAATTAAATTATAGGAATATAGTTAGTGTTGCTCAGCACAATTTTCTGTATAACAAAAATGTTGTCAAACAAATATAATTTCATTCTATAATAAGATGAGAGATTTAATGATTAAAGATAGCTGCATAGCTATAATAGACTTACACTGTGTAAAGCCATTTGATTTAGTAACTCATGACATTCTGATTAAAAGCGTAGAATTAAAGGAGAGAAAAAAGCACAAGCTGAAGAGAAAAAGAATTAGCTCATTGACAAACCTCAAGTGTCTGTCAGTAGGGAAGTCACTGAATTTGTCTTCCTCAGGGATCAGCACCAGGTTTGGTGGTACTCAGCAACTTCATCTGCAATCTGCAAGCAGGTATACAGTCACTTCTGGAAAGCACAGGTAGAGCAGATATTAGCAAGGAGGTCAACAACATTAACGGCAGGAGAAACAGAGCATATTGGGTCATTTGGTAAATAGCCACATTAAGCAAAATACATTTAGGTGAAGCTAAATGCATATTATACAACAAAGAAGGAGGCATGGAAGGTATTCCCACTGAAGAGGGGACTGCACCTAGACAAGTATGTAGCTCTTGTAGAGGAGAACCTTTGTGGAAAATGCTTTGGCTAAAAGGATCTCCGCAATCCTTCAGAATGAAATGGGAGACACCAGTACCCAGGTGCTCCTTACTACTGTAGCTCTGAGGAGAAAAGTCTAGGATGGGCTGGTAGCTGGAGCAATGGGAGCTGTACTCAAACCTCCCACCCTGAAAATTAAAACAAGGAGGAAGGCACTCAAAAGTGACTACTAGTGCTTGAACACGTCCAGCGGTGCCTGCCTACCTGCCTCCTACTTGACCATCCCCTGGGCATGAGCTGGTGCCTCCGGCCTCAACAACCCCATGAGCAGCACAGCCTGACCACCCTGGACCCTTAGAAGAGTCAATGTCCCCTGGCCCCAGAGTACCAAATCCACCTGGAGCACCCACTTGCAGGTCTACCTCGCCTGTCTTTCCTCCACCGAGGCAGTGCGCCTCTTTTTCAGGGGGGCACTGACACCTCGACAAAGCACTCATCCTGTTCCTGAGGCTAAACCATGCAGCTGCCTGAGTACCAAACCACCTTCAGTGCACAGGTGTCTTCCTCAAGGGGAAGCTTTCTTGTGAGCGTGCCTGAGCAAGTCTCTTCCTAAATAAGGAAGAGGACTTCCTTTATTATCTCCACACAGAAAAAAAGGTGTGCTAGCACAATCTTCTCCATTAAACAAAGCTAGCTATAGATGCCCATATTTGATCTTTAAGTATTTCAATAATGATTAATCAAAAGTAGTTATGAAAAAATAACTCAGATGAAAAGTCATGATGCATTGGGTGGACCAAATTCAGGCAGTCATCTTAAGCTTTTATAATAATTGTTCTTTTAAATGCTTGTAATCTGGAAAGTGTTAAGCTACATGTCACTATCATTTGTTTTCTGAATTTAAATATGATTTGCTGAAATGGTCTGCAGGATTCAGCATAATAAAGATCTATGACATTTCGTAAACCAGTTAAGGAGAATCCATGCTGAAATCTTTTTTTCTTTTATATCAGGTCTATTTAAATTATTTATTAGTGCTACAGATGGAATGGGCTCTTACTATATGGAGGAAAAGCAGGGCTCTTAATAGGAGCAGTAATCATTTATACAGTTGCCAGAAAAGTGTAAAATTGATTTATTATTTTATTGTTGAATATGAGATTGTGCTTTTCAAACATGTGTCTGATTATTAATTCATCCGGTGCTCATCTTCATAATAGTTATCATGAATAATTTGTAAAAGTGGATAATAGAGGAAGTTCTCTTGGCAATAGTGACAACACAAACACATTTGTAATCCAGGTGATATTAATGGCCTGACTTTGCAAGCAGTGAGCAATTGCAGTTCTTACTGACTTCAATGTATAGCTTCAGCTTTCTGAAATTCAGGCTACAAGTTACTGTGCAATGAAGTGAACCTGCCAAGACAAACAACTGCATGCATGTGCCTGAATTAATTATAGGGGCACAAAGTATTGTTAGCTGTGATGAATATAAGCTGAAAATGACTGGAAATAAAGCTTTAATGTTCTTTATTAGATGGAAATGTGAGCATATAATGCAGAAGGAAAAAAAAAAAAAAAAGAACACGGCTCTGCCTCTTTCATCTAGGCAGCCGGAGTGCCAGGCAGGAGGAGCCTGTATAGTTTCTTTGAAGTTAATGGACTTAATCGCTCCAGATGAGGATGCAGCGCTACAGGGGCATGTTCTGAACACATGGGTGCTATGGTCGTGATTGCCACTGTCGTTTAAACTCACTGGAAGGTGGGATGTTTTTCAGAGCTGCACCCTCTCTGCGTGGTTTTCCTCCGGTTCCCCCCATACGAATGACTCCCCTCACCAAAAGTGCTGCCACAGCTCCTGCATGAGCAACACTCCAGCAGCAGAGCCAGACACAGAATGATTGCATTTATAGGTGACAGTATGTCAAAAATGGCTGTGTTTGTAAGGACATACAGAAGGCAGCAGGATGGCGTGATTGCAAGGAGGCAGCAGGCAAGTGGAATAATTCCCTGCAGACTCTAAGAAGCTATGTTTTGTCTAATGAGCTCTGTTACATACTTCGACTTCTTTTTTTTCTGCTGCTCTTACCTGCAAATCACAACAGCAAATCCACATCACAGTTTATGCCACACATCTTTGTTCCGGCCTAAAGGGGATTTTTTTTTTCACTATAGAGGGTGTTCTGTTTGGTAAGTTACAAGTGTGATGGAAAATGAAGTATTTCCCCCTTTTTTTAAGAAAAAAAAATCTACTCTTTTTCTCTTCATGCTTTGCCTTGGTGCAGGCTCTTATCTCTTGTTTAAAATTCTACAGCAAGCAGCATCCCAAACTTGCAGATACTAAACTCCACATTGCAATCTGATGCATCCTCTCCTGAGAACAGGGAAGAAGGATCTGAGGAGTTAATACATTTAAGTTACTTGGCCCAACAGGAGCAGAGGAAGGAGGAATGCAGAGAGAGAGAGAGAGAGAGAGAGGCTAGATTCTTGGTTGCTATAAATTATCCAGTTTATCCCCATTGATTTCACTGGAAATTAACACCTACCTCTACTTAGGCAGAACTCTTTTCTTTGTGTAAATATTTATAAATAGAAGCTGAAAGAGCTATCCTGATTTCTACTGTTCATGAACACTGCCAAAAAGAAGGAAATGGAGATATCTTTATTGATTGTTTTGTCTTCTGATACTACAGTAGAATATGGAGAAAAGGGAGGGTTTTTACATGTGAGAATTTCAGCACAGAGACTACAGGAGTCTAAGACTGTGCTTTGGATTGTTCAGGCTTTAGTCTTTTGAATGGTATCTGCTATGGCGGGGTTTTTTTTTTTGTTTGTTTGTTTTTCCATAAAAATGACCAAGTGAAGCGATTCTTAGAGTCCTAGAAATGTAAGTTACTAGTTAACTAGATCTTAAATAACGCTTTATCTTTTTTTTTATTGTCTTCCCAAAATTAAGCTTTCAAGTGCATGTTTAGGCGTATTAGCAATTGGGCCAAAAGTTATTAATGCTTCCTGCCCGATGCCTTATTCTTTCTAAAAGCTTCATTTTAACTAACCATAATTAGAAAGTGCTGTGTTTCTAC
Organism: Rhea pennata; assembly: GCF_028389875.1. Lineage (NCBI taxonomy): Eukaryota > Metazoa > Chordata > Aves > Rheiformes > Rheidae > Rhea > Rhea pennata. The sequence continues at coordinate 135,165,891 of NC_084663.1, read as the reverse complement.
CTTTTGAGTAATAATATCATTTATCTTTTGTCCATTCCAAATGGAGTCATTTTTACCATCTACCTTTAGCATTTCTTTGCTGGAGCAAGCTTAATATTTGCATGTAAGATCTCTTCGTAAAGGGTAAGTCGTTCTGCATGTAAATTTACGGGGTGTGGGAGGGAAGATGGAAGGGGTTAAACAGGTTCCTCTTTAGCATACCTGACAGATAAAACTCTAACAAGTTAGTGTGAGCACTAATTTTCCTGAAGATCATCAATACACAAACTTTTCTAAATACCAGTTTCTGAAAAATTGAGAGTACTTTTATGGTATTTGGATGGCAAAAGATCCGTGACCACTCAAATATCCCTGCTAATCTGAGCTGTGAGATTTCTGTTTGATAATTTTGCTTCTTCCTTTGCTAGCTAATAGAAGTGAAGGTATCTTGTATTACAAAAATGTGAATGTAGATTATCCCTCTGAAATTAGAAAACGTCAGAATATTGTGTGCACAGTAAAAAAAATGTATTCTTATAAATATGTACTTCATAATAATCAAAACATACAGCTCTAATTCCTGTGTAAAATAATATGAAAGATTGAATTCGTGGGTCTGGGAGAACCAATTCCAAAGTTATGGTGGAAATGGAAGACAGAAGATATAAAGGATTTAGAGGAGAAACAAAATTCTGCTGACACTCATGGGCAGAAGGAAAGCAACTATTAAAACTCATAGTGGGTATCAGCATTATCCCCTGGCAGTCCTTAACAAATCAGAAAAAATAAAAGAAAAGGAGAGAGCACAAAAGGACATACCCATAGCACCTGAGAATATTTGAGAAAAAATGACAGAGATACAATAATATTTATGCATGAGCTTCCTTTGCATTCTGTATATAGTAAAAGTGCAACATCGAATCCAAATGCACCCAATCCCAAAGCACAGCTAGTTCTCCATCCTTAGGTACACTATATCTAAGAAATGCAAGTGCAGACCATTAACAACAATGATGCTACAGACAGGCAGGGTAGGAGACTATTATTCCTCTCTACTGGCCCTGCAAATTTGTTCTTTGTATTGTTGTTGAATCAATTCCCTCAAAATCCCACTGGAGTTCTCACAACAAAATAGCAGTAATCCATTTTTTCCCTAGTGTCATTCTCACACAGCCATTTAACTCCTTTGGGAGGAAAAAAGAGTTTGAAGATATCAGAGTGATAATTTGAAAGTGGTTAGTGTAAGTGATATAAAATGTCAAAACACCTTGTTGGACTTTCAGTAGAAAATGTTTACCTTTCTCTTTCTTCTCCAGGATAGCAAAGCAAAAGGAGAGGTTAGAGTCCTGAAAAAAACTTTGTCCAGCTGAATTATGTACAATAATTCAAGATTCCTTCAGGGATGATTAAATGGGCCAAATTGGAAAGCAGTATTTGTTATTAATTTATTCGCTTCCAGTCCTGCTATCCATTAATATCTTAATTTATCAAGCAACTGAGTCATAGTTGCTTGAAAAATATTTAGCAACTTTCAATTCAAGAGAATTCTAAATAATGCCTCCCAAGACTTACATATTCTTATACAACATTATACACAGAACAACAAAAACAGAATTCAATCTCTATAATAAATCCTGTTCCAGCAAAATGCTCTAGTTAATGATATACTGGCAAGATTTAATCGATTTCTGTAAATGCTTTTCTTCTCTCCTTCCAAAGTACCTGTTAATAGTCTAAATATTTGAGTTTCCATCTTTCACCCCCACCAAAAGATGCATGGAAAATAAGGCTGATATGCCAAAGGACTGTCAAAGTTGCATGCCTTCTCCTCTGAACACCTGCAGGAGACTGAGCGTTCATCAATTCCCAATGCTTACGCGCTCTCTAAACTGCACTGTACACGATTCTGGAAAATATCACTTTCCAGAGTCAAGCCTTACCAGAGGCTTGAATCCTAGATGGTTTGACTTGTCATGGTGTCTGTTTGGCTTCATCTGCATGCAGCAAACATAGTCACTCCAACTTTCCGGGGAGAGGCCTCCTCTTTTCCCTGTTTAAGAGCTGCCTGATACACTGGTCAGTTCTTGCACCTTGGCTAGCCACATGAGATTACTACACAGCTCTAGCTCTGACTGTGAGCCAACACAAAATACCTTAGAAGGTGTGTAGTATTCACAGCCCGTTAAGTAAGTCTGGCAACACTAGCATGTTCTTCTTACTGGTAAGTATTGACATGCAGTAGGTTGCAAAGGGTATTCTGTAACTGGGCATCTCTTGGAAAAAGACAAAGTTACAGAGCAGTAAATTTCTTCTGCTGAAGGAGTCACCATCACATTCACGTTAACTGAGATACTGTATTTCAGTTTTGAAGGAATGATAACAGCCTAGCAGCGACATGTTCAGGGCCAGCATGAGAAGAGCATACTTCAGTGCTCTCTGAATATCCATGTTAACCCTGTTTTTCAAGAAGTTGGTATTAATGAAGCTCTTTCGTTGCTCATAGACTATGATAGTAAAATACAAAAATGAGCAATGATGGTTTGAAGTTTAATAAAGTTATGGAGAGCCAGCAAGGTCTGCTATCTGAAATGCAGTCCGGCTGGGAAGAAAGACAGAAGTAATAATATGCTGCAGTGAAAAAAGCAGCATTTTAATTTACCACCTATGCAAAAGAGGTGTGAAGTCTACAGCTCTGTCTTCCAGAAGGGGTTAGTGGCTCTAGACTAAATAGCTTTGTTGATTCCACTACCAGGAATAGAATACAGGAAGGCACAGACAGTCCAGTAACTTCTTGGTATGAATATGTAACAACTTCTGGATACAGAAAGCTGAAAAAGCAAACAAAAAGAATATTCTGACAGAATTAATTTTAAACATTAGAAATGGAGTGGGATTATTAAGGGTAGGAAGCTGAAAGGCAGCTAAGGTGAGGGTGACTGTGAGATGACAGAATTCACATTTCTCAAGAAAAGAAAGAGGAAAAAAGCAAAGAACAAAAATCAACTGACTTCAGAAAGTTAGCCTTCCAGAAATTCACCTGAGAAGGGAAAGGAAATTAAAGGGAGCTAACTGTTCCTCGGAGAAAGAGTCTCATGGGTGCAAGAGCAAACTCTCAATGTAAAAGTAGCACACAGATGAACAGTAGAGAGTTCCAAGGACATCTGCAGAGTGATTTGAGATCTACAGATTAAGATTTAAGAGGAAAGTTTGAAAGAATGGAACTCACCTAATTACAGAGTATGAGATTAAGAGGTATAAACCTTCAAGTATATAAAAAATTACACAGAGTTAAGGATAATCTGTTCTCTCATCTAGTCTAGTGATGGATATATGAAACAAATTCTGTAAATTGTTAACAATAACAGGACACTTCAGTGGGAAACATTACTGGGAAAATAATATGGCAATAGGAAAAGCAAATTAATGAAGCCTCTAAAACCTCTCAAGATGATCTGTCATTGGAGATTTTTAAGTATAAATTATACAAACAGCTGTCAAGATGAAGGTATGGCACTCTCTCTTGACCATGACATTCTCCTTTCGGTGTATCTTGAAATGTTAAAATTCCAATCTCCCCTTTTCTCTGCAATTCGATAAAGACAAGGATCTCATTATCAAGGTGCAACAGGCTTGGAACGACTGTAATTGGAATTAAATGGACCCTTGCCCTCAGGAAAATTGTGCTTTACTAGACTTTAAGTACCAGCAAAGTGTAAGAGATGGAACCTGTCTTCCTAGTAAATATCTATTTGCCCAGAGTTATTTATTATTTGGCCTGAGTTTAACTCAGCTATGCCTAAGAGGGAGGAGCACATTGCAGCTCTAGAATTATCAAATATAAAATGATCAACCATGACTTGATGGATTGCAAGGCACCTGTGAAGACCCCTCCAGCGGCCAAGCTGACTTTGAGGCATGTGATCTGTAAATGGGGCAGGCATGCAAGGCAAGTGATGAGGAGAGGGGGAGACTGAGGACCTGAAAAGGAAGTGCCATCCCTGTCAAGGTCATTGAAAAGACAGCAAGATGTAAACTTCAAATGAAAAAGATGCAGACGTCCCTGACACATTTCAGAACCATAGTTACATGCTTTCTTGGGCAGCTAGCTAACGAGTAAATGAGTAGCTAACATAGAAAATATGATTATTTCTTCTTGAGAAGGACTGCATCAGATGTATCAGATCTCTGATTATTGAGGAGTTGAATCCATAAATTCAATGTCACCTAGCTATTTCAAAAGCCATTTATAAGGTAGCTATGTCATCCAAAATGCCCATAAACATGTCCCAAGACACCAGGTGTCTGCAGATATCTTTATAACAGGATTGGAGGCTGAGATGAGATTGAATCCAGGTGCCATGGTGTGGCAGGAACCAAGAACTTCACATGTACAGCAGTGACTTTGAAATTACAATAGAAATGTCCTATAAGAGAGCATTTAACTGATTGTCACCTTGGATCAAAGTCCACAGCAAGATAAACGAAAAGATATTTAGAAGCATCTTTCAGATTCTTTGCTACCTCAGCCTCAGTGTTGTTCCTTTCCCTTACTCATGCACTTCTTCCCAGCACATTCCTTCCATCTTCTGTCACCTTCTATCACCTCTTCAGGATCTCTGCTACCCATTTCAACTCTTCCCTACCTTTCATTGGCTTTCTCCTGCTAACAAACATCTGACATGGGAAAAGTGCTAATTTCTTATTCAGGAGTCATGATTTAGCAGCTCTACTTAAACTGTAGATCTAAACAAACTGGATTCTTCATTCCAATCCATTAAATAAGGCATAGATAAGAATTACAGCAGCAGCTTCTTCTGGAGACATTGCAATTGCAATGCATTGCCTCTAGCCATTGCAATGCTTCTTCCCTAGCAAGTTTTCAATTATAAAAAACAGAAAGAAATAAAGACTATCACCACTTACAGGTGTGAAATAGTGGGTGCAATGCTAGCTATGTTGTAATAAATGAGAGTTGTCTTTGACTATCCATTGGGGTTTTAAAATATTCCACACATCACAGTGGACATTAACACATACACAAGACTGATTTATCCTGAATTTTCTGCAAAATCTCACTTTTTCTTGATCTTATTACACACATTGTGATCATAAAGTTGAATTAAACTCCTTGGTTTCCTATCCAGTCTGAAAATTTTAGCCTCTATTCCTGGATTCTAGAAGAAAATATTTAAAATATAGATTAAAAATTTAATCAGCTTAACTAGAAAAAAAACAGCTAATGTTTACGCTAGACAGAAAAAGTGAGCACCTTCAGGTGAGCAGTTCAATTTTCTCTTCAATCTCCCATATCTTTCCTCCAAGTATTTTAATTCATAATATTTTTATAGCAAGTCTTATACAAGATTGTTGTTTCCCAAACTGTAGAAATTAAGCCACATACTCTGTAATAAAGAAATTTCAGTTCAAGAATATAAGTTAACTGAGACTGAAGTATGTATCAGGCTCCTGTAGAAACAGATGATTGTAAATGCAAGTCTTGAGGAGGACCAGATGAATGGGAAGTGTATTGTATCAGTGAAGAAAAAGTAAAGGCATTTGTGGCAAGAGAGGATGTATAGTCACTCTTGATGGCTTAGAGTCACCATGCAAACTAAAGATGATGAAGAAGGGACTGAGCCATGATGCTGTAACAGATTTCAAAGATGCAGTTATCAGGAAGTAAGAGACAGTGCCCATACCACAGGGCAACATCCTCAGCAGTAGCTGTCTGAGACCAAGGAGCCAGACCGACTTGCTGAAGGAATTGAGATTTCCATAGGAGAGAAGGCTGATGCAGGAGTGGAGGTAAGAAACCCCAGCAAACAGGAGTAAGTCAAAGAACTGGACTGTTATGAAGTAGCAGCAGCAAGACTAGGCTGCAGTTAAGATGCATGGATTGGAACAAACAAGTGTTTAGTTACATTAAAATACATGGCGGGAGGAAAAGACTAAACTTTATTATATTTCTCTTTCTAGATTACAGGATTTCTTGAGATACCAACTTTCTGCTTCTCTATGCATGCCTAGTATACTGGAGCTGTGTACAGCTTATATACTTATTTCTACTACCACATAGTTATTGATTTCTTCTGTTACTTAGGGCAAAACCTCCTTCTAGCACCACTTTTGATTAAAGGCTGTAGGCTTTTGCAATAAGAAAATCTATCAGTATTAATCACTATGTCTCCACACAGACAAATAATGTTTTGCAAATACCAAACACTATATCAAATAGCCATGGTAAAAACTCTAGGCAAAGAAATAGTCACACAGGAGAGACTGTGCAAAAGCAGACTGTAACATTTGTAAACTTTGTGTGTCATACACATGTCCAAAAGCATTTGTGCCAATTATTTGAGTGACCATTTCCAATGATATTGGCCAATACCCTTGCTCATTTGCTTTTGGGAATACCTGATAAAACTCTGCTTCTGAGATGTGGCAGCCACCATTTTTGTTACTAGCATTGTCCCCGGTACTTTCCTCCTTTGTCTCACTTTCCATCACTCCCATGGACATCATGTTGACAAAATTACTTTCTTCCAGCAGAAAACAAGTCTGCCTTGTCATGGCCTGATGAGGATTGATACTCAGATGCTCAAAGGGTTTTTATGTGCTCCTCTTGGAACTGTCAAAGCCCCAAAATACGGTCTTGACAAACCTTACTCTGTTACTGCCTGACCCTGCAGATGCCAGTGGATTGCCATGTCTGGCCAGAGTCTCACTGTCATATTTCTTTGCTTTCCCCTGACCATACTAGTCCCACCACCCTGGAGATAGCACTCAGAGGTTTTCTCACTCCTTAGGCTGGCCAGGACATAGGGCTGTGACATTCCTCCTCTGAAAGGCTTCCCCCGGATAGCTGATACACACCAGCAGGATCATTTCTACAGAAAAAAAAAATGCTTATCATTTTGCCAGTTCTTTTCTTTCTAGCTGTAGCTGAAGTGCAGTGGTGTCCTCTGTTTTATCCTCAGGTTGTTCACTCACATAAGCAATAGCATGGTGACACATGGCTACCAAGGCAGTGGGAGACCAATGCATAATCCGCTCCCTTACCTAATGCATGCGTCTGTGTGAAAACCTTTTAGAGAGCAATTGGAGTGGTTTCTGCTGGAGCACAATATGGTTCTTTTGTGAAGTACTGCGTGCTTAATGAATAGCAAAGGATCAGGTGACAATTTGTAAAAAAAAATTCAGTCAGCTGATGGATATATTCTTGGATCCATCTAAAGCAAAACTCTAGTCAGAAAAATCAACTAAGAGCTGCCCAAAGGCTTCCTTAAGGCATGTGAGTTATAATTCTAACAGTTTTTTGTAGTTTAAGCAACACAAATTGTGATACTAATGCAAAAAAACAAGGTCTAATCCTTCCTCACTTGGAGATTAAGCACAGTGAAACAGCAGCTGCTTGGTGTATCTTTGAAAAGATAACTCTAGGCTTTCTGAAGAGTGACAATGCTGAAGGGTATTTTTCTTTTTCATGTTTAGACTGGAAGCCATGCTCAGGACCAGTCCAGTGAAAATGAGTGCTGCTATGCCCGACCTTAGAGAATGATTCAGCTCCGAACAACAGACTCCTGATGGGTCACTGCAGGAATCAGAGCTGGCTAGTTCGTGATTAATCACAATCCCTTTGTTTCTTATTTGACTTTCCTTGTTTCGGTTTGTTTTGTCTTAAATAATGAAAAGGTCAGTAGATTTCTGTTTATTGCTTTCCCCTGTTCTGTCCTTCTCAGCTGTGATCTCAGTGCATCTCTCTGTATAAACTTCTCCCTGCTCCTCTCATTGAATGTGACATAACAAGATTATCATAGACACACACAGAGGGAAAGCCTCATCTTGGAAATCATTGGGCGTTTCTCTCTTTTAAGCCATTTTCACTTCTTTTAGTACTGGAAACTGATATTAACTGTGAGATTCATTTCACCAGAGATAGGTATTTACATTATAGACACCTGCATTCAAATTGTCACCCTGGCCTCCTTGCATGGTCAATGGAAAGAAAAAGGCATCTCGACAGTGTGACTCACTTCTGCCCAAAGAAGAGGTCAGATGAATCCTAGCCTGCAAGTACTTGTTTCTTTCCACGAGGCGATGAGGGAGTCTGGGATGATTCATTCACGTCATTACAGTTTTTATCTAGCGTAACTCAGGAGGCAAGATTAATTAAGCCCAAATATTAATACAAATTGTTCAAACAACTTGAATGGTTCAGATTGGTGGACTCAAGAGTATCCCTTCCCCTTCTCCCTGCCAATCTTGCCTACCATTTATGTCACAGGCAAGACACACTCAGGACCTTGGCCCCTCTCCAAGGCAAGGAATGAAGTACCTGAGCAGGTCCAGTGCTTTTAGCTGGGCCAAACTCTCACCTTCGCTGACCACATGGATCAGCAATGGCAGATCAACAAATGAGCCTGCCACAGCACAGCCCTACACAATATATCCAGAAATCAGCTTTTAAGCCTTCTGGATTCCTTGTCAGGTCCCAACTGAATTAATGGGCTGTTAAAGGGTCCCAGTCATGCAGATGTAGGCCCAGGAGGCCAAGAGACTGACCTCAGCACCCAGGGGTGGCCCTAATAAGTCTGTGGAATTGCTTTGCCCACACCATTTTTACTAAGTTGTGCCAGTTGCGATGGTGCTTTTATTCAACATGTGCCATATTAACATATGGAGAATAACACTTGAAACAAAGACTTAGAGCCCAAGAGAGGGCATATATTCACTCCAGCTTCAAGCTAATGTACTTCCTCTAAACTCAACAGAGCCAGATTAGATTAAATTTGGAATGAGGCACAAGTGAATTGGGACAAGCAAGGAAGGATTGTTACACATATGAGATTGACTTCTCAAGTGCTCAAAGCCTGATGAGCTTATTGCTCTTTTAAATTAGCCTGAATAACAGCTGAGCTGCTTTGGAAAGCTTTGACCCCAGTAATAAGCAATGCACAGGCCAGAAAGCCCACCCTGCCATAACAGAAAAGGGTACAGCTTGAAGCGCCTGCCATTTTCTCTCCCTTCCTCCATAAAAATCTGTCGGGTAGCTTCATCTGCAGTGTTAAGGGCATGCAAATCGGCATGTTCAGCTGGTGTTGACTGGTGGAGAAGGTGCTCATCATTACAATAGGAAGCTATGCCAGCTGGCACTCACCCACTGTGCTAAAATCTCTTACGTAATGAGGGACTGTTTATCAGAAGAACGGGATATAAAACAGGGCAGTCTTTGTGGCTGAAGAGGAGCCAGAAGATAATAATAAATAAAAGTGAGCCCTGAGTTACAGCTTTACTTTTACAACCCAAGTGCAAGACTACCAGATCATCTGGCATGGCATCTGGCATTGACTTGTAGCAAGCAGAGGAGAGACTGTTTTCACTTTCACTTATGCTGTGTAAATGCTAAAAATAAACGTCAATATTAATAATGTGGATTTCTGTAGCAAAGTTATTTTGCACAACTCCCAAGTAGGTCAGTTAGTTGGGAAAATTGCTCCCAGGGATATACACAACTGGTTCCTCTACTTGTGTATGCATTTGTTGTCATGCAATAAGCAGAGTAACTGGAGAACTGCTAAATTCTTTTCCTTGACAAGAGGGACTGAAGAATGAAATAACATACCAATGGTTCTGCTGTATTAGAAGGGCTACGGATTGCTGATTGTCTTTGCCCACCTCTAGACAGATCCACTGTTCAATCTTCCACTTCAGTAACTATTGAACGCACTAAATTTGCAACCTTTTGTGAGGAATATTGACTTTTGGGGAGAAGGAAGCAGGATAAAAGAAAAGGAAATGAATCCTGTGTAATACTATTTATTTATTTTGCAAGCATTAGTAGGTAAACAGAAGCTCTGGGGTTCATTAAAGAAACTGTTGGGAGGCAATTTAGAGAAAATAAATTTCTTGCAAGGAGAAGCTCATCAATTATATGTAGTAGTGAAATGTTGTCAATACAGTGCCTATCAAAACAGAAGTATATATTTATTTCAGACACAGAATAGTAGAACACCCTAAAACCCTCAGAAGCAGCAGCTTTTCTATGTATGCACCTCCGAGCAACTTCTTCTCACCAGTTTCGCAGTCCAACTTCAATCCATGTGAACTGCTCCTTTTCCTCACCTGGGCATTTACGAGTGTACTTGCCTAGTCACTGGCTAGTCATGACTAAGTTTAGCCTGCAGGCTGCAAAAGCAGAAGTGCTCTCTTTTATACCTGTTTTAAATACTCAATCCTTTTCTCCTCTTCTCTCTTTAGTTCACAGTTTATCCTGCTTCTCTTTCTCAGTGACGAAGCACCGCACCAGTGCCCCATGCTAGGGCAGAAGGGAGGGCGCTGGGGCAATACCTGCCTGTGCTCTCCAAAACAAGGCACCATGCAGCATAGTGACTCTCCTCCAGCCCATCAAATCCCTGGGCTGCAGGAGAGAGCAGACCCAAGAGACTGGTCTTGTTGGTAAGCAGCAAGAGCCAGGAAGGCTGCTTGGTCTTTTGGCGGGGGGGCTGATGAGGTACCTCCAAGCACGGCTGCTGCTGCTGAGGGGCTGTAGTGTAGGCACAGCTCCACTGAGCTTGGTGGGGGGGGAAAAGGCATCAGCCCTTCGGCAAATGTAAGCAGGTTGGACCTTTGGAGGGACAAGGACAAAGGCTACTTTCTCTTACTCTTGCATTAACCCAGCCTGGTGTATCGCAGTCCCTGAGTCACGTGGCAGGAGGTCTAAGCTGTCCCTGGCCTCAATACAGTGGTTGCATCCAGCTCTAGCATGTGTCCATTGCAAAGAGCCTTTGCAACCCTGGATAAATCTTCTAAGATCTCTGTGTTTTTCTTGTATTACTATGAGAAGAGATGGGAAAGCCTGCCTGCAGACACAGTGAATCCCCAGGAGTGCTCACTAATAACATGCAAATGGGAGGCGTAGGGCCACACGTGCTGCAGCTCGATTCAGGTGGCTTCTAATGGCAAGCTGAACGCATGGACATCAATGGAGGGCTCAGCATGTTTTTGAAGATGCTTCTTCCTCCAATTTCCCACTGTAAAATGGGAATAACTGTGCCATCTCATCTCATTAATCAGAAAATGACGAGTGATATGGCAGCATAACACTAAACAGCACACACCTGACCAGATCCAACAGAGTATTTCAATTTACATTTTTGTCTCACCTCTGACTTTAACATAATTCAGGGCTGAGGGAGTTTTGTTTTGTTTTGTTTTGTTTTGTTTCTCAGTTAATTTAATTAAAGGTATTAGCCCAACAGGGTATTGGCACCTCCAGCATGGATGAGTCAGGAAGTATATGCAAGAACCCTCCCCAGATTGTCCAGGAGCCTTATCCTCAAAGTATTTGGCTGATGAAAAGCTGAATATCCATTCTGTTACCAAGCAGAAAAGCTAACATTCCTTTCTTCTGCATTTTAAAGCTTTCTTTAATTTCTATTATTAAAGCTATCTGATTCTATAACCATATGTTGATTTGGCACCACGGCAATTTATAGCAAGAGACAAGAGTTGATTTTGCTGTCATCATGGGAGAAGAGGGAGGGAGAAAGGAAAGCAATTATTAGACAATTTAGGGATACGAAGTAAACAGAAATTTGTTCCTCTCCCTACATCCTCTACTACACCCACACACAACTACACAATTCTCTAATTTGTTCTTTTTCATGAGACAAGATTTGGAGAAGCTGTAAGGCTGGATACATTTTATTTAGAATAAGCAACAACTAGCTGAGAAATTGGATTTTAGGCTAACAATACATGCAAGTCCAGTCATTTGTTCCAGAATAAAATTCAAAACACTGTGTGTGATGTAACACGCAACCTAAAGAATAAAAGAGCATATTCCAATTTTGGCTATATTTTGAACTCATAACTTCTATGGAACTAAACGTTCTTTCCTATTTTCTGTTAACAAATTACCTCAGTTGTTCTTCTTTTGTTGCTGAGACATCTTGGCACCTCTGCCAGTAAGAAATAATCCCTGCCCCAAAGAATTTACAGTCTTGAATAGTCAAAACGGAGAAAATGAAGGTGCTGTAGGAAAGATGAAAAAAATGAAGCATCACTTTTCAAGCCTGAAAAAGCTAGCCAGAGAAACTGATTTGTTATCATCTGTAGAAAGTTTTTCTTCTTCATCCAGCTTTTTGCCTAGTCTTGCTGCCTCCACTGCAGAAGTAGAGAGCCAAGACATCAAGATCCAGACCCAGAGTGCTCAGCCTATTCGGCCAGAAACAGGAAAGGGCTCTGACCGGCTTCACTACATGTGTACAAGTCCCCAGCTGTAGGTGCAAGCTGGACCAGCAAAGCTGTGCTCCCACTGGTTCCTCATCCTGTTCTTGTGAGTGAGGGTCGATCTGGCGAAAGAAGTACAAAGCATGGCCGTCACAAGGGCATACATGCATTAAAAAGGAGATGGAGTCTAAACAACCAGTCTGAAGTGACAGAAAATCTGCCAGCTCTAAAGTGAACTGCACCTAGACCTGCAAGGTGTGTTTTCCTCCCTGCCAGCTCCCGGTCTGTAGTAATTTAAGGCTTTTGGCAGGGGCTGAGCTTTTGCTAGCAATACAGGTTATTAAGTTAGCCAAATGGATGATTTTAATCTCTCTTTCTGCAAAAATCTTATAAATATAGACATGTCATTAGCAGAGAACTGCTTATTTTAGACTAACTGCGTCTCTTGCCAAAGCTTTTCATTAAAGCTTAATTCATATGTTTTCCTGAATAAACTGCATTTTGGTAATATTTTTCAGGTAAGTGAAAGGTCTAAAAGGGAAAGAACCAAGATCTCCCAAGCTTGCTAAGTAAACAATTCAGAGTGATACATATTTTAAATCAAATCAAATCAAAGATCATTTACATTAAATTATCACTTTATATAATGTACAGCTTTTGCTTGATGAAAATGGCACCATGTCAAATTACAGTTTTCAGAAGATCTGAATAGAGTTGACTGATTTGTTTTTGGCACATATTTAATATGCCAAAAAGTGCAGTTCAGGTCATTCTAAACCTCCCTTTCTTACCCACCATTTCTGACCAAATTAGCTGAGTCACTACATCCACAAAACAGCCACAAGGCTATAAAATTATGTCAGAATCCATCTTTTAAAGTATCGCCACATCAAAGGATAATTGTGTCCCAGAAGAATAAAAAGAAGTAATAAAACAGAAGTTAATTAAAAGGGATTGTGCAGTTTTAGAGTGGAGAATTAATAACATGAATCCTCAACAGTGAATAAATCAGATGACCAGACAAATCCTGTAGCAGTTTTCTTCTCCATGAGCTCTTCTGTAGGTGCTGTCATTTGGGTATAAAGCCCACTCTACTCTCCACTGTGACCTTCTGCAATATTTTTTTTTCCATCAAAAGAACATGTTTCACCAAATTCAACAGTAACTGGTTTCTTCTGAGGGACAAAGAGCTATCAAAGGCTTGCATCGGGGAAAAACACATTGAGTGGAAGAAGCTGTGAGTATTTGAGCCTCATCAGGCTTTGCACCTTGAATGCAGTCATATTCTAAAGACCAGCCAGCAGACACAGGATCTGCCAGGTTTGAGTAGAACCTGTCTTGCCTGATGCTTCAGGTGGATGATCATTAGTTATTTAACGGTAGCCAAGTCACAGCATTCAGCAGAATTTTTCCATGTGTGCATTGTTAGTCTATCCTAAGTATGAAACACTCTTTAGATGTTACCTTAACATCAGGCCATGTCTTTGCTATTTTAATATCTTTTTTAGTGAATATGAACTCCAATTAAAAAATCAAGTCTCAAAGGGATTTGTTCCATGTTAGGCTTCTGGGAAGGCTTTGGCTGCTCAAATCATGATCTTGCCATTGTCACTATATGAGATACCACTCCATTCTGTTAGTGTGTTATAGATCCATGCAGGTGGCAAAAGCTGAGGGGAGAAATAGCAATTAGTCATTTCATTTTTAATGGAAAAATTATTTTTTCAATGCTGAACAAGGCATAAGAACTAGAGAAAACAAATTTTATTGTGGAACAAGCCAAGAAAACAGCACATTAAAAAGTGGCATGAAGAAATACTTTCTTTTTTACTGTACCTGATTTCACAAGAAGTTTACCAAAAGGCTTTTGCCCTTAGATTGAAAATCAGTTAAACTAATAAGTACCTGCTAAACATGGAATTCATCTACAAGAAAGCACTACTTTTAGGCTGCTGACCTTGGACGGTTGTAGATAACATTGTAATGACATTGGAGAGGGAAAAATATTGACAGCATGATTTTGCTCTGTAAGAGAGATAAAAATGTGCTTACTAAATGGTTTAGTAGAAATTTTAGAAGTTTTAGAACATGGGTTATCTAGAGGGAGTTTTTATGTGCAAGCAGTGAGTTGCCCATATTTGCTGATAAGGCTCACCATGAAAGCAAAGACTACTGTAGCCTTATTTTTCTTTATCAGCTTATGTTTTTTATTCATGTGCAGAAAGTAGGAGGTGGAGCCTTGAGATTCTTTACTGGCTCCTGCAACAGAGCAAAGCAGCTGGAAAACTGCCCTATACCTTCCACTCTCTTTTCCTGCTCTACAAAATATGGCTGAGCATACAAGAACCTACAGTGACCTGCCTGGCAAAGGACAAGACAGGACGGAAGGTAGTTTACAGAATGGCTTTGCCATCCCTCGTCTCAACTATACTGAACATAAGTCTTCTGGATGAATTATTGATAGTAGTTGTGTTATCCCCTGCCTTCTGCAGATACTTGAATAAGAACCATAGGACAAGATGGCTTTTCTTTTGGCAATTTCTCTCCAAGGGCAAAAGAAACACTTTGCCACTGCTGCTTCATAATATTTGCAACTCATACGCAGGCCACGTAAGGATACAAGGCTTGAAGTGCAAATGAGAGCGCTTGGTCTGATCTGGTACTTTGTTGCTTATCTTCTTTGTTTTAAGATTAACAACATTTTTCATGATGCCCCACTTCCCTATGCAAAGATCTCAGGTCTGATTATCAGCAAACAAATACAGTGTTGAAAATGAGATGTGTGTTTGAATTATGATTAAATCATAATAAAGCAGGAAAAATATCAAAAAATGTAATGACCTGTGGGGATTGTGTACAAAGGCAAAGAACTTTCAAAGTGTTCTTGAAAGAATTAACCTCCCTTCACTACTCAATCCCATTTAAAACTATAAAGGATATTGTTTACATTTCTAAACACTCACTTACTGGAGAAAGGCAATCCAACCCTGCAGGCACAGTTTTTCTTCTGGGTCCTCCATCTTTGTCCTGCATAAGTATTAAGAATGGAAATCTAAGAAATATGGACAGCGAGAAATAAACACAATAAGCAGAGGCAAAATTTTAGAACTGTCAAGTTCTATTAAAAGGAAAACATTATTTGTCTTTCCAGTTCAAGCTCCCCACGTAAAGGAAGGCGAGCCTACCCTGGGGAGCAAATTTTTCCCTCAGCTCTTCCTTTTTTCCTCTGGGGAGTCAATTTTTGTTCTAGCTGCCTTTTCCCTCTCGTCTATTAGACATGAAATATGAACAAATGTGAAATACATGTTGGCAGATCTAATTATGCTTTTATTTTTTTCTATTGCCTTACAGAGAAAAGAAGGTAAGGAATCAAAAGCATTTTGAATGGGGAAATGACAGAAGCAACAAAGGTTTAACAATATGAATCAGTAACAGTTGCTGTTATTAAAAGAATATGCAAAATCAGAGAAGTTACACAATCAGGATTCTCTGCAGGTTTAGCCTGGCTTCTCTAGACACCTCGTGCAGGCCCTCTGGTGATCTTTGCTTTGTTCTTACCTGTGAAGCCTGCTGTGAAGCTACTTCTTTGCCCAATACAGTTTTATATATCTCCAGGTGAACCATTTGTTTAAGAATGTGATTTATATTATTAACTGAGTAGAAGTCCATATAGTTCTTTCAGAACATAGGGTTTAATTCTCAGCATTCATGCAAAATTTTACTATTTTGAACTTACAGTAGTAGGGCCACTGCTCTTAAAACATATCCCAGCACGTCAAACAGTGTTCAGATTGATCTGCCTTGTATTTATCAGTATACCAATGTGAATTTAGCAGCTTTAAGGCAAGTCAACAGAAATAAGAAAGTAAGTAACTCACTATCTGAAGGAATGTATCTTTAAATTCATAATTGCAAATTCAGAATTTAGATTCTTTAATATGTAAACTATCAAAAAAATGGACTGCTTTAGGCTTCTTAATATGCAAGCTAACTTGCTGTGGAGCAATAATACTTCCCCACATTGTCATAAGCCTGAGCAGACTGTTTCTCAACAAGGTAAAGCAGGAGATTTGTCAATAATTTGAAAAGAAAGAGCTTTCTGACAGAGACATCAGTCTCTTTTTTTTACCATCTCATGAAATACTTGTATTCCTGACCATGACAGCTTAAGACCCATAGTGATTTTCCTTGAGCTATCAAGAACAAACTAGAATATTAATTAATTAGCTATGAACAGTCTATCAAATGTTATATTTCTAGGATACGATAACTAGACATCAAGTCTGGTCACTCTGAATTCTGATGTGTTCAGCCATCAGTTTTGACTAAATAGCAAGAGCAAGGCTGCAGAAGAAAACCCATAGAAAAAGGGCAGGATTTCAGCATAGCTGTTGAGTTCAGATGCAAACCTGTGCAGTAATGCAAACTGAGGCACATTATTTTTTCTGTTAAGCCCCTCAAGACCGTGACCAATAACTCACACTCCTCAGTTTTAAGGCAGCTGAGGATATGTAATTCCACATTAACAACTACAATTTACCCTAGGATTTACTCTGGGAGTAACAATTATACAACTTGTGATATATATTCACAAGCTAGAATTGCACCAGAATTTTCTCCTCTGTGTATTTAATAGGGGAATGTGTGCTGCCCCTACTTTTTGTCAAGAGTTTTTCAGTTTTATCAATGGGAATCATTAGTCATCTAGGATTGCTCAATTTATTATCAAATACTTACTATGGAGCTTTTGTTGTTGTTTATTCCCCACAACAATAATATATTGTGATCAGACTGTGGGCCTCACCTTTCTCTCTGAGTCTTTTTATTAATGAAGTCCTCTCCTTGGTTTGTTCTTCTCCATTTTTACCCTCCCTCTAGATAATCACATCCCTCACTTCCACATCATCATCTGCAAGCAGACTTACAGATCTGCTCCATGCTTGCCTGCCACTCTCAATACGTAAATCCTGTGCCTGTTCTGCCATTAGCTAGAGGCAATGTTATTTTATCTGGTCTTAATTATTACTGGCTATAGAAAATATTCTGGGATTCTGGGAACTTAGATAATTCAAGTCAAATTAAATTGAAGAATAAACAAACCTAAATGTTGTAATTAAGGATTCTGACTTCCAAAAGATTTTTTTTTTGAGAAATTAAGGGCTCTAAATGAACTCACAGCTAATGGGAATGAGGTTATGAAAATTAGTGCAACAGATCTGGAAGAAAAACTCATGAACTGAAATAAGGGGGCCTGAATATTTCCACTCCAAAATTCTGAAATAGAAGAGGGAAAAGAACACAGAATATTAAGTATTTTCTATTAAATCTACCTAATAAGGAGCAGTATGATAAAGAACAGCAAATAATGCAGCATTTCAGGAGCTAGAGATGGAGAAAAGCAGAGGAAAGGAGATTAATCACTTGGGCAACAGTGGCAAATATTGCAGCTTCAGTAGTAAGTAAAGCTACAGGGCTAATCTTGAGTTTTTGAAAATAATTAAAGCCACATAAGCAAATGGAAAACAGGATAAAATGTAACATGAGCTATCAGAGATGGCTTGTGCTACACTACATTGATAACTTTCTTTGGTAAGAAACTGATTTTCTAAGCATAGTGGATCTTATCCATCTGGACTTCCATGGAATAAGTGACAACCTGTCCTACATCAGAATCTATTGCTGAAGCTAGAGAAGAAAATATAAATACCAGAATAAGGTGATCAAGCAGATGGCTTTTTTGTTTCTTTTTCTCCATCTTTGTTTGCTTTTATTATTTGTTTGTTTGTTATTTCAGAGAAAAAACTTTGTGTAATATCAAAAAGGGAAATACTGGCATGCTGGGAAGTTACCAGGGAAGTCTTCAAAGATAGACATAAAAACTTCTTGAGATTTCTCCTGCCTTGTATTTTCACAACTGACTTGACACATCAATGGCACTTTTTCAATGAAATTTACTGGTCACAAATTGTTGAAGGCCATCACTATTTATGAGAACATTTGGGAAACCATACAGGAGATCTTGATGATCTTGAGAGCTGGAGTCACAAAAAGGAGTTGAAATTCAGCTGTGCCAAAAACCAGAGTGTACATTTCAAAAGTCATGACTGGAATTTCTACTAGGAGACCATGACTGAAAAAGAAACAGAAGAAAAATCTGAGTTTATCTATCAGTTACAGGATGCTTCAGTGCCATGAAAACTGAGAAAAAAAGCAAATGAAATCATAAGACAAGTCGAGCAAGAGATTTTCGAAAGAGGCTGTAGAAAGCTTCCACAAGACTCCATCTAGAATATTGCATACAGTTCAACTCATCAATATTTAAAAAACAGAAGTTTGAAAAACTGCCACAATAGACAAGAGAAGACCTGGGTGGCTTTAGTGCAGATAAGTGAAGGGTTCTGATAACTCTGCCTAAATATATCACAGAGGTGAGTACTAGTAATAGAACAGAGATATGGAGGGGATGATTTTTCTTGTTGACCCAGGAATACTTGGTTATAAATCAGTAGCAAAGAAACTTAGGCTGGAGTTTATGAGGTGGTTCTAGCCATAGAGACAAGTGAGGCTCAGAGCAACTCTCCAGGATGAGCTCTGAGATGTGCAGTGTAAAAGGGATGAGATGCTTTAACATGGTTACCAGGAATAGCAGAGGACTGACCTTAACCCAAGAGAATCCTTCATAACCCAATATGTTCCTAAGATAAAGTGGCCAAAAAAATGAAACTCTTTTTCCATTCTTTCATTCTCTGTACTCTTTCCTGCTACTAACAGCATCTTCAGCCTCTTTTATCTCTTAAGATTAAAGCAAAATTTCAGATAACTTACCAAGAGGTTTCATCTCATGCTTAAGGCATTTTACACAACTGCACACACTGTACAGCAAATCAAAATTGCTTTACAGAAGGTCTCGGTGATTATGTCATTCATTACTACGACTGCAGCTGATGTAGGGTACTCTGGGCCAACTTTCAACAAGCTAGCTAGGATTTATGCTAGGAAACGTGAAACGCTGTGTGGGATGTCAAACTAGGAGAGAAATGGTTCAAATGCTCTGATAGGTATCTCATATCAGGTTGCACACTACTGCTGCAGAAGTCAGCAGTACCTGAACTCTTTAGCTGGAAGAAAGCTTGATGATGCTGGCCTTACAGCATAAAATAAGCCTATCAAAATAGGTATTAAGCTCTCATTGCTTTTCTGTCTTTACAGAAAGGAGTATCTTTGCCCAAGAAACAAATATCCATAGTATGTTACTCAGTCAATACATGGTAAACACTCAGGTTTGTTTCTATCTAAATGACTGATGAAATACCCAATTTGTTTAATGTTTCCATGGAAAGAATAAAACATGTAAATTCAAGGACATATTGAAAAGCTGCCTCCATGCCTGTGAATGGCCACTCTGACAACATAGCTCTGTAACTGCCAAATCACTTTTCCCTAGGGGATGGTGTCAGGATTGCAAAAAAGGAAAGGAAGTAAGCCTTGAATGGAAGTAAAATTTAAACTGGATTTGTCTCTGTGAGGAAGAGCTGACACATCTCTTTGAAAGCTAAGCCATCGGAGACAGAAGGTACTGGTAAGTGTACATATGTAAATAGGAACAAGTGGTTTGGGGGATTATTTATAAATCTTATTTGTGTAAGGCCATAAGAAAAAGTTATAGGTAGAGCTGAACTGAAAAGATCACTTTTTTGGAAAAGGACAAAAACAGTGAAAACTCTGGGACAAATTGTGTTGTAATCAGGTTCTCAGAAATCCATAGCAGTGGCTAGGCTAGTCCTTTAAAATGCCCCAAGTAACTTTCCATGCGCATTGTGGAGAGGCATAAGAAGATCAATATGCAGAAAGTGAGTAACAACCCCCATCTGAAAGAGACAAAAATGCTAAAGGAAAACCTCTCCAACAGGAGGTCTTTATCTTCTTTGCTAGTGCCAAGTAGTAAGGCAGATGAGTAATTAGATAAAGATATCCTGTAGAAGAAGTAGTTTTTTTCCTGACATGAAGGCCATAGTACAGATGTAACATGATGAGGAACATCTGCCCTTGCGGTTGCACAAAAGTTTTCCAAAATATTTGGTGTTTAAACATTAGCCATAATGAGCTTTTAGATGCCTGCACCGTGGCATTGGCTGTTTTCTCCTATTCATTTCCACATCCCAAGGCATGGATTTTTCTGCTCTATCAGTGGGATAGAAAAGCATAAAGAATGCAACTGGGGGGAAAAAAAGCATAGGCAGAGCTGGACTTTCCTATCAGTGGGACAGAGACTAATCTATTGAAAGCATTGCTGTCACCAGGCAAGGGTAGATGATTTTGGAGAAAGGGGTCTGTCCTCCCATTGCCTGAGAAAAGAAAAGCATGTAGGAGAAATAAGAATGAGACAGGAGGCCTGTGGGATGGGGTGGGGTTGTATTAAGCCATGCTGGCAAAAAGACAACAGTAGAGATAGAAAGATGAGTGGTTCTGGGAGAGAAGTTACTGACAGTAAAAACATGTGAGAAAAAAGAGTCAGCAAAGGCTAGTCAATGCCCAGCTGCCTTGGCGTAGAGTCACACTGAGTTTTTTTCTGTTCTCCTACTACCTGAACTGCTTTTAAGATACCCAGGCACATGAGAGCCCTATGTCTGATGTTGGCAGCAGTGCAAGAGAGGCAGTGTGCGGCTGGGAAAAGTGGAGGCCCCCCCGGGTGTCTGGTGGTGGTGCTGGAAGCACAGCATCACCAGCAAGCAGCACTTGAAAGGAAAGAGTGCTCCCTTCTACTGTGCAGGGTTGCTGATTTTCTGAGCAGAAAGGAGCTGTCACTGTGTTATCTATGAAGGAAATTGGTTACAGAGGTATCTGTACCTTTATTATATTTAAAACCCTTGACCACTTTTCCAAATATAAGGCAAAAGTAAGATAACAGCAGGGAGCTGGTTTGAAGATGCTTTGAAACGGTTACCAAAACATTTTGCAGCAGATGTGTGTAAGTGGCAAAAATCACACACCTGTCGGAGCTGTTTACCAGGGAATCTCCACTGAGTTCTTGGGTCTGAAATAAGCAGAGCTACCAAGTAAATATTAATCCTGCCTAGCACCCTTGGTGGGGCAGCTGATTTCTTCCATAGTCTGGCCCTGGCACAGCAGTGAGTAGAGGGGCTTTCCCACTGTGATGCCTGCCTGGTGCTCCAACCAAGCTGCCTGGTGCAGCTCTCCAAACTCCCATCTCCCATCTTCATGTGGAAGAAACAGCAGGAGAAGAAAATGCTGCAAAACAGAAGTCACTTTTTTTCCCCTCATTTGGTGGAGAGGTCAGCATAGACAAGATACAGAGCAGAGGAGCAGAGGGCAGGAAACTTGCCAAGTTCTGTTACTGTCTAATAGTCTGGACCTGGCCTAAACTTATCACATCATCTGGCTCCAGATGCCTATACTGGAATTTTATCCAAAGTGATCTCGCATCTATACCATGCATGGTGTAATTCTGTCTTTATAATATAACTGCTCTCAGAGGAAATGTTAATCTGAAATGCCACCTGACAACGTCAAAAAGACTAAGTGTTGCCCAAGGACTAAACTGAAATGTCAGAAGGTGGCTTACAGTGGTACCCTTTAATATCACTCCAGTGCAGGTCAGCTTATCAACTGCCTGGAACCATCTTCTAATGAAATCCCCTGTGTAGGTGCTCATAAGAAAGAGCTTATCCGTGTTCTGCTGACACTTATAATTTGCAGATTTTTAGTATGGAAAACAAATCGTTATGTGAGCAACAGAGCTAATGGTGTCCAGTTTCCTCTGACATCTGTTCCATATGGCTGCGTTGGATGGAGGTGTTAAACCATAGCCTATCTTCAATAAAGGCACTACAACAGTCTGTCTCTCGTATCCAGCTGCGTATTTTCATTAAACGTGTAATATTTCTATGCAGTTTTCTAATGTGGGTTGAAAGTGGCCTGTAGTTCAAAAGTTTAGAGTGGAATAGACAGAAAGACACACACACACACATGCATACATGGAAGGAAGCAAGGAAGCTTTATTTCCTTCAATGACCAGATATAAGAATAAGCTGCAGCAATCACTGTCCAGAGAGATAGAATGAATATCCATTAGTAAAGAGAAAATTGCAACTTGAATGTCTCCCCAAGTAGAACTGATCTTAGTGTTTGGCATGGGTTTGGTTGCTAAAATAGCTTGTAGCACTGTAATTTTAATGTATTTCACTTTTAGACTGTTGAAGAAATAAGTCCTCACATCAAGACATCCAGTGATGGAGTAGATATTCTGAATTAATTTTTTCCAAAGACCAGATCTATCTCATACGGCAGATCAGTGCAACATAGACCACTCAGCATTGAGACTGGCTTAGCACTGAAGGATCCTTAAACTCATGGCAGCACAAGAAATCCATAATAAAGCAGTGCTGAGGGAGCCAATGATATATCATGTATCAGACATAGTTAGCAGCCAAGTTCTTTTAAGAGAAAGCAATAAGTGCCATGCCCATCTCATCTTTTAAAGATGCCCAAGGACTGCCAAATCTAAGTTCCTCAAGTACCTTAATCTTTCTGGAAAATGTTGATTCTTCCCGCAGATTCATATGACAAAGATTCATTGGGCACCTCCTGGGAGACAGCAGCACGGGTGCCTTGTGAAAGTAAGCGGTGACTTCACTGTAACTATGGGAGGACAATAGCCAAAGCAAAGGGGATACCATGGCAGGCACATTCATTCTCCTAGATGTAGGAGTGGGATCTAAATTTGCCTTTCTTGTACAGGTGCTTTCTTGTATCATGTCAACTTTTCCTTGTCCCTGGTCACTGATATCATGCCCCAGCACAAGCTTTTTGGGTGACTCCTGGACAGGGCTCTGCTCCCTGGGGTATGGCTGGCACAGACATCCCATGCAGACTGTCAGGCCCAGCTCCTCTATTGCTGTTTAAAAGAAACACCTTGTGTAATTATCCACATCAGGGCACAAATCTGGCTGCTCGTGAATATTCTGCTAATGACACACCTCTCCTTCCCTTCCCTGACACAGAGATCATGAAAAGGCAAAACCACATGGTTTTAGAGTCCCTTTCTCTCTCATTCTCCATGTGGTAAGGAAAGTCTGGTCCTGGCAGATCAACTGTCAAAAAATGTTGTGCCCACTGGCAGGACTGAATCCAGCTCCTCTCCTTACCCCAGTTACCTCATATAGTTCTCAGGACACTCTGCAGCCAAATCCTATAGTGCCTTCATAATAAGAGTATAGACATCCTGACAACTCTAACTCTCTTTTTAAATGCTTGTTTTAGAGCCATTTCAGCTCTCACGGCTTCCCGTGCTGAAGCTGAGAGGAGGACCATCTCCTTCCTTGTGATGAAGCATCTTTCTTATAGAGTGTGTTCAGCACTAACTGCATGCTGCAAAGCCAGCACTGCACATCTGCCAAGCAGAGTAAGCAGCTTGGCCCTCACCTAGACATGGAGTGACTATATGATGTAGTTTGATGTACATCACTTCTGGGTGGACTGTCAAGTGGGTGCTGCTGTGGGGAAAAACTTATTGACTACTAGAGAGCTATTCACATTGATCTGAAGTGGGCCAGCATGAAGATGATGGGTATGAGATTGGGTGCAGGGTGAGATTCAGTGGAAGAACAGATGGAGGGAAAGCAGGAAAGAGGGGCTATCATTTGGACAATTAAATGTGGTTGTTTTACTTAATACATTTTCATGGTCGGTTCAGACACTAGCTTGGATTGTCTTCATGAATTAATCCAGGATGC
Organism: Rhea pennata; assembly: GCF_028389875.1. Classification (NCBI taxonomy): domain Eukaryota; kingdom Metazoa; phylum Chordata; class Aves; order Rheiformes; family Rheidae; genus Rhea; species Rhea pennata. The sequence continues at coordinate 135,141,928 of NC_084663.1, read as the reverse complement.
CAGCATATTTTCCAGGACCAAGTCCTTCCAAGCTCTTGCTCAGTCCATAAACATCTTTTCCCACCATAAGCTGCTACTTGGCTTGGGGTTTGAAGATTTCTTGCAGCCATCACTTCTCCCAGGCTGTGAGGAACAGGGCATGCCTGGAGTATTCACAAGTGTTATTGGGAGAGCCTCTGGTCTGATACTTTCCCCTGGATTATGGTGAGTTATGGGATTATGATGAGCTACAATGAGTCCACTAGCCCATCCTGTGTCAAAAGAGAACTCACACTGGCCCAGCCAAGGGAAAGTACTAGGCAAACCAGTGCACTGAATCAGCAGTGATGTGGGTAGCTATCACTGCAATTTGCACATAACAATCAGCCTGTCTCCTCCTGTGCTATTTTAGGAATAAGGTGGTTAGAAAACCTGTGGAGAAAGCAAAGGACTGCAAAGAGTTCACCAAAAGCCTTACAGTCACTCCTTCCTCTCCCATCCCTGTTAATTGCCTTTCTGATTCTTCCTCTTTGCACGAATGGGAGCTGCAGCTGCAGGGAAGCAGAAGTCAGGACATAATAAGTGTTTAAGAACCACCTAGCTTAAAGCTAGATTTCACATGGTTTGTCCTAACAACTTCATTATGTTTGTGTGACAGATTACTGCACAAACTGGAGCCCATATCATCTTGTTGATTTTTTTCCCAATTGTATCTTGTAAATACTCTCTGTTTTATGTTTCTCCCTCTCTCCAAGAACTCTGATACAAGTTAGGTAGCCTATCATTCCATGCTGGTACATAGTGTCCTAGCTGCTCCTGACTCAGCACCTCAGCTAATCATTATTTCCAGGATGAAAATGAACATGGTCAGCCACAATAATTTCTGAAGCACTTTAGAGATACCCCTTCAGAAAAACTGAATTTATTTTCATTTAACCCTGTAACACTATGATTACCTCTGCATATCCTGGAAACAGCCATGAACAACAAAACCAACCAGAACCAAGACATGTTCTGGACTCTTTTAACATCCTCAGTGGAACATCCAAAACGAGTATAGTGCTGAAATAGGCCTCAGTAAGAAATGTTCTAAAATACACTAACGAGAGAAAGGACACTACTGAGACAGATAGCAGCCTTAAATGCGTATGCCTGATTAACTTAACAGCTTGCAAACAGTGGAGTACTAAAGTTCATGAGCTGCACAAGGAGCACTCTCAAGCCTTCAGTGGCGTTACTAGTTAGTTTGTAATGCTAACTTTGGAGGCATGTCAGTAGCACCACAGCTGTTGGATTCCTGTGTTTCTCTCTGCCATCTCTGAGACACAAATATACCTACAGGGACTGCACCACTCCCTCACAACATAGCTGATGGTTTGGCACACATCAGATCTGATGCAGCTGGGGAGCAGGGCTAGCACTTCTTAGAAACGTCAGACTTACTGACAGTAAACACATAATGGAGCAACACCTGCAGGAGGTCTATCCGTCCCAAGGACATCCAAATTCCTGAGCATGGCTGTGTAAAATGTCCTAGCTCCAACTCATATGCTCTGTGCTGACGGCTCAGCATCTGTAAAATGGTGTTGAGTTTTTCTTTTGTTCAGGCAAAACAAGGGGAAAAAATTCAGTGTGGGGGTAAATAATACTGGAAACAACAGGCAGTTGCAGCAGGCCCCAAGGCTACCTGCATGCAAACCTGAGCAGTGAATAACATTGCTCAGATGAGTTCCTAGTTTTCTAACGCTGAGAAGAAGAAGCAGTCTCGTGGTAGGTGAGCCAGTGTGAGTGAAAAGAACAGGAGAAATATTTGAAAAGGACAAAGTGAACAGCCAAGAGACAGGATTCGATTCTTAGCGAGAGAAATGAGAGTAAGAAAGCTTTGTTTTCTGTGATGCACTGGCAGGGAGACAGCTTGAGCTGCAGAACAAAGAGACCAGCTCCCATCATGTTTGCTGCTCTTCTGGGGAAATGAGCTTTGCCCACTCTTTCTAAGTAAATAAGACCACAGCAAAGAAATGTCTGAGCAGACAAGTCTATAAGTTTTATCCTCTTAACAGAAATAATCCAAAATCACTTCAATAAACCTAGCAGCTCCAGCCAAAATGGAGCCACTAGGTAATTTGCAACTTACCTTTTGCTTATAAGTCTCACGACAATGTAGACTCAAGAGTTTTTTGTTTTCATACATAATAAAGTCTAATCTTTTATTTCTTTCTTATTGCTTTCATTCAGTGTTTGGGGTAGCAAATTAATTTGGATAGAACTAGATAAGCTTTGGTCTTTCTCAATGCATTTTTAAAGTGTGTAGTACTGCTATTAGATGTTTTCATTTCATCAGAAAAGGAAATGTATCATTTTTTCATTATGGAAGCCTAGAAATAGAATAAGTGCCAATTTTTGCTTTTCTATTAGTGGGTTCCAGCTGCAGATGTCAATTTTCTGGCATGCTCCCAAAGTCCAGCCTTACAAACAAGATACTGCAGGCAGCAGAGGCAGAAGGTTTGATGCAGTTATATGATATATTTCGTATGTGCAAGAGAATCTGAACAGCCATGAAAGCGCACTTTGAGGAGATTTCCAGTTTCGATAGCGAGGAACTGGAGAAGAGGATGAAAGAGATTCAGTGTAAACAAGTGAGAATGGATAGGAAGAAGAAGCAGGAAGGAGTAGAAAGGGAGAGAATGAAGAGAATCCTCAAAGGAACAGGATCTGGAAGAAAAGAGGAACAGAATAAGAGGGAAAATGGGGTAGAATGGGAGACAAAGAATCAGCTGGGAACAGCAAATATAAGAGTCTAAAAAGTATAGAATATGTACTATGATAGGGAAGGGGCAAGACACTTGCGGAGCAGTAAGTGACAAGAGGGGATAGGGAGCCACAGTGTGTTTAATTCTGACATTCAAATCCTAAGAAGATTATTTTGATTCTCAGTAGTGAAAAAGATCTTTATTTGGAAGGCAAAAGCAATCAAAGTAGCAGTCAAAATCCAAGAGCGCCATATGTTAGTGTGAAATAAGATATAAGCACAGGCTGTCACTTTCAGGGTCTACTATTACTTGCAATCATCAGCATGACATATAGTAAAGCATATCATTTTCTTAGTCTGACTACTTATAACAAGTGACTGCGGTTCCCTAAATGAGAATTCAGGCTGGGCTGTTTGCCACCAAAAGCATCAATTGCCTTTCATCTTATTAAATATCACATTCCAGGTTACAGTTTTAATTTCCTCATGTCCTTACAATTCTGTATAGCTAGCCAGTGAGTAAAAGAAAACAGAATTCACTGCAAGCTGCCGTCCTAGACATTATGTACTGAGCCTACACATGCCAATTTTCTCTTAGGGCAGTTAAAGCAAGAAAAAAAATCACAACAGATTTCATCTGTATTAAAAATGGATGCCTGTCATAGATATAATTGCACCAGAAAATCCCAGTAAGGTAGCAGGAGCTGCAGGAGCTGAGAGAGCTAAAAACACCAAGGCTTAGTTCAGCCTTGATTCTTTGTTCCGTGACTCCACACAGCTGGGAAGAACTCTTAACACTCAGGCTAACTTGCATGTTGTATACAAGATGGATATTCACGTATCAGCCACTTTTTCCAAAAGACTCATTTAAAAGTTCAAATTCTCTTTTTTTTTTTCCAAAAGTAAGGCTCCCATTAAGCCTGAGAACAGAGGAAGAGCCTCTACAATAGCTTTTAATGTGCTGTTCTAGTGTTACTGTACTGATTCTTTTCCCATAAGAGAGCTAAAAATGACTATACGTAGATTTCAAGATAGTCTAAGATTTCAGTGCTCTGAAACAACGTAACACTTGTTAATGCTTCTTTGAGAAGTTCTGGCTGCAGGTCACTGCAAGAGGTGGTTGTTTTTCTACAGAGGTCCCCTTCTGATCGTTCACAATGAAATCAGGAGTCCTACCAGACTACACAGCTCTGAATGATTACAGATTAATGAGGTATTTTTTGTTTTTACAAAAGACTACTTTGGCTCAAGCATCTTTTTCAATATGGCATTAGTATTGAATCATTCCTTTTGCAAGTACCATCATATCAAGTATTTCAGGCATTTGGGTTTCAGCTGGCTCTGAGATCTGGAGGAACAAGAATTTGGTGATATCATCTCATCTGGGAAACATTACTATGAAAACATACTTCATGAGAACAGAAACATGGAGATCAAAAACAGAGCATCATTTCTCTGAGCCTGCAACATACCAAGGCTTTTAGGTATTGTGCTCTTACCTTCTTTTCTGTGTGCCTTCAGCACTCCTACTCATTCTAGTTAAACACTTGTCTGTACTTGTTTTTTATGTCTCAACCCTCCCTTTGGTTATCCTCCTAACTTATTTTATTGCTTCTAAGATTTTATTGCTTCTTATCTTTTTTTAACTTTTTTTTTTTTGGTGATGAGTTCCTGCACTTAGTCCTAAGCCACTTCATACTCTTCCTTTTGTCCTGTTTAGAAAACACAAATTTAAAGTTGCTTCTCTTACACTGACATCTTCATAGTCTACTACCTCTTCCCAATTTCTTTCTGCTTCTTTTTCCTGACACATTCTTCTTTGCGTTGTCTCTTTGCTTGAACTTTATTGCAGCCAAAACTTTTTCACATTCTCTCCACAAGTTCTCTGCTACAAACAACTCCATCAATTTTTCTTTCAGTGAATTCTGCCCTTTCTTCTGTAACATGCTGTTCAACCTGTGATTAACCTCTCACTCCCCAATCCTGTTCCCAGGCTCCAGGGGTTACTCCCAAGAGACACTTAAAAATTCAGATAACAAGCATTGTGTCAGTAAGAATAAAATTTGCCACCTCCACCTTCACTGGAAAAGTGTAAAGGCATGAAAATCAATTAAGACAGATAACCACTAGAAAAGACTCTTACTGCCCAGTATTTCTTACACAGCTGATTCACAGTCCTATCCGTGCCCCATAAATGGTGTCCATCTTGATCACTTAATTAAGATTTTTGTCCTATTTCCATCTCACTGACATTTCTACATTGCTTTCACTTACAAATTTGCTCTTTTTGAATGCCTTCAAAATGATTTCCTTGTCTTCCTTCATGTTCTTCTTTTTATAATGTTCCTTTTCTAAGTGGTTTCTTGATGCTTTTACTAAAGAAGCCACAAGTGTACTGTAGTCACTGATTCACTCATTCTGCAGTGAACAGTTTCTGGATGAGGTCCATATACCCAGCCAGTTCGTCAGTATCCACCTGTTGTCTTGCAATTTTCCTTCATCTAATCAGTTCTCAAATCAAGCTGTGAGAGCTGACAGGATGCTGGCCTCTGGACAACAGGTAATATCTTTTGTTTATAATTTCTCAAAGCAGGGGTGAAATGTGTAAACATTCTGGTCAGCTAGAAGATATGTATTCAATGACATTTTCTAAAACAAGTACTTTCCCAAAGCCACTCTTCCTTACTACATTTAAACCAATGATTCATAATAATTAATATGTATAAAAGAACTGAGATGCGTGAAATAATCCGGATTATTATAAAAGTTGTTAGATATCTTCTTTCTTCCCACCAAAATAGAAATTTGACTCTACTCAGTACGTGAGCAATGTGACATTAACAGTTACTTAGAACTGCAACAATTTTTTTCTACCTATAATATATCTAATTTTCCTGTTATTGAACAATATTATGCAATTTTCTTTTTCAGCGTTTCTCCTCATTAAAAAGATTATGACAATTATAGTTGCAATTCTAAGAAAATACTAATTAACAATATCTTTATGTATAGTTTAACAGTATTTGTCTTCAGCCACTTTTTCCATATATAACTCATTTATTTACCCCCTTTTTGATTTTCTGTGTCATGTTTAAAGTTCTTAAGCCTTACTAATTGAAATTTAAGGATGTATGCATACTCTTTTTCTTCCCTTCTTTTGTCTTCTTCCAGAAGACATCCAAATACTAAAAACAGTGAACTTTCCTTCAATAAAGCTGACATGACAGTGCTGTGCACTTTATGAATACACAGCAGACTAGAAGGACAGGAGCTTCCAAAGTCATCACAAGGTGAGACTGGTGCCTAGGGAGAGCAGGAGAAGCCTACATACCAAGTCTGTGGCACAGATGATGTCTGAAAAGTCAAGGGATAGCTAAATATTGTGCTATGCAAGATGTGCATGCATTAACCATTACAAATACGATTTGCAAGGTACAGAAACCATCTCAAAAATATGATTTTCAGGAAAGTTAGGCTTGATGATGCCACTAATTTTCAGAAAATAATAGAAACATACCCAAAGAAGAACTTTTACAGATGGAAAATAAATCAAATCCCAGAAAACAAGAGAAGGCAAATTTGTCCACACAGTACTGGGCCAGAGTTCTGTGTAGCTCAGGCTGCACAGTTATGGACTGGGAGAAAGGAGGAGAACCTGCAGAGAGCCATGATGATCTGGTTGGGGGAGAAAAAAAGAAATCATCATAAAGAAAGGGACTGCTCTGAGCCATTCTGCACAGCAGATTGAGGATAAAGGGAGAACTTTAAGTGCCATCTTGAATTTTGAATCTACTGCCAAAAGACTTCTCAAGAAAAACTGACTAGGAAGTAGTCACATATTTTTCATCTGAAGTGATAGACCTAAATAAAACAGTTCTCTGTAGTTTTTGTGATCTCAGAGCATTCTGCTAAGCTGCAAGTTTAAGTCTGAAGGCTGGTACCATCAAGTTCACGATAAAAGGGGAGAAGTTCCCTTGCTGCATATTACCTTATGCCCTCCTGGCAAGGAGCCCCAGACAAGTGACACCAGTCTCAAGAAAACTTGTATTTTCACACAGACAACAAAACAAGCCCTTGTTTTTTTATGACCCAGAAGAGAACTGTTTGATCCTTACTGACAAGGACATCTGATAATGGTTGAGTAAAACATGGTCTAGGCTGTTAGAATGAAAACCGTTAGTTGAGTCTGCAATCTATGCAGATCTACCAGGAAAATCAGTGAAATAGAGGGGTTTCTTTTAGTTATCAAAACACTACAGGTTCTCCTGTTCTCTCTACTTTTAAAATAAAACAATGTTAATCACATCAGTGTGGTAATGGACTTACTTTTATGGCTCTTCTCTGCAGGCACACTTGATCAGTTCAGGACCTACCACAGACTCCTGTCTACTACTTCTTGATTTGTTTGGTGGAGTTTTTGGACCATTCAGGGTACTGTTGACTAGCACTTACGTTGTGTGCTCCAGAGGGAAGTCAGTGCTAAAAGCAAAATAATCGTTAAAACACAAACCAAAAATAAAATGACTGCAGTAATATCTCGTAATTGGTGCTCGGATGTAATAAGAGAATTTGTATACTGTGATGTTCCTAACTATTGTTATATTTAAAATGGACAATTTTAATGTTAACTTTGCATTACTTTATGATCACTGTGTTGGGCCTCAATGCTCTTCAATTCCATGAACAGAGGAAAACAGACTGTAGAGCCAGCCCAAAGTGATATGGAAGAGTATCAAGCACCAAGTGTCTTTGTTTCAAGATAAAGAGAAGAAACAGAACAATGGGGAGAACAGCTATCTTAAGTCATCATCTCTTTCCCCTTCCCAGGTGCCTGATAGAGGTAGAATAATGCCATTAGCTGTTTATTGCTATCATTAAAGGCTACCTAACATAATCGCTGATGTTCTTACTATTCATTTCGTATTAACTTTTTGTTTTAATTCTTTTAGTAACTCTAGGAAAAAAGAGTATTAAGAATATCTGTTTCACAATTGAAAACTACTTTAAAAATAGGAAACAAAGACTTTTCAGGACAGACAGAAATCAGCAGTGGGTCCTCCATGGGCTAGTTCTGGGACTGGTTTTATTAAGCATCTTTGTCAATGATCTGAAGAAGGAAGCACAAACTAAAAAGTTTTCAGACTATACTAAGCTCTTTCTAGTAGTCTAGTGCTGTGTTAATGGCAAGTAACTCTAGTTCTAAAAATATGGCTAGTAAATATAATATCTGTATATCTGCCTAGGAATATGCCAGACCAATAACAACAACTGTCAGGACATGAGTAAAAGCCGGGGCTATGGTCTGGATTTCTGAACATAATCCAAAATTAATTTAGGATTAAAGACCACAGGACATGAAGCCATCTGATCAAAGTGGCTAACACCCATCTCAGGAAAGGAAAACGATGACAGAAGAAGAATTTGTTGGAGAAAGCTTTTAACTGCCAGTTCTACCATCAGGCTGATGTTCCTCTGGCATTGTCCTCGTGGGAAAAAGGTAAGGTTACCTTTTTGTTCCTTGTTTTTTTTTTTTTTTTATATGCAACAGAAATATGTGATCAGACTTTAGTTACTCCAGTGGCTTCTTTTATATTCACAAGGCAAGAGTAGTTTTCACTCTAGCTCCTCCAAAGCCATAAACTTAACACCATAACATGGAGAAATGGTCCTAAAATCTCCAAATGTGGTATTTAGGTGGTTTCTTCCAGCTGAGAGGACAAATATCTTAGATAATAAATTTCCCTCCTTTGCCATGTCTTCACTGTCCAAAAAAAAAAAAAAAGGAAGCAGAGTAGCTGCTATTCATCAGTTATCCAATGGAGACAAGGAACCGGCATTTGTAGTTTTCCAAGGTAAACTAGACAAATTAAGCTCTGGAGTAAGGCAGGCATTATACTGGCCTTGCCTTACTCTCTTGCGATTCATAAAGCAAGTGTTTTGTCTCCCTTTAGGATCTGATAGCCAAGTAGGTAACGTGGAGCATTACCTTGCTGCAAAATAGAGGAGAACAAAAGAACACAGTCTGTGTGAACACACTACGCAGACGAAGTACGACATTGTGGTGGTTGGGAAGGTAACCAGTCCAATGAGACTAGGACGATGCAGTGCTGAGCCCAGGAGAGTGGGAGCAATGAGCCTGCATCTCTTGGGACCTGCTCCCCCATGGGAGCATGGCTGCGAACAGCTCACCTGGCTTCCCAGTCTGGGGAATACAAAGCTGTGAGTAATGCTCGCTACAGGGATAGTTTCTTTCACAGCTACACTGATTGAGTAAACTCTGACTTGCAAGTGTTTCCCTTGTTTCGGAAAACAGAGACACCCGTTGTGAGCAGAGTCCCTCCAGGATATATTCTCAGTAAAACTGAGCCAGAGAAATCCCATTTTCTGGGGGAATTCAGAGTATTTGTGATTTGGCTGAACCAGCTTGAATCACTTCTCCATTGCTACGAAATACTGAAAGAAAATCTTCCCAGTCTGCACAGACATAAGCTTTTCTCCCAGTCAAGCTGCTCATCAGCCTATGACTCTCAATACACAAATGCCAATGGGACAGCAGGCCTTCCAGGGCACAAGACTTGCCTCCCCCTCACAGAGGCAACTCATAATATAATTATCTGAAATTGGAGTAAAACTAACATAGGAGGGGAATTGGGCCCAGAACATGTCACATGGTGAGGGTACCAAATTTGCAAGCAATGATTGTGAGAAACCATGCAAAAATCTCATGGGAAATCTGAATTTCAGGAGACAGGTGGAATTCTTGCAATCAAAAACATGCCAAAAGTTGAATTTCAAAACAGGAATGATGACATTGATGTCAATGTAAAGTGAAAGTTTGGTTTGTAAAACATCCAGTTTGAAAAGGACACACTTAAGAAGTCTGGGATAAGCAGTTTTCAGTATTCCTGATCTTAGAATCTCAGACTGTAGGAGTTCTTTAGCACATATGCCTGTAATTTTCATTCCACCTCTTTTAACTCCTGTTCTACAGCATGAATTGTGTTGTTTTCTATCACTATCTCATAAAATTCTTTTTTGGACTAGAACTGAATGAATGATTCACAGTAAACCACACATTTAGCAAGATTACAGAATTTTTTGCTTTGTATCCACAAATAATTTGATTTTTAGTCACTTCGTTGCTATGCCAAGTAATTCAATGAATGTTTTCTGAAACAAAATGTCAGCCTGTGGCATGATCACAAACTGTTCAATAGATGTATTCCTACCTGCATTCATTATTCTTGTAAATAAGCATTCAAACACTGACTGACCTCAGCAATTTCATACTAATGTTCTGTCCTCTGATGTAAGCATTACACATCACAAATTACCTGTGCTTTCAATTAAGACCTTTTTGTAGCTAAATCCCAGGTAAGGGCTCAAATTCATTCTGCATCTGTACTTAGATAAATAAAACAGTAAAGACAGAGATGTTTGTGAAAATGCAATCTAGAGAATTCACAAACCCTGTGAAAATCACTAACAGGTAGGGTACAATACTTTCTCTACAAAAGTGGCATAAAAGGGCAGACACACAGAAGAGATTTCAAATTTGCAATATATGAATCCATCTTCTACACTGGAGATTGTCCCTACCTTGGATATCCTGTTAAATTATAAATTTTGTCAATAACTTGCTGGCTCTAAAATCCATGACATAAAGGCCACAGAATTCAGGAGGCTCAGAACTGTGTCTCTTGTATGGAAACCCAGCCAAATTTCATAGCAAACAGCTCCCCTGTCCAAGTTTCCTAAGGAGAGACTGAGTGACCAAGACCAGTGCAAAAAATGAAGGTTTTTTTCCTTCAGTGTATCTGTCACTTTTAACCTGATAGGGAGGTTTATTAGCAACATCAAGAGGTTAGAAAAGCAATTCAAGCATTTTTCCTTTCTTTTGAATTTTTAATAAATGTATTTAAGCCTCTTTTTCTGCTACTGGATCTTTTTCTTAAGCCTCGGAGTAGTCTCTGGCAAAAATGGAACCAAGAAATGATTCTGTAAGTACAAAATTAAATTCTCCACTCCTACACATCTTCAAATGACATCAGTCCAATGCCTGCTTTCTCCCCAGACGGCTTCCTCCTGTGCTCCATCACAGCATCACAGTCACTAAAGGCAACCTGTCAAGGTTAAGCCAGTCATCTAAGTTCCCTAAGTAGGTACTAAGTACCCTAAGAAGATAGGTACTTTCAGAGGGCCGCTCAATATCACTCTTAGATACGGTAGATATATGAGAGGAATCCCACCAAAAGTGATTAGAAAGAAACCTGTCTGTACCTCTCAGCACAGCCAGGTTAGCTAGACAGAGGCAGGATGGAGACAGCGTAACAGAGCCCACAGGCATTTATAGTTATAACCAATGTGAAACGTTTGGCTATGTGTGAATCATCCAGGCAAACAAGGTGAGCTTTTGGCTTTTAAGGAGGACACTGACACCATATTTTGATTTACTTGTCATCACCTTTGCAACTAAACTATCTTCTTCATTTTTTGTCCCTTCAGAACTTAATAATATTTTCCAAGGAATTACCTTGTCTGGAAAGTATGAAGTCTCAGCAATGCTTGAATGAGGGAGCGGAAATGGATAATAGAATTTATGTCAAATGTTAGATACTAAGAATGGAATGGTGGTAGAAGGTTGAAATTTTTATTTTCAGCAAAAATGAAATTTTGCTGAACTCTATCAGCAAGCTTCAGGATTGCTGGGCAGCAGGGGCGAGTCACATAGGCAAAAGAGAGCATACTACCAAAAGCTCTGTTTCCTTACAAAAGCTAGCAAACAGTATAATTCAAATTTTGCACTAACCATTTTATATGAATCAAAAAAAAATTGAAATCTCTTGTCCTATGTATTCTTGTAAATCATGCCAAGTAAGACTACACTGATGTATTGGCCAACTGTAACAATGTACTTGGTATGGTGCTATTTTAAATGTAATGTAATGAAGTTGCAGCCATATCCACTGTTTTAAATGAATCTTAAAGACCAGAAGTTTCTGGCTACACTGGCCTCTCTGCAGGTTTGGGTCTATACATAACTCGAAATGCTGGACCCAAAATGACTAAAAGCATGATAACTATTATTATGAAATGTGATGGTGTTCTCAACTGGTCTAAATATTCTTGACATTTACAAATGAGTTCCCACTTTAGCAAATTGTTTGCTCTTTTGAGTAGATCAAAAGACGGAGAAGATAATGTTCAGACTGAAGGAAAACTGAATGTGATATAGCTGCAGGCAAAAAAAAATGGCAAATTGGATCCTTTACAAATATACATCATATGAATTTTCAACCTAGTATGTTTCCAATTAAAATTACCTTGCTGTGGTTAAGTGGCAATGTACAGCCACTATGGCATATTGTATTTAAATAGCACTTTTTCTAGGATCAGACAGTGGCGTCTTTCAGAAGTGCCATATTTTAGCAAATGCACCTGAAAAGGCTGCTACTTTCAATCTTCATTTTCATTTACTTAAGCATTAATGATTAGAGAACAGGATGTTTCAGACAGACTCAGGTTAATGGGTATAAATTGTTCTCCGGAGTATTGACTCTTTCAAGTCAGTTATTGATTCCTATAAAGTAGTCTACACCTAATTATTTTTTATTGTGCTGTAGAGAATGTATGTGAAATAACCATATGCGTATGAGGTCAAGTCCTGAAATCTGTATTCAGTTTTCAATTCTATCTTTAATGAAACAATGTTCCCACTGAAGCATGACCTGAAATCAGTGGGAAACTCTCTTCTGTCCATTGAAGCTTTCACCCCAAAACGTCCATTCCACACTGGAAACCTGGGAAAAATCCTCCCCTTTCCCCAGCACCACTGCCAGTTTATTCAGTAGTTTGGTGGTCAAGGCACTCTGCATGCTGTGGAAGACCCAGCAGAGTAGAGGCCTGAGTTGAAGCCATTCACCTCCCATATGAGTGTGCTTACCCCTGGGCTATAGATCAGTCCATGATGTACTCATGTTACTCTCATTTGAGCCTGAAATGTTATCCTGGGCATGAGGAACTTTCTAAGGGAAACTTCACAACTGGTACATTCCTTCCAAAAGTTTCATGTCTGAGAAACTGATGTTTCCTAACAACAGGAAAAAGTATAACTCAATTCCTGAGCCACTCTCTGATTTGTCTTGCAGAGGCTGAGTCACTGATGTTGGAACAGCACGGTATGGAGAGTGGGAGTGGGATTCATTCATTTATTCACATGTACCTACCATGTAGGCATTGAATTAGTCACCCTCAAGCCACCCTCCCTATAATGTTGGAGAGAAAAAAAGCACTTTTAAGGTGAAATTAAGCCCCTTCTATCATGCACAACTTAAATCAGATAATTCATGGCTCAAATACACCATTTTCACTCTATTGCTTCAAAAGACATTAGAGGTAACAAGCTGAGGCATGATAAATCCCCGTCCTAGGGTCCTCTCCCTGAAGAGATAAGGGCACAGAGTTGGGAAGTCATTTGCTTGTTGTCACACTCTAGATCAGTGGCCAAGACAGTGACAGAAGACAGTGACAGGCTGCCCTCTACCTCATTTCTGTAGCCACTGGGTCATATGGTCACCCTTTCAAATTAAAATTTCATCCAATATTTGAAGAAAAGTTGATGTGTATTTGGGAGTAGTGAAAAAACATCCAGTTAATATATAATGAAATTACTTCAGTATCTATCGCCCCACAAATTAGGCAGTCTTGTTACTTGTAATGTCTTACCGCTGATAATGACCTCAGCATGGCATTTGGACCCAGAAAGCCTCATCAGAGAATACTTAGCAACTGATGTACCATAACACTGATTCTTTTAAGATGTAGATTTAATTAGAATTAAGTGACACTCAGCACAATTAACACTTACTCTTGATCGTCTAAAATAATACCCACACAATAATCCAGCTACTGTTTCTAACTTGTTTTATTCAGACATATTTCTCAAATGTGTCCGTTAGTTATAATAAGGAACTATCTTGACAGCTGTGTTTCTTCTACAGTTAGTTTGGTCTGCTTCAAGCTCCATGAATTTACCTTGCATTATCAGAGCTAGCCTCCACCACTTTTAGCCTATTTTAAAGAAACCCTACATACACCATTTATCTATTTCAAACATCTGCCTCCTTTTCCAGGTCACTGCTTAAGTCTTCTTGAAATGTTTAAAAACTAGGAGGGTTCTGCAATCTTTATTCAAACGTGACCCTGACCTTACTAAAGGAATTTCAGCTGAATCAAAGGGAGAAAGCCCAGTCCAAACCATATTGCTTGACTGTTATCTGTGGACAGAGCCCCCAGGAAAACGTGTGCCTCTGCTTCAGAAGGTAGGATGCTACCCTGGCTGCTCATCAGCTGTCACGTCCTTTCAGAGAGCTCAGCTCACACTTCCCACCTGACCAGATGGTTCCTGAGGCACAGAGGTACCCTCACCACTCTTGGTCTTAATTCTGCAGTAGTATGGTTGTTTCCCTGCCCTACATAACTCTTACACTGCCTGCAAAGGCATGAAGGTTTCTTACTATCTTCTTACACAGGGAGCCAAGAGGAAACCAGTTGGAGGGACTTCAGGAATAATATTTTGACATCCCTTAAATAAATATACTGATAGAGAGACCCTTAGGCTTTACACATATCCGCTTCTGAGTTGAAGTCTTCCCAGCACTACAGGAACTGTACTGAAACTAGTAATTCAGGAATGCAAAGTGAAAGTCAGTTTTGGAATTAGAGTTCCCTTTGAACGTCACTGGGCTTGAATACCTACTTAGCAGGTTCTCATTTCTATTATTTTCTACAGCATCATCTTTGTCTTTTGGCCGAGTTCAAATCATCCGGGCTCCCTTTGAATTAATTGAATCTGAGTGGTCAATTCATTATTGCATTAGAGGGAAAAAATGTCACAGAAACTCTCTGCCAAGCATGCTAATAGCCAGCTGGTGCTGCATACTCTTACTAAAACAGAATAGTCTACATCAGAGGAGTGATCATTCTTCGATATCTGTCAGATTACATGTCTCAATAAGACTATCTATTTATGTATAGTGCTGTTTCTCCTCCCTCCTGTGATTTTGGGATGTCCTGACCTGATGGCTATCTGTGTGAGCTTATTAGTCACTAATGTATTTTTAATATCTTGTATTATAATTTTAATTCATTTATAAATTTGATATCTGCAGGTCTGATAGTAATTAGTTTCACAGTTTAATTATATTTTCTGTGAAAAAATATTCCACTTCCTTTGTGTTATATGTGCCACCTGATGATCTCCTCAGGTACCTTTTAGAGCTTATGTGTGAGAAACAACAAATTCCTGTTCCCCTAATCACTTCTGTGCCTTAGCCATTATTTTATGGTATACTGTCTTATATTCCCTCAGACATCTCTTTTCTGTTTAGAGAGTCCCAGTCTGTTTAATTTCTTCATAAGGAAATGGACTTGGACTGTTAATCATCTTTATTTCCTTCATGTAGCTTTTTTATTTCTACTATACACAGAGAGTTAGGATCAAAATTGCATGCAGTATTCAAAATGTAGACACACCATGGATTTATATACAGAATAATAAGGTTTTCTTTTTTGTTCTCTATTCCTTTCCTAATCATTCCTAACATCTAATTTGCCTTTTTTTTTCTTTTGACCACAGCCAAGACTGGACTATTCTTTATGGAGAAGAATTACAGCAATTCTGTCCTGAATGATAATAGCTAATTTTGAGCTCATAACTGTGTAAATATAGTTAAAGCTGGTTTTCCTCATGTGTCCTATTGTGCATTTATCAACACTGAATTTCATTTACCATTTTATTACCCAGTTTCTCAATAATGGAAGATCCTCTAAGACTCTCTTTGGTCATTTTCTTTTTTTACCGCATAATTTCTGATCCTCAACATACTTTGTCACCTTACTATTCATTCTTCTTTCCATTTCATTTATAAATACGAATCTTTGTTGGACTCTTTCAGTAACTCTTCCACTGTAAAGATGATTTTTTATTAACTTTATTCCTGCCTTTTAACAAACTCTTCATCCAGGACGGAACCTTTCCTATTATAACCATTTTAAGAGTCGTGTCAAAATCTTTTTGGAAACCAGTGGATACCATCTCATCTTACCAACTCCTGAAGAGATTCCAACAGAGACACTAAACTTTCTTTTCTGGAAAACTTGGAAATCTGGAAAATCCTGACTCTTCTCCATCTCATCACATTTTCCAGGAGTCTACTAATTCTCATCTCTATTATAATTTCTTCCAGTTTACTTGATCACGTTGACATCCTGAGCTGTGATCCTCTACACTCTCTTTCACTCAATCTTTTTTAAAAATTTGACATCACATTTGGGCCCTTCTGTTCTCCCTGTAGTAAGACTATTTTAAGAAAGAGATACACATCATAACCAATACTTCAGGATTTTTATATCTGAATTCTTTGACAATACCAGAAAAAATGTCATCTATACCTGACTATTATTGTTCTTTCGATAATTCTTTCTAAGACTTCTTCTTCAACCACTTTGAGAATTAGAGATAGCTCTTCTAATTCGAAACATAAATTTATTTTCTACTTCTTTTGCAAGGAATTTAAACAATTTAACATCTCTTCTTTCGGTGTCTCATGTAATAATATGTTATACTTTGTATTGTTTGCCAATTAAATGTTGGAATCTCTTTAATCACAAGAGTCATAGGAAGTTGAATAAAATGACTAGACAGATCAAACAGAAATATTTATCTCAGCTTTATCAAATTTGTAATCCAAGTCAGACACTTGAGTGACCTGAACAGCATAACAGCTTTCCACTTGTAGCAGTCTGAGATCTGTTTAACTGACAGAGTCTAAAGAATATGAAATCATTACTGATATTTCTCTGGGAAAGTTTTATAATTGGGGTGCATACTGCTTTTGAGGATCAGATTGATATAAAAGTCATGTGGGAGAATGATATGGATTATTGACTGCATTGTAGGGAATATGAAAGCAGAAAGGAGGGCATTAGTGCTTACATATGGCTGAGTTAAACAAGGATGTCAAATGCTCCCCACCACGAAGTATTTGAACCATGAACTCTAACTAGCAATTTTCATTTCAGGCAATATATTCTTTTTCAGTTTAATGCAGATTCCTTATAAATGGAAGTGTTCTGTTTTTCCTGCTCATTTCTAAATTGTTTATGTACCTCAAAACATTTGAGATGCTGGAATAGAGCAATGAGTAAGAAAAAAAGTAGCAAAAAGTTGAGTGAAGGATCTGCTTTCTGTACTTCGAGACCATCAAAGCAGAGTTTCTTGTATGTCGGATATTTTTCATCCCAGAAAAGCTCTATAAAACATCATAATGTTGCTTAGTTCGTACAATGTGACTCCCCAAGGACAGGCAAAGTATCACTCGTTCATAAAACTATGTTGAGGACACTCACTCAGGAGAAAAATCTAGAGCTTAGAAGTGTATTTTGGGAGAAGGTGAGTTTACCTGATGCATCTCTCTTCACGTTTTCTTACTGCTGGGAAGAAGAGACCTAATTAGTTTACCTATACTTACAAGGTGGTGAAGCTTGAACCTTTTGTAGGCAACTCCATGGAGATAATCATTTATTTCAGATGTAAATAAGAGCAACAGTGCCAGAGAAATGTGTTTGAGGTCAGTTTTCCCTTCTCCCAGCTGATCTGAAGAAAAACAAGCGTATCTCTAAGAACTATGGCACAAGCCACTGGGCTGGTGAAGACCTCTTTCCAGGGGAAAAGAGGGGGGCAGAATCAAAAGCACTCTGGCTTTGAAAGCAATCTCTTATGTTAAATAAAAAGCAGTGAGAGAAGGAGTTAGGAAAAATCACATCCAATACAGGAACTTAATGTGATCCTTACAACATTACTGTGCAGACCACGATCTAGGAAGAGCATCTCTTCTTCCCCAGAGTGCATAAAGGACCCCCTGGAAAGTGTTCACCAGGAATCCCACTGACAGAGCAGGAGATAGGGAGTGAGGAAGCCATTGAGGGTGGAGGGAGTTCTTGCTTTTCTTAATGGTCAAGGGATCATAAAATCATGGAATCAAAAGAATCATAGAATCAGTAAGTTTGGAAGGAACCTCTGCAGATCATCTAGTCCAACAGCCTCAAACACTATCATATGATAATTGCTGGCAAATGTAGATTAAAGCACTTCATGCCACACAGAACATTTCACAGAATCATAGAATCAGTAAGATTGGAAGAAACCTCTGGAGATCATCTAGTCCAACCTCCCCCTGCTCAGCAGGTCACCTAGAGCATGTTAGACAGGGTTGCATCCAGGAGGGCCTTGAAGATCTCCAGAGAAGGAGACTCCACAACCTCTCTGGGAAACCTGTGCCAGTGCTCCATCACTCTCACAGGGAAGAAATTCCCCCTCACGGTCAGGTGGAACTTCCTGTGCTTCAATTTCTGCCCATTGCCTCTCATCCTGTCACATGGGACAACTGAAAAGAGTTTGGCCCTGTCCCCTTGCCATCCTCCCTTCAGGTACTTGTACACATCGATCAGATCCCCCCTCAGTCTTCTCTTCCCCAGGGTGAAGAGGCCCAGCTCTCGCAGCCGTTCCTCACAGGGCAGATGCTCCAGCCCTCTGATCATCTTCGCAGCCCTACGCTGGACTCTCTCCAGTAGCTCCATGTTTCTCTTGGACTGGGGAGCCCAGAACTGGAGGCAGTACTTGAGATGAGTCCTCAGCAGGGCTGAGTAGAGGGGCAGGATCACCTCCCTCGACCTGCTGGCAACACTCTTCCTAACGCACCCCAGGATACCATTGGCCTTCTTGGCCTCAAGGGCACATTGCTGGCTCATGGTCAATCTGTCATCCACCAGCACTCCCAGGTCCTTCTTTGCAGAGCTGATCTCCAGAAGGTCAGCCCCCAGCTTGTACTGGTCCCTAGGGTTATTTCTCCCTAGGTGCAGGACTCTGCCCTTGCCCTTGTTGAACCTCATGAGGTTCCTCTCTGCCCAGCTCTCCAGCCTGTCCAGGTCTCTCTGAATGGCAGCACAGCCCTCAGGTGTGTCAGCCACTCCTCCCAGCTTGGTATCCTCAGCCAACTTGCTGAGGAGGCACTCTGTCCCCTCTTCCAGGTCACTGATGAAGAAATTGAACAGGATGAGTCCCAGTACTGAGCCCTGGGGGACGCCATTAGCCACAGGCCTCCAGGATCCTTGTTGCATATTAGCCAGGCAGAGGACGATTCAAATCATTTCAGGTAACTGCTGTTTTTTTGTTTGTTTGTTTTTCCCAAGGATTGTAATCTCTAATATCAACTTCATCTCTCCATGGATTCTCTGATGAAGAACTGCCTTGATAGAAATTTCAGACAATTATCATACCACAGGAAAAATGTAAAATCAAACTAGACTCTAATTTTGACAGATGTCTGTCACTGTATCCAAGGCCATATTTCCAGTTTGTTTCAGGAAATTACCAAGGACGAGTGGAAAAAAAGGCCATAAGTCTTCATGGTTATTTTAATGTGGTTTTTTTTCCCCTATTTTAGTGATATTTGTCTTAATTTTCCATCTTGATGTTAGTGTCTCCCAGTGGAGACATTTTTATGTATGCGAGTTATGTCCAGGAATGCCAAATCAGACTGCTTATGTTTAACAGCTGTACTACATATGTCAGAGGGACACGAGTCACCTCACTGTATTTGTCCTTGGGAGCCACAGCTTCACATCCTGTCTCTGTTTCCCCATGTGGTTTGTCTGAGAACCAGATCTGCTCATTAATTTATTCTCTGTCAATGGAGAATGAGGGAAGTGCAAAGGAATATTACCTGCTCATTGCCAAATGATCTGAAGATGCCTCCTCTCTTCTGCAAATGGCAAAATCAGGTTGTCTCCTGGCTCCCTGACAGCATGTGTCTTATAGTTCATTACACATATGAAATCTCTGGGCTACTGAAAGGAAGGAAGGAAAGTTGCGTAGGCCCTTGTGGTAGGGAGGACAAGTTTCTCTGTTGGCCCCAGCACAGTGACTAGTCTGGTGCTCACATCAAACTCAGTCCTACTCTCACCTTGAGCTTTTCTTCATTGAGAAGCAGGTCTAAGGGCTGGTACTGGGAGGTCTCCTTGCCTGTGTGGGAGACAACAGGTTATGCTTCATGGCTTATCCAGGCATCAGCCACATCTCCATCTTCTCTCCTCGGGTTTACAGGAAGGCCAAGTGGCTGCAGGATTATGGGAGAAAAATACTGTGGGGAAGGGGGCTCAAGGTGGTTTTCTTGCAACCCAATAAACCCTGCACCCTCCCCACAAAAGCAGGAGTACTGTTTTTGAAGATATGAGGGAGACACATTACTAGTGTTTTTCCAAAGATTTCTTGATTTGGGAAAATATCTTTTAGCATATAACAAACCCTGATAACAGGACATTCATCCAATAAACATAATTATAAAACCTAAGTGAGTAAAAACTTTAGCAATGGATAGAGTTTTTGTGGCCAAACTTCATAAAACTCATCTGCATTGCTGACAACTTCAGAAACCCAGGAGGATTTCGACTAAGAGAAGTCAGGCCATAAAAAGAGGTACACGCACAATAAATGTCTCACAGGCTTCTTGGGAGCTGCTAGCAAAAGGTGAGGAGCCAAAGCTGATATTCCAGATACCTACAAGGTACCAGGTAAGAGGCAAAGGGAAACCTGTGCAGGCCCGTGGGGCTCTCTGAGACCTATAATTGAGGAAGCAGCTACATGTCCATTACTTTTTAAAAACGTGCTGCAATCATGTCAAGGCTGCTCCAGCCTTGTGTATAACTGATTTGGAGATATAAAGGAATTATTGTATTAAAGACAACCTTTTTCCTTTAGCCTCAGATTTATTTTGTTTTAGAGATCAACACCTAATAATTTATCGCTGGCAAATTTCACTCTTCTAATGCCCTCATCTATTTTATCTTGATGAATTTTTGTTCTGGGAAGGCACGTGAAAACCAGACAGTATTTTCATAGTTTCCTATAAAAGTGTAGATTTGCTGAGCTGATGTTAGATGATATCAACAAACAAAGTTTATAACATCTTTGGGGTAATGGGTATTTGTAACTTACCAGATACATGGGGCAAAAAAAAAAATGCTTTACCAAAGCTTAAACCACAACTATAGCTATAGTAATATCCTTTTTTTTTTAACCTTGGATTGTAGTGTTGCACGCCCTTTGACTGGAAATTAATCAAGCTGCTTTATAGAGGTGATACTTCAACATCGTGGAATATTTCAATAAAAAAGCATAAATATGTCCCAAGATTGGACAAAATTATTTATTTTGTTTTCTAGACAGTATAAACACAGCCACACAAACACACTCTTTTATAGACAACATGAGTGTAGCCAGTTTGTTTCTCTTATCTATCCTACTCATACAAAAGTAAATATTGTAGTACAGAGCCTTTTTGATTTTGTGGATGATTTTTTTTCTCTACAAAAATACTGTCATTATAACAACCTTTTCAGCAGAAATGTTGAATTTTCCATTTGTACAACATTATAGAAAGATGAAGCTGCCCACATAACCTACTTCACCCTTCTCAGAACTGAGGATTTGAATTTATTTGAAAAGAGTTAGATTTAAAATTTAAATTAGATCGTTCAAAATCAAAAGAAAATTATCTAACATCAAATCATTTGAATGTTTTGGTGGAAAGAAAAGGATGGATTTTCTGTTCTTGCATGACTTTTGGTTTTGCCTCCATTTTGGATAGGAATCATTGATTTTTGTCCTTCGTTTCTTTTTAATCTCAAATCTTACAAGCGTAGCATAAAAATACTTCCTGTTCAGCTTCAGTAAAAACAAACTGATGCATCTGAACTGTGTGAGATTCCTGACAGTTGTAAGCACAAAAGGAGCTTAAATCTCTAACCTGGAAGGTCACATATTATTGTGAATCAGTAATTTGATTTGATATTGTGAATCAATAATCAAATAATATGCTCTCAAAGGTGTATTTCCTGGATTGTAACAGGTGGCAAGGATACCCAGCCTTTGTAATTATTCTCACATGTAAGTATATATGTGTAAACCCAATCTTCACTGGCTTTTGGAGAGGTCTTGACACAACTTTGCAAATCTGGCCCAGAGTCCGGGCTTGATGCTCTGAGTCCGAAACAGCACATATAAAGCAGTTGTATGAGTGGCTTGTTCATAGGGCTTGATCACTCATGAGTTATAGGCACTAGTATTTGGACATCATAATATGTTTATGGAAAGATTTCACTGGGAGATTAGTTCACGGTATGGGTTAGTGGTGAACGAGCAGGTCAGAATGAGAAATGACTTAATCTTCTACTGAGTAACATAAGTGAACTGAAGGCAAATATTTTCTGAGATACAAGAAACTATAGTTAATTTAGTGTTTCTTTTCTTCCTGTTTTCCACTGTGACTTGATACTAAATCAGAAGTTTTGTACCAGTACCAGTTCTAAATTGAGTTAACCCGTGTGTTTGTTTCTGCTGGGGGGAAAAAAAAGTATATTTTTAGAGTGAGGGGTTTGCTGTCAGTGTGGTCTTAGGGTGAGTGCTAAGGACCATTAGCACTACCCAGTCTCTAATGACACTGTACAGCTGCTGCAAAGGCAACCCTCAGAAAGAGTTTCTCGAGGAGACTGAAGGGGACATGAAAATAGCTTTCCTAGAGAGTGATTAAGGAAAGTCTTCACTGGCTCTTATTACTAGGATAAATCTGTAATATGGACATAGGTAAGCCAAAAAACTTCTGTCAGCTTGTGAAGAGAGAGAGAGAGGGAGACAGAGCGAGAGCTTTGCAGGTTCTTCCTTGCACCGCTAGCATTTGACCTACGCACTGGCAGAAATGCTCTGGCTGAAGGGGGTGTCCCATGCTGCTGCAATTCAGCCCAAGCCCTCAGCAAGCAGATGTCTCCATGCACACTTACTGACTCATCACTGGCCTCATTGCTATAGAGACCTTACCCCGCCAGTTCAAGCCTGTAAGGTCTTGCAGGGAGCAGCTTGTTTGCTTTTTAAATATCTATAATCTCAAATGTTTTCTTTGGCTTTCATCCTCCTGAAACGTGTTTATATGCCAATGCTCCTTCATAAACTCAGCTCCTGGTATACAGTGCCCTGTAAGAGTATTTTTGATGACTACTGTTTGGCATTAGGTCAACATTCAAACTATTTCGTAGAAATAAGAAACTGAGAGTGTGAGCTCTTCATGGCTCCAAGCTGTGAAGCACAGCCCTTGAGCTGGAGCTGGGGAAGCAGGAATGAGGAAGCAGCCTTTGATAATGGGTCCATGCATCTGCAGGGCTTGAGGTGATTCTGATGCAGCATTTCCAGGCTTACATCTGATATAGCTTTATACACTTGCTGCTGTTTGATTCTGCCTTAGGCATGATGATGAGTTAAAGCACACGTGAAATTTAGCCAAAAGTGCTGATACTAAGCAGTACAAAACATCAGTTATCAGCAGGGATACTAACATTGCTGAGACATGAATCCTCTGTTGGGCCACGGTGAGACAGAAGTAAATTGCAGGCCTAGTAACAGAAAATATATATGATATATGCTAGGTATGATCAACTTCCAGGGAAAGTATTTGCCAAATATGAACACAAGGTTTGTAACACCGAACAGAGTGTAGAGCAAAGCCAGTATGAGAAGCAACTGAGGAGCATGGCTGGATGTAGCTGAGGTGCATATTAATCAGTAAGGCAGTCTTCACTTTCCTGTCTAATCTTCACTTTCCTGAACAAAAGAACCATATGAGGTTTCTGAGCTGCTGGAGAGGCACAAACAGCTTCAGGAAAACAAAACTGCTTGGCTTCCTGCAGAATATGCTGTGATTTTGAGTGGCTGAAGTATTGGCACAGGCTCTGATTGAAAACAGAATCACAGAATGGTTGAGGTGGGAAGGGACCTCTGGAGATCATCTAGTCCAACCCTCTTGCTCAGCAGGGTCACCTAGAGCACGTTAGACAGGGTTGCATCCAGGAGGGCCTTGAAGATCTCCAGAGAAGGAGACTCCACAACCTCTCTGGGAAACCTGTGCCAGTGCTCTGTCACTCTCACAGGGAAGAAATTCCCCCTCACGGTCAGGTGGAACTTCCTGTGCTTCAATTTCTGCCCATTGCCTCTCATCCTGTCACATGGGACAACTGAAAAGAGTTTGTCCCCATCCCCTTGACACCCTCCCTTCAGGTACTTGTACACATCGATCAGATCCCTCCTCAGTCTTCTCTTCCCCAGGCTAAACAGGCCCAGCATTCGCAGCCGTTCCTCACAGGGCAGAGGCTCCAGCCCTCTGATCATCCTCAGAGCCCTACACTGGACTCTCTCCAGTAGCTCCATGTTTCTCTTGGACTGGGGAGCCCAGAACTGGAGGCAGTACTTGAGATGAGGCCTCAGCAGGGCTGAGTAGAGGGGCAGGATCACCTCCCTCAACCTGCTGGCAACACTCTTCCTAATGCACCCCAGGATACCACTGGCCTTCTTGGCCACAAGGGCACATTGCTGGTTCATGGTCAATCTGTCATCCACCAGCACTCCCAGGTCCTTCTTTGCAGAGCTGCTCTCCAGAGGGTCAGCCTGTGTATGGAGTTATTTCTCCCTAGGTGCAGGACCCTGCACATGTCCTTGTTGAACCTCATGAGGTTGAGTAGCAGCAAATGGGATCATTATGAGCAAAGTATGAAAGCAGCCCATTCTCCTTCCAAGTCAGCAGAATTTCTTCTTAAAAAGCCTCAAGGGGAAGCATTTCTTGCAGCTGAGTTTGGAGAGCTATTTGCTAATGCATTGTCAGGTAACAATTATATTGCCCGCAGAATTCAACTGACTTCACTGCATGCCACCCCTCATCTTATCACTTAAAAAAAAGATAATAGGAGATTATTAAATAAAATACTGTTTAAAGAGATCTAATATAAACCTCCCAAAAGAAATATATTTCAAGTATTTAAATAGCCACCAAAGTTTATCTCATTCACATGAAACGGGGAGTAGATAAGATACTTAGCATTTCCTTTAGAAAATTTTCTAATATTTCAGTATTTGAATACTTTATAGAAATTATATGCCAAAAGGCTATCTAAAGTAAAGGCTGGATTTCCTTATGGAACAGCAGAAAAGAGATGAGAAAGTTCAGGCTTTAAAATATAACTCATATTGTCATATAACAGGTCCCTGACACTTCTTTCTGCTAAGTGAAACATCCTAACTTATTTTTCTTGTAGTCAGATTTTTTCTGGCCAAGGGATATTTTTTTCTTGTGATAAAACTTCTTACCTGTGCCAGCTCATTACCCATGTAAGAAAGGGTGTCCAATTCTGTAAGGCAACTGCTTGCTTCTAGCAGAACAGCGTGTGGCTGGTGCCATGCCGTGGGCACTGCAAGCGCTCCTTCCAGCTAGTGCCTCAGGTACCCCCTAACGCCCAGGAGGAGGTGGGAGAGGAGTGATAACTCTCACAGCGAAAACACTTGTTAGCATATACTGATCACATCTGTAGAAATCTGGTAACACATCTGAAACCACAAGCTTGCATGTTTAAACAGCAATTTATATAACAGCCGATTTAAGTGCACAAATGGTCCGGATGAAAGAGATGGTGCAGAGAGAGAGTAAGGAAAGAGTAAACTGGCACGTCTAGTAAGAACCAAGGGATAACAGCTGCCAGGTAGCCGAGGCTCCGAGCTCTAGCAGAAGTAATTAACAACATTTACATGGTCAATTAATTAGCAGTTATGGAAGAGATTACCTATATCCACTGCAGAAGATGACTCAGGATAGAATTTAGGTGTTTGCACCTAAAATATTTGCATTTATTTGTAAATTAATAAAAGGAAGGGAAGGCAGAGAAGAAAGTCAGAACTGAAGGCAGCATTGAGAAGATGGGGATGAGGCTGGAACTCTGACCCCCTGCTCAAAAGTCTGGGGTATATCAAGGGGATTCCCAAAGAAGAACCAGCAAATTATTACACAGGCCTTCCACTATCAAGCCCGTTTTATCCTGAAGTTTCTTACTTGCCTCTTTTTCAGCCCTTTTACCAGAAGGTTGATCTCAATTCTTTTTTAATAATGACAAGGGGTAAAGGGTTTTGTTTTGGGTTTTTTTTTGGGGGGGAGGGGGAATGGAAGGGGTGATCATTAAGCCTGTTTGTGATGTGCAACAAGTTGAATCGGGTGAAACCAAGGATACTCCATCTATCTGGCAATTGTGAATCCAGGTATAACAACATAGCCAGGAACCCCTGAGCAACCCACGTGTTTTCATATGCCTCAAGGGACCCAGAGGGAGCATGGTCTCATAGGCTGCAACAGTACAGAATTTGGGCTCCTGGATTTATGAAGAAAGATTCCCTCCAACAAGTATAAACCAGATAAATGCCTGAACATAGCTTAAAAATTTCTGCTAAAGCATTAAATGCAAATCCTACACTTCCCAAACCAAGTTCATAAAAGCACAGATAGTAAAGCATGAGAGTGTGAAGGGTAAAGAAAGAAAGGAGGTATTCTAAGGCCAAGTGTGTCACCTCCTGTGACTCTTGAGATGTGCTTGTGTATGACAGAAAACAGTAACCTCCTGTAAGTCCTTTCATTAGCCTCTCATTTAATAAAATAAGCATCTAAAAGCAAAAACGTAAGTAAAGAAGTTGTAATCTGCAGGCATGTACGAAAGCAATTGTTGCTGTTTTTTGAATGCACAAGCAAGTTTATAATGATTCAGCAACAAAATATGATTTGTCAAGAACAAATTGTATCAAAGCAATCAAATTACCTCCTGTGACAAGGTAAAAGACTTTGCAGACCGGGGAGGAAGCACTAGATGCTGTATATCTTAACTTTTGTAAAGATTTTTGTGTTAGATAAGGATATATGGTCTACGTAAAGCTGCAAATGTGTGGATGAAAACTGTCTGGAAAACGGTATTCAGAAAAATACTATCAAAAATTCATTGTCAAAGAACAACCAGGATTCAGCAGGAGTTTCTTTTGGATCTGGTTTTGCTAAGTACTTTCAGTAATAACTTAGCTGACAACACATTTTGCCCATATGAAATCTGCAGAACGGACTAATTTAGGCAAGGCTAAAAACATGTTTGAGGGCAAGATCTGAATTATTAGGACAAATTGGAGAAAAAAGCCTGGAAAAACTATGGTGAAATTTAGTGGGCAAGCCCACTTGCTACACAAGCAGAAATAATCACAAAGACAGGACAGAGTACCTGGCTGGGCTATAGTTTTTCCATATTAGACTTAGTGCCGATTATGAGACAAAAGTTGGGCAAAAATTTGTCTGTAGCAAAAAATGCCAGACATCATACAGTATTGTATAAATAGGAAGATCCTGCAAAACATGCAAAATAGTCCCTGTCCTCTAGTCCACTTTGATATAGCCTCCATCAGCATTTTCTGTTCATTACAATAGGATTTTCTTGAGATTAGTTTAGGCAAATGTAGGTAAAGAAGGATATAATTCTGGCTGATCCAGTCTTGGACAGAGGGATGGACTAGACAATTGCTTGAAGTCCCTTCCAAAAGCCCTGTTGTTCTATTATTTCAATATAGGAGAAAAAAAACAACTTTATTAAACACTCTTCTTTTGCTCAGTGCCAAGATTGCCTCTGCTGTACTTCCTATCTTGACTTTCTCCTCTCCCAACAGCCTGGAAGTCCCCAAAGCTACTTGCCTCCCTCCACTCTCATTCTTTGGCAGGATACTTTCTCATCTCGATCTTCTTGTTTTTCACCCCTGCAGTGTTCTTCACAGACCACAGCCCTCCTTCCTCCATTCAAAATAAATCTGCCTCCCAGGGAATGCCTAGCATGAAAAGAAGAGCAACTATGCAGAGCCCATCTGCATTAATCTCCTGCTACAGGAACTGGTTTAAACATGTCAGCTGCTGTGTACTTGGTCTTCTTTTTTAATCTCTGTGGCATTTTACAAACTCTAATCAGACTTGTTAAATTGCTGGCTTTTATGTGGTATGCTTCTACACCTGGGCAGCCTTAGAGCAGATACCATAAGGGTATTCACTTTTCTCTTCGAAGTTGTGACATTCCTAAGGATCACCACTTGCAAACCTTTTTGCGCTCTTCAAGAATTATTCCGGCTGATGGTGGCTTCACTTCCTTTACCCCTTTTGTGCTCCAGCCCCCTTTTGTCATGCTCCCCACAAGGCTGTTTACATTAATCCCTGACTATTATGTTTTCTAAAGGAAGTATCTGGAATTAGCTGCCCACAATCATACTTTAGATGCTTAAAAGCATGTCGCAGAAGAGGCTCAACTGGCCACTGGACACCCATCTGAAAACTGGCACTCCCTGTGAAACTGAGTTTACCAAATGAGGATGCTAGATTGACTGTTTGAGGTTTCCTGATAAGAAAACCCTCCTCAAATCCCTTAATTTTGCAAGAATGTGTTGACACTGGCAAGCAAATCTGCAAAACCTGCCTGCCCGTCTCCCCCCAGCAACCCTCTTTGCATGACCTCCCCTTCTAAAGTTTTCCAACCTTCCTCCCCAGTTGGATGCTGAAAAGCTCTGGAGTGTCATTTATTCCAGAAAGGGAAAAGTTGAAGAACAGTGAAACATAACTAGTAAAAACCGTGCAAAAAGAGATCTATGTTTTCCAGAAAGGTCGTTCCGACTTAAATGCTTTAACTAAGTAGGCAACAGTAAGTTTTACTTCTGCTAACCAATTTTGGAAATTCATCATGCAGCTACTATACGTAGAGTCAAACTAAGGCTGTCAATAGAAACCATTAATATTGCAGTTCATCGTTCCAAGACTTTCCACAAGCACCTTGACTGCAAAGAGTTATAATTTCGATCCATTACTGCATTTTTCTAATGAGTTTATATACTTTTATTGTAACTTGAGCATATAGGAAAAGTTAATCTCACCTGACACAAATTATTTCATATACCTTCATAGGGGGACTTGGAACATTTTGTTATTCCAGTAAAAGTGTATTTTTTTCATAGTAATGCTGTTTCTGTGCATTTTCCATTTATATAATAATAAATAGCATTTCAAACTTGGCAAGCAGATTAATGCAGACATTACCATCATCTTGATATACAGATATTTCTGCAAGAGTTGGAATACAGATATTTTGTCCAGAGATAAACTGGCATCCAGTTTCCTGTTTTACATATTTTGCAGGAGCAAGGCAATTAAGCAGCCCAGCTTTCTATATGGACCATTCAGCTTGTAACCAGGTAAGAGGAAAGAATTACATCATAGGCTACTAACAGGGCATCTTTTTGCCTTGGTATCAGTATTTTAAATTGACAGTAAGTCACAGTTTTGCTATTTGAAAAGCTAATACTCTCTGTTTAAAGGCCAGTATGTTATACGTCATGCTCATTTTAGCCAGCCTGCTAGAGTTGCAGTTTTCAAAAACTTATTCGGCAACTTTTGTATAGAACAAATAACTTTTTTAAATTCTTCTGTAGCTCATTCCATCTGTGAGCTTTCTAACACTTTAAAGCAGCTGGAAAATATACAGATGGTGCAAAAGCTGAATATTAAACTTAGCTTTGCCGTTTGGAGCTCTCACAGTCAGATTTCTGGGAGAATGCCTTGAAGGGCCACGTGCATGTACACACGCATGCATGTTACCTAGACCAGGGCCTTCCTTAATCTCCTGCTGCTTAAAAAAAATGAACAGATCCTTCCAATTCAAAGTGAGGTTCACAACATCAGCCAGTTTTCAGACCATCTGTACACTCTCAGAGCTTCAATCTATCCATCCACATGTACTGTGCCAGGATTATGCCATAACATGCTTCACATCTTTTTATCTGCCTTTTTGTCCTAATTGTCTACTGCCTGTCTGGGAGAAACAAGCAGTGTTTCCCTATCCCTCCCTAAAACAACCACCTTGTTATTAGTATTCTTCTGCTTTTGCCAAAACAACAAAGTTTTTCACTGTATGTACACCTTTAACGTGAAATTTCACCAAAAATAGCCGTTCCAATATTTAAATGCTATGGAGATAAGGCTTGTACTCAATTCACGCAGTTGTTGGTAAGCCTGGAAACATGCACACCAGTACTCCATAGTAATCAAGTGGGACGATCGTGCAGAAGGGCTTTCCCCATTCTCTGTCTGTCTCAAGTCTTGGCCCAGGGTGTATATGCTAAACTGCCTTCTGTCTTGCAGGTGACTGTACTTCTCCTCCCGACCGGGCAGGGACAAAACTACTGAGGCGACCCACGGTCTGAACTGAACCTTTGCCCAAGACTCCAGGCAACACCAGCAAGCGCAGCCAAAAGAGGACTGGGATCCAAGGCTCTGCCCTTTTTCTTGTGTCCAAATCCATATTGGGAGCTCTCCCATTTCTAGTTCTATATGAGACTGATACCATCACAGTAAAGTCTTCTGGATCCAGCTGAAGAGCAAAGTTTGGCCCATTTACAAAAGATGATAACTCTCGGCAGGTTTTTCATTTCTTATTAGCAGATAAATTGGCTTAAAAGGCTGCACAGACATTTCCAGGTTAAATCACAGCTGCTAAGAGGACTGCCTTAGACAAGGAGTTTCTGTGTTTCAAACCTATGTTACTAAAACAAATTGAAAACAGGGAGGGTAATCCAGAAAGTTACAATAGCCCAATGCTTGAAGCAGCTGTTCAAAGGGAAAATAACAATGTGCTTTTATTGAATATTTGATTGTCAGGAGTGTGGAAGGAAAGAGATTAACCACAGCTTATTTTTCTTCGATGTAGCAATGTGCGTGAGGATAAATAAAAGAAGTTGCTGTATAGGTTAATTTTCTTAAGCAACTCTTAGGGCAAACTCAGTTTTTAAGAAAACAATGATAAAAGTATATGAACATGATGTTATTTTTTGTGAGGGAAAGGACTTCCCCTCTCATTCATTCTTTTTTTATGTATTTTTAAAGAATCATTTGTATTCTGTAGCATCTCAAATTATTTGTGACTAACTTACTTTACAATGACTGGGAAGTCACCTCTCCTCTTTATCTATACATCTAGTCTGTAAAATTGGCACCAGAGATGTTCCTTCAACTCTCTGAAGAATTTCGAGATCTGCAGATAAATAGTATTGTATAAATCCTAATTATTATTTTTAAATGCTGTAGCTGTGACAACTTGATGGTCTCTACAGGCCTCCCACTGGTCAAACAACAGAACTACATTGGTACCGTCTTAAAACAAGGCTCCCTTCACCTTGCAGGTAGGTGTATAAGTGCTTTGGCTCCAGTCATACCAGATTAGGAGGGCTCAAACAGGGACTGAAACAAGGCATGAGAAGTGTCAGAGCTCTTTTGAAACAGATATTTTCATGGGATTAGAGAAAAGAAAGAACAAACGTACCCTAGTTGGCCACATTCAATGCCCATTTAACTTCAGTTTGAACAGAATTCCCCAAGGATGAGTGACCTGGTTGTGCTCTGTATAGTTTTCCACATGCGTGATGGTTTGGTGTCTAAGGGAAAAAAAAATCTACAAAAATTGACGGGGGGTGCAACAGAGATGGGGGAAAAAACAGAGTGACCGTAAAGGTAGGACTCCTACTTGTTCTAAGCTTGTTCCTCAAGGTGTAAGTTTTTCTCTCTAAGACTAGAAATGATCTCTAACTTGGCTAAGAGCTGCAAAACACAGAATCAGTTCTGTAATTGTGATCCATCTTTATATGGACTAAGAAATTCCAATGCTAGCCATCCTCAGCTGCATGACAGAGTCCACATCTCAACCCAGCCACAACATCAGTGAGGTTGCTTGCTCCTTTCTTTGTCTCAGATTTCTTGGGCACATCTTTATGCTTTTTACGCTGTTGCAATGCTCTTCTGTTCTGTTCCCATTTTTGCATTATGCTTTTTATCTTTGTCATGTTATCTTGCTTGTGCTCATAAGGGAGACCGTTACTGTAACAGTTAACATCCTTGTACCAGTATGCATTGTACAATATATCAATGCTTGGCCTGTTTTGTGAGATCCCAGAATCCTACACATTTCCTAGCTGTCCTACAGCCAGCCTGAACACTTTCTGGTGATTTCCAGTGTTCAGGCAGCATACAAACCCCTCTTGCTCTTGTAGAAGTGGCATTTCATCCCTTCTTGGAAGAACACTGGAGCATCTTGTCTTGCCCAGTATTAATGACATGATGTTGCTATAATGACTGGAGGTATGGATGAAGGTTGCCAGGCCTGAAGAATGGACTCCTGAATGCTTAAGGCCCAGGCTGCAGCTAGTACTTTTCCCCAGGCTGCACAGAACTGTCCCTGTTAAATGGAGAAATGACCAGCTTGGCCCTAAACCCTGGCTGTCCTGAAATGCAGTGGAGTCACAGCTATCTGAGGGAGACCTAGCTCTCCGATGGGCAACCTCCAGAGTAATCACTTCATGGCCAAGAATACCCCTAAGGTTTTATCAACATAGGTTTTCCTACAGCTGAACCCAAGGCTACTGAGCTTTAACTGTCTCTGCCTACTGCTCATGCTCACAGTCTGGATCCACAGTGCTTCCTGGCTTGCTTGCAGAGGGCACCTTCCAACAAACAGCATGGGTGGAGTGTGGACAACTGGCTGATATCCACAAGGAATAGCTCCCATAACCTTCCCCACAGCAGACTGTGACCAGTTCTGCCCTGTTTCAGTGCAACGCAAGCAGGTGTATACTGGCCACCTTCACATTGGTTTTCTGGTTGCTGTTCTTGGTGGCATCCCAGCTGTCTGTTGCTGTCTTCTGAGTGATACCAGTGACTATACCATCGATACAACAGCAATGAAGCAGGTGCATCTAACCAAAGTAATTACACAAGATAGAGCCAGCCTGTCAGAGCAAAGACAGAGAAAGGTAATTCCATTCCCAGAAGGTTCCAATACTTCCAAAATTTTCTCCCTTCTGATTCAAAATACAGATGCAGTGTTTCTCTGCAAAGAAAAAGTCCTGACATTCTAGCTTTGAGGCACCCTGTCTGCTAAGTTGTATTAGTTCTTGAGTACACACCTACCAAAGAGCTGAACTGACAGGATATCAGACAGTTTTTGTCTTTGCTGGGTGGCAGAGGATTTTGTCAAAGGCAATAATTTAGTAAGTACAAATGAAAACCTTGTGCTGTCTTTTATTCAGACCAGCTTTGCATACTGTGTGATACAGAAGTTCTTTGTATTCATCTCCTCTTAGAACAGATATCTAACACAACTCAGGTGAATTGCATGCTCCCTATGCCTCCTTCTCTCCAGTGACTATAAGGGAAGCTCTGGGTGGTAAGCTGAGATGTACAAATCCAAAATGAGATTGAGAGATACAGAGAGAGAACAGATGCTCTTGCAGGTCAATGTGGATAGGTGCATGGCTGTCAAAACTGTCTAGGCAACTGCACAAGCTCTGGGAAACAAGTTAAATGCTCTAAGTCACCTGCAGATATGATTGGCATAGACTGAAATCACAGAAAACACAATCAGCAAATGACAAGTTCCTGTTTATTTGGTCTACTAACACAGAAATGTATGGGTTATATTTTACCAAATCATCTAACTTCAAGAAAGAGGAAGCTCTTTGTATAATTCTTAGGTATCAGTTGCAACTTAAAAGGAGTCCATCCCCAAATAATCCCCAAAGCTACATCTTTGGCTACTATAACAGGAAAATATTAGAGACTTCTATAATCTCACTTTTTTGCACCAATGGAAGCCCTAATTTAACCTTAATGTCTGCCTTTCTGAATTTTCCTCTAGTTTCCATCACCAGAGCATTTCAATCATATTCTACCTGTAGACAACCCAGTCACATGTTATTAAGTCACCACATGTCTTTCAGCTCATTACAGTGACTAATATAACACCTAGGGTCCTTGACATTTAATGTACTGTTGTAACAGTGATGGAAATAATCAAAATGTGGAACTTAATTTCATAGTTTAGGCCCTTGATTATTGGATGAGGATAACATTTTACAGCACCTGGTAAAGGGCAGGTGTTACTTGAGAAAAATCCTGGAGTATTCTATATAGAAAACAGAAGCAAGGCTCAAATTCTCCTCCTCTCTTGTCTGCAGCCCTTGCTCATGTTTTGTGTCCCTCTGGCTCATCCCTCGGTATCACAGAGGCATCAAAAGCTAAGCTCTTTACTGCAACTACCAGAAGACACCCCGACTGTACTTTGAGTGCCTCAGAACATTTAAGAACCTTAGAAAAGAGAGTTTTGAAATACTTTTAAAGAAGACTAGATGAGAGTAACGTTACTTCAAACAAGATCTAAAACATGAGAGGCCCAGCAAATATGCTCCTAAGCAGAGGAGACAGCACCCTCTCCCAGGTGGGCACTCCTTCCTGTGAGTCCGCCAGCCACAGCTCATGGCAGCATCAAGTGGCTAGGAAAGAGACTGCCTTCTCTGAGGTGGCGTGTGGTCAGGTAAGAAACATTTCATGGAAGTGAAAGAAAAAAAGAGGTTACTTATCAAACGCCCTGGGAGGAATCCTGACTGAACTAGCAGTACAGCTTCTCCTAACAGCTTGAAGATTAAAGCAGCCACGACAGAATTTGAGGTGAGACAAAAAGGTCAAATATGGAGTTTTCTGCAAAAAAAGACCTGTATTTTAATTGTCATCTTTTCAGCCTAATCAAATGCTGTTAAATTTATTCAAAAGACTCACAGGCTCCCTCCCCACAGCTGATACACTGACCTTTCTTCAGCACAAAACCAAGCTGACCTGGTTTCCACACAGAGGAAACCAGGGCTCACTGCCCAGATTGCAGCCTCTGTGGGTCTTGCTTTCACAGGCCAAGATCCTGCTGCCAGGCACCAGGAGACCAATGCTGAAACAGCCCTATTGCCTGCAAGGGACATCGGGCAGGCCCTGGGAAAAATGCAGTGGCCTGGAGCCTGCCCCAGGACTGGCGAGCATTGGCCTTTGCCAGCCTGCTTTAGCCTACCAACCACTGACGTGAGGAGCTATGGGTGCTGGGTCAGACCACCCTTCCTCGGCTCCTGGTGCTCTCACTCGCAGCTGTAGTACTAGTCTGCATCTAGAAAATGCACAAAATATAGCTGCAACGGAAGTCCTGTCTGATAAACTGTTTTACCATGTGAGGAAGACACATATTCCACTAGCGTTAATCATTCAGTGTTCTCACTGTCACTCTAGCTTGAAGGAACTATTACACAGTCTATAAAGTTTAAAAGAATGAGAAAAGCTCAGTTCCCCATGAAATAGATTAAAATAAAAACCTCTAAGAGCATCTTTTTTCTGCAGCAGCCACACAGACTAGAGACACAATAGCAACAAAAGCATTAGAAATGGAAATAGGTCTGTAACTAAGAAACACATTTGCAAGATAAGACGCCAAAAAAGACTTGTTCCAGATTTTGCTTAAAAAAAAAAAAAAAAAAAAAAAAAAAAAAAAAAGGATAGCACCAAATTCTCAAGCCTAGCAACTCAGGCTGCCAAGAAAATGAAATAATTTTAGAGAATAGTCACTTCTCAGGAATACAACCTAAATAACTATACTTCTTACAAGGAGTGTTGAGTGGCAGTGCAGAGGCAAAATAGAACCTGCCCTTGGTATCAAAGAGGTCAGGATGGTTCTCACGGTCTCTATTTCCTCTGACATCCGTGATTTTCAGAATATGTGCACCTTTATACAGGTTTACCAGCATGAACTGTTCTCAAATGCCAGCCCTGTGGCTGTGCATATCCGACCCAGGGAGAGGCAGACTCAGCTGAGGAGGAATGCTGCTCCTACCCGCACTTCCACACAGCCTCCTGGCTTCCCTTGTGCCCCAGGCATGGGGATCAGCAAAATACGTGAATAACTAGAAAGAACTTCAACATTTCTAGCTGAAGTAGGAAAGGTGGGGGAGGCACACATGCAAGAAAGTTTCAGTTAAGAATGAAGTAATTGCAGATGGCAGCTATTTGCTTCTCTGTGAAGAGGTGTGTGCATGTAAACTGCTGATTAGGATGAATACTGGAAAAAAGTCTTCATGAAATCTGCTATATATTTTCCAGCTTAGACTTCAAATTATAATTTGAGTAATTCACTGTAGATAATTTGCTTGATGATTTCACTACTTTCCCTATTCACAAATCATTTGCAAGTAGATTGTGAGTCTCTCTGTTTCTATTCCTCCAGTAATTTCTTTAAGTACCCTTGGGCAGCCAAAGGTATATGTAAGGACCACAGGCAGAACCAGAGCTCATATAAACATAAGAGCACTGTCAAATCCACAGTGCCTTTGGGAGGTTCACTTGCAGCATATGGCAGGAAATCCAATGGCAGAAAACTCTAAGGCAAAATGTTGGTGAATGGACTACTGAGACAGGAAAAAAGCAAAAACAAAAACAAAAAAAAACACCATATAGAGTAGACTATCCATGAGAGGGAGAAATACAAGTGCCACAGGAATGCATGCAGCTGCCAGTGACACAGCCAATTTTTGAGAAGAAATCATATGATAATCAGATCTGGAGAGCTAGGAAAGCAGTGGGGGGTGGATAGGTTTGCTATAGTACTAAAAACAAAGCATAAAGTGAGCCTTAGAAGACCTGCACATACACTTATTTCAGTGGTAGAAGTTCCCAATAACCTTCATATAAAATAGCCAAGGCCACAAAACTCAGGAAAAAAAAAAAAAAAAAAAAAAAAAAAGTGGAAAGCCAACCAGATGCTGATGACAGTTCATTGAGCCTACAGTTTTTGAGATGAAAAGCTCTGAAATCTGCTAGCCAAAATCAAGCAGGACTCTAGCTGGTATTTAGACTGCTCGTCATTTGATGTGTGCTAAGACATCCAGAAGAAAGGAGATATAAAACAAGATGTTTACCTGCAACAGGCTTTTCAGTACAGATCTCTGTCTTAATAACAAATCTGTATCTTTACACTGATATCAAACAGCATTAGGAAAAAAACGTGAGTTCTCCTGAAATTCTGCAAAGGTAGTATCTGAAGAGAAAAGCAGCACATGATGTGGTCTGGCAGACTAAATCTCACACCGACCTCTTTTAATGCAAACCTCACTGCACCTCTGAGGTACAGGAGGCAAGATACTGTTATCAATGGTATCATTCCTTTGCAGAGGATGCCACCAAAGAGCCACACAGAGACGGCTGAGACACAGCAGATGTCACTCAAATTGACTCTACACTTGCCAGAAATGGAAATAGGGGCTCAATGCATTTCTGGAAAAGTGCATTGCAGGAATGAGAACCCCACATACTGCTTCACTGTTTTTAAATAGAGCATTGTGAATAGCCTATTGCTAAATGAATGAAATGGAGACAACGATTTTTTTTTTTTAGCATTTTAGGTAAGACCTCTAGAAAACTTGACAATTTTCTGATTTCCTCATTCTTTTGTTTGAGCAACAATTTGTTCAGCTTTCTATAGGTTTGAGTCTGAGGACCATGTCACAAGTTTCAGTCTCTTTTTCCAAAGGAAATCTGTATCGTCACTGTAGCAGCATACACTTATATGTGAATGCCACTGTGGAGAATGGGAAAAACAGATAGCACTGAACAAATAGACATTCTATAAAGGAAGAATAAAGAATGAATCTGAGCTTCCAGTAGGATACCTTTTGCTTCAGCTTCCTTAGTGCTATGAATGAATGCTTGAATAAAACTCTCTTCTGTTCATTCAGAGTTGTACCAGAATGTAGTCTCTCATTTTAAAATGATCAAAGGAAAATAACTTTTTTTCCTGCTAAATTCAACTACTGATTTCAATTATTTTAATAGCCTTATGGATTGAGACTCCGAAAGTTTCTTTGTTCAGGACAGCTGCAGATGAAAAGGTGTTCCTCTGTGTGATTCTCCTTTAATCAGTGTTGAAATTTTCCTTTCTAATAACATGCCCTACTTTTAAAAAACTTATTTCCAGTGTACTGAGTTTAGGATAAATGTCCAACTGTTAGCATCCATCCAGGGAGAACAGCATAACTAATTTCATAACAAAGTTATTTTTTTGAGTCGTTCTGTTTTCAGAGGGACAGGAAAAGGTGCTCGTGTTTTCTACTGAGTGGACTTTAAGCCATTCCTCTTAATAAAGCACAAGATTGTTTCATCACTGTTATTGTTCCAGTGGAAAAGTCAGCTGACACTGTCTGACAAGCTAGAGATATGCCTACATGGACACGTTTTTGACTGAAAATCAATACTATAAATAGAGAAGGAAATGGCTGCCAAACAAACTCCTATAGTAATTGGAGTACCACCATAAACCCACACAAAACAGAACATCAGAAACAGACAGAGATCATGAAAACGTCACTTTTGTCCATTGATTTGTTCTTTTTGAAATTAAGCGTTACATGCGGTCAGCTGACTGGCATGAGAATCCGTGCAGTCTTGACAGGGTAGATGGAAGGGGTGATGGATACTGGTGATGCTTATGGGCAAAAAAACATCACTCCTCCACACTCCGGCTAATCTGTAGCCCTACATATGAATCATTGCTTCCATTCAATAAATAGCCAGAAACCAGGAACTTAATGTTCCCATGTACCAGCCAATTTTTCTGACTTAAACTACTTGATAGACACTGACTGTAAAAACACTATAAAATATAACATGATCTAAAAGATTCAGCTCTCATCTTTCTCAGCATTGTTCAAAATAACTCTAGCTAAATATAACTTTCTAAACAGAAGGATATGAAAAATTATCTGCAAGAATCCTCTATTAAATAAGCTTTTGTTGAATAGCTAGAATTTATAATTTGTTCTTCAGATTTCTGACACATCAAGTCAGCTACAAATGCCTGTATTTTCAAACCCCAAACAGAATTAGATTAATTGAATGATACATGCAAAATAATGAGATGAACTTTCCAGCACTTCCAGTACTCAACAAAATTAAATGAAATTAAAACTCAACAAAATTAAAATCATGGGTTAAAATTATTCATCCATTTATAATGTACCCGGAAGTATGCTGGGAATCCCAGAGGTTTAGTAAGTTGGTTTTATTTTCTAAAAGGATGATACTGAAGCTAAAACTCGAAGTGTTTCGAAGGCTAAAGAAGCTTTGGAGAATCCTCATTTTCATGCATTTTTCTTAGACGCCTAAATATCTTCAGCTGGCAGGCCTTTAAAATAAAATGCTCCCCAGAATTTCAATGAGCTTTTTGTTTGCAGTAATTTTGAATATTACAATAAAAAAATTCCTAGGAGATCTAAACTTTTTTCCTTTTTTTCTGTAAAACTCTAACAACCAAAGGAATATATGCAAGACAATGTACAATGTTGTGACTTATTTTAGCTCATTATCTGATTACCTTCAACTTATCTCCCCCTAAATTTTTGCACCTGTCATTTGAATTCAAGCTGCCTTTATATCCAAGATGACTTATGTCCTGCTCACACCAGTTTTCCTCCTGCTTCACTGCACTTTCAATATCACACAACAAACTACAGCCTTTCTGATAGCTTCCCCCAAGGGGCTCACCAAGGACTGGCAGGCAGGAGACCCAGCGCTTGGAGCGGCAGTAAGAGCCAGGGGCTCTCACACACTCCTGGGAAAGTGAGAGGCTGCCACTCAAGATAAATGGCAATCTGCCATTGTAAAGATAAAGACGGGTTCATTGAAACATCTGCCTTTTTCTGAAATCTGCTTGATAAAGGTCTGTGGTGGCAGCTGCGTGCTCTGGGGTGACTGTCACTCCTGCTGCCACACCATCTGCATAAGGATGCTCACTGCTGCAACACATCTCCCAGCTATAGCAGAGGATTTTTCCCAGTTTACTCTCCTCTCCCTGGCAATGATTTTGCAAATTATCCTCTTGCAGTAGCTACAGCTTTTTTACTTATTTTCTCCTGTTGCCTCTCACAATATTCACCCTAAGCCTTTGCTCTTTCTCAAACTACCAGTCATCAAGAGACTGAAGTGTTTTGCTGTAGCTACCATTATTTAAGGACATGGTCCAGACAAGTTTTGTACTAGGGGTCCTATCTTTTATTAAATCAACTCAAAGTTAGACAATTTTGGGTGTCCAAAGCTAATGCAAGTTGAGAAAATGGTTCAGAGCTTATCCGGATGTATACAAGCTGGATCTATTAAAAGTTGGTACCTGTACAGCAGAAGGAGAGAGGGTAAAAGATGATAGGCTTATTATCACTAGGGGAAGGAACTACATAGGCAATTTATAATCTATTTGGAGGGCTTGTAAAGCTGTAAAACCAGCATCTCCATTATAACACCTCCATCATTTTTCTCACTGAAATTATTAATTTTCTTGCCTAGATCTGTCTTACAAAACCACTTGAGAGGTCTTCCTTGAGGAGCAGGGCTAGCAGATCAGCAATGAAGCGTCTGCTTTGTAAGGAATGTCTCCATGTGTTTCTACCCTTTATCAATAGTCTCTGCAGGTTCCAGTCTGGCACCTAGGCAGAGTTTAATTTCCTCTATGCAGGGACCATGTGGGCCTCTGGAGCACCATGTCATATGCTGGAACATACAGACATGGGAGCTGGAGAGGTGGATGGTCCTGCTGGATGGGGTGTTTTCTGCAGTGATAGTGGAAATGCTGGCAAGCTCCCATGCAGGTACAGTTTACCTACAGCCACTGTAGTTCGGACGGCAGAGAGCTTTAAAATTTGCTAAAAGTGAGCACGGTGATGTTGCTGGCCTGTTTCAGAACTAAGATAGATGAGTCAGGAAAGATTGTCCTTACACTGAGCCCTAGACAGACAGGACAAGAGCAGTTCATTCATATTATCAACCTCTGTCTCTAGTAGTTACCTCAGCTGATGGTCTGTTGGAGGGTACAGCAGAAAGGAAAATTGGAAGGGACAGAATCAGTGGTAGAGAGTGGCAGATATGTTCAGATTTCCTCGGTTTTGGAAGTCCTGCCAATGAGCAAGTTGCATGAAGGTCTCCACCACATAGCACCAGGTGTAACCAAGGTACCTCAGAGGATCTGCCCTTTCATCAACTGGAGGAGCCTAAGGGACTTCAGAGGAAGCCAAATAAAATGAGGTGAATGAACAGTGGCAACAATGATTTTTCAGCAGTAACAAATGATTTCAAGCACAGATAAAAGCAAGGAAAACAAAAGATATGCTTTGACACACAGTAAGAAGCTCTAAATGGTGAACATTGGTCCAGGCAGCTCACTGGAAAACTCTACGTGACAATAGGCAAAAAAAAATGTCAGGTAAAATCCTAGTCCAGTTGTCATCCCATGACCTAAGAGTAGCTAGAAGATTGGTAAAATGTCAGGAAAAAGAGCACTGATAGATTGTTGTACAGCCCTAATTGTACTGGAAAGTTGTGGCTGCTAGACTGTGCTACTCGGTGGCCTCTAAATACATATGTCTACTATTACCCCACACCTTCAACCACTCATCTTTTTTACTGGTTATAATAGTCCTCTATTTACTTCCAATTCAGTTGTGAGATTTTGGGTTAAAAACTCTTTCTCCTGCGAAGTCTGACTGGGTTTCACTGTGGCTGAAACACCAGGTGCCATTTCAGCAAGTTCAGCAGGCACTTCGGAAGGGAATGTTTTTTTTTTTTTTTTTT
Source organism: Rhea pennata (assembly GCF_028389875.1). NCBI lineage: Eukaryota > Metazoa > Chordata > Aves > Rheiformes > Rheidae > Rhea > Rhea pennata. The sequence continues at coordinate 135,100,744 of NC_084663.1, read as the reverse complement.
TTTTTTTTTTTTGTTTGTTTGTTTGTTGTTTTTTTGGTTTTTTTTTTAAGGAAGTCTGTAGGTTTAGCCTGCATGGCTAAATAGTAAGGTCAGTTCAAATAAATAAAACAGAAAAGATGATAAACTCTGGCAAAAAAACAACAAGGCAAGACAAAAAATAATTTGAGGAACAGCTAGCAAAAGGAAGCAAAACTTAAACTAAATCTGTCCTCAAGCATACCAAAACAAAAAATTCATAGGGCCAACAGATGCTCAGGCTGTTAGCAGAGCTCTCAGAGAGGATAAGGCTGTAGCGCAGAAGGTAAATGAATTCTTTACATAAGAAGAAAGTGTGGTGATTCCCATGCCAGGACCCCTTTTGAGAGATTTAGAAAAATAGTTTTCTGAAACTGAAGTGACAGTAGAAATCACCATGAAACCAACCAACAAAATTCAGCAAATCACCAAGACTGAACTCCAGTCAACCACTTTGAAGACAGTACAAGGGTGAAATAGTTGAAATGGGACCAGCAGTGTGTAATCTCTCATGCACTTAAAATTTCCTTGATTTCTGGGGACCGGAAAGTAGCAAGCATGGTATCAAATTTTTAAGGGTTCCTGGACAAGCCTGCATGGTTTCTGTAAAGGAAAGACCAGTATCTTGAACTTTTTTGAAAGGATCAACACACCTGTGGGAAACGGTGATCTGGTTATATACCAAAGTCCCCAAAATACATCCCACAAACTGTCTAACCAAAGGCTTATACAGAAACTAAGCAGCAAGTAGGGAAGGTCTTTGCCTGAATAAACAATTGGTTAAAAGAAAGGAAACAGAGAATAGGAGGAAATGCCAGGTCATATATCAGAAAGAGGTTGCAAGACAACTTCTGCAGGATCTCTGCTGTGACCTGTGCTGTTACATATCTCCATAGAGCACTTGGACAAGGAGGTAAGCGATGAGGTGAGTAGAAAATAAGAATTTGTTCTAGTAAAGGTAAGTACAGAACTGCAGAAGAACAGCCTGTCGCAGTGAACAGGCAGTAAAATAATGGATGAAATCAGTGTAAATAAATGTAAAGTAGGTGGCTCTCCATGCAACAGATGGCAGACTCTGTGGAGCAGCTTACCAAAGAATGTTTCATATTCAAGACGTTCACGTGAGTTCAAGACATGCCTGCACCAGATTTCAAAGAGGGATCCACTGAGGGTTACTCAGTAAATGAACTACATCAGACTCAGGACATCATCTGAGCCGAAAAAAAGTTGAAGTCTGGAAGAATACTTGAGGGATCATGATATACTTGCCCTAGTCTTGTGCTTCCAAGCACTTTTGGTCACTATTAGGAACAGGACAGTAGCCTAAATAGATTCTTAGTGTGAACCAGTACTGCAATTTTTACATTTCTATGACATTCAAAAACATTCAGAAAATGTATAATCAACCTTTTTTCTTTTTCCATGAAATATGATCAGTGGAAAGAGTCTCTTCTCAAAGAGATTTAGATCAAGTATTTCCTATAATTTTATTCTGTGTTGGGCATCTGCATGGAAAATTTATGCAGGAGTAAGACTGTATATTTAATGCCCTAGTTCATAATGGCAGTAATTCATTTTTCATGGATTGTGTGAACATTTCTAATTCAAAATTCAAGGAAAAGTTCTCCATGGCACTCTGACCTCTAATAATCAGATCTCATTTCTATTATATTAGGGGATGTTTGGTTCTCAAGTTCTTTGTACTTATATATACATTTATACAGCAATTTTACTATTTATTTTCCAATCTCGTTTTGTTTCTTGACTGCATTTCCAGTTACTCAGCATTGTCCTAAGCAAGCCCTTTGAATTTACTATTTCTGACATTTCAGTTAGGTCTCTTCTCTAGAGGGAGCTTAACAGGGAAACATGATTTTCTACAAGGTCAGTATTCCACTATGTCCCAGCAGTACTGACACTAGCTTTGCAGTTTCTTGTCTCATCTGCTGCAGATGGATGTTTAATTTTGGACTTCCACAGTTTTTGAAACAAAATGTTGTCATGGTGGATTCCACAAAGTGACTGAAGGCACCATAAGAATGCCCCCACTGTCAATAAAGGAAAGATTAATCTAGGTGCTCTGGTTATGATGGTTTGGGGTTTGTTGTTTTCTGGAAGTTTGAGAACTGAAGCCAGCTATGTGCTCATGTTTCCTCAGAGTTTATGTCCAAGAGTAAGAAGGGACAGGAACAAACATATATAAGAATGAAAGCTAGATGGACCCTGTAGGCATTCATTCTGCAGAGCAAAGGGCAAGATCTTTAAAAAGATCAAGAATCAAACTAGAGAGCTGAATTCCAGGGAAATGGGTAATAAGTGAAGGATAAATATTAAAAAGATTTTTAAAAATTCAAGTCTTGGAAAGAATGAATTGAATAATTCTCTATCAGGCTGAAGCCTGTGTAGTGGGAGTGCTGAAAATGAAATGATGTGCTTAAGGGAGGTACAGATTTGGCCACAGAGAAGTATGATGGGATGTAAAGAAGGAGTCAGAATGCGAAAGAGAGATAAGTATATTGCAGGGAGGGAGACATCAAGCAAGATACCAGCTTGGATGAGGAGAAATGCAAGAGGATTCATACTTGATTAATTGTGTAGATGAGGATCTGGAATGCTATGAGCAGAAGGCAGTGATTTGACCAACTGGGCAAGTCAAGTCAAGTCAGCTTGGACGTGTGTACCTATGTGTGTCATGCACGTACATGTTTGTGTGCTCACAGAAAGGAGCCTTTATCTGTATTCTCATACTCTTTTCCACATGTATCTCCCCGACTGTCTGCTTCTTTTGCTTCAGTACTTTCTAATCTTGATCTTTACTAAATCTTTAAGGCAATAAGTTTGGCAAGTAGAACCAGCAACTGCTCTCAGGTTCTGACTTGCATTAGTTTTTCTGTTCATTGGTATCTTATTCTTAGATTATGATGATTATTCTCATATCACTTCACATTTAGAGGTAACGATACTGCATTAGTGTTTTCTGTTTTGGGAAATCTGTCTGGACCTCTACAAGGAAACTTTGTAAGTCAAGTAACTGTTGTGAAGTGGTGTATCCTGAAGTTGAGGAATTGCAAAAATTGGCAGGTCCTCAGTCAGTGACATATCTAGTGCTAATGGAAACACCACAGAAGTTGGTGACAAGCCAAGGCATTTTTCATTTGAGAGTACCTATATGGCAAGGCTTAAATAGTTTGAAGGGCCCCTAAGAAAAGCATCATTTGAATGATGGCAGAGTCCTGACTGAACTTTTCCTATGAAGAGGAAGCTGAAAGCCTGGAGGCACAAGGTTTACAGTCCCCCATCAGCCCAAACGCTTCAGTTTGCAAATGTATTCATTGTAGTCGAGAGGTTTTGGCATGAATCAAGTCGAAATAGTGCTGTGCAGAGAGGTGTAATTCAGAGCTGAGCATCTGGAACACAGACACAGAAAGAGGCAGGTCCCTGGCAGACCCCTTCACCAAGCGATTGCTGAGAAAACGGTGGGAGCAGGAACAAAGAGAGCACACTGAGTGGGAAAAAATGGAGCAGCCGCTACAGCTGGGAACCGGAGAACAGCTGCAGAAAGCCAAAGCGTTTTTTTCACTCTATATCCACAAGTAGTGACTGCCAAAAAAAAGAGGAAGACAGTCAAGTACATGACAACAGGGGATACTAAAGCACTTGATATGTTAATTACCTCAGCAGGCCAACTATAATTGTAGTGCAGAACTGAAGTACTAAGTTTTGTGTGAAAAGGGACAATATGTGGAAAATGTTTTTAACTAGAGGACTAACAGGAAAACAAGACAACTTTCGCTGCCTTATAGTAATCTTGATTCTCTCAGAAGGAAAAAAGGGAGAGTTCTCAGTAAGAGGTTGAATTGTGGTTGAATATCTTGCCCCAGACACCAGAGACAATGCCTGGAAGACACTGCCACAACATACCAACTAGAAATTACCATGCAAACATTATGTTTGCAGTGAACACTGTTCTGATGTTACAGACATGAAAAATATTCTGCAGTGATTTAAGGGATTAATGGTAGAGAGGCATATATAGAGTTCAGAGCTCTAATCCCCAAAGTACCATGCATGGATTGAAGCAACCATCACCAGACAAAGCAATTCTCAGCATTCGAAAGAAGATTAATGAAGGCATGGGATATCTGACAGTGCTGAGGGGCTACAGAATGGATAAAGGCAGTAGGGTTCTCTCAGAGGAATGCTTCAGAGGAGCAATAGGCCATGTTACAGTGTCCCAGGGAAACCTTCAGTCTGAGCAAATCGAATCTATTCATTGAAAGTCAGACACAAATCAAAGACCAGACACAGTGATCTCAAGGAAACTAGAGCCATGGGCATAGCAAGACAAGGAGTAAAAAGCTTCAGAGATTATAGCAGGAAGCCAATTCCTCCTAACAAAGTTTGTGGAAACAAGTCAGAATTCAGTCTGGAGTTGGACAGCAAGGCTTGCTGAGACACACCAGCCTTTTGCGACAGCATGGTGACGCCATCTTTGGGCCTAAAGAGGGAGCAAGAAGATGAAGACATCTCCTCTGGGAAGAAGGAGCTTTCAGAGCAGCAAGCAAAGCTCATATGCTTCTTATCTATTAGGAAACGGAGGTGTTTTTAAGGAAGAGAGAATGACGGAAGGTGCTCACTGCTTTGGGACAGAGAATGTACACGGTACTGTGTTTTATTGCTAACTGCACAAACTGAGTAGTCCATAGAGATCAAGGTCCACATAAGTGTTACAGGACTGATTTTCATTTAAAAGAAAAAAACTCATGAGTCAGGAGAACAAGCAAACTATAGTCATGCAGTCAGTCACACGTGCCCAACTCTAGCCACAGGGAGATGTGCCAGAGAGATGTGCCTGCCTCTCTTTAACCCTTGGGAGGATAACATCAGTAGCTTTCACGAGGCTGGAGTCTGCTGCACCTGCAGCTGTTTCAGACGGTGAAAAGCTGTCCTTAAAATACCCATGTCTTTTTATCCGCATCTTCCTTTAAAGTACGCTAGCGAACACCCTCAGCAACTTCCACTGTAGCCCAGGGCAAATCACTAGGCAAGTGTCCCTTCTGCCCAGCCACACATCAACCAATTCCTGTTCGGAGAAGTCAACGTTAGTAGAAGCAAACTAGCTTTTCAACTCTGCAGACAGGGCAATTCAGGCAAGATATCAAAACAGTAAGTTTATTTACTGCATTCCTTCCTTTGGCTTCCTGCATTGCCAATTCTGTAATATGAACTAGCTGAGGGATGGGGGGCAGGGGGAGAAAGAGAAAAAAAGCCTTCTGCTATCTGATGCCCTCCTACCCCATTTTTCTCCTCCATTTGGTCCTAAAAGGCTTACATGCAAGTCTTCTGACCTCGAGGTGACCCTTTACACCTCAAACCTTCTCTCTGGAAGTATCTGCACATTCAAATGCCACCCTGGCTGCCCTGTCCCTGTCCCTGTGCCAGTCTCCCTCTGCCCCAGCCAGATGGGATGCATTGGCATTAAAGGGAAGTTAAATTCAGTTTATTGAGAGTCAGGCATCCTTTCACCACCAGCCTGAACCTCTTAATATTAATCACTTTCTGATTTATTTCGAATTGACCTTCTTAGTGAAATATTAATGGCATATGTGTTTGTTCTCTTATCACGATCAAAGCTGAGAATACAAAAGCAAGGGCCAAGCAGAAAGAAATGTTTTTCAATATTTATTTTGGAGGTGACAGAAAGTTATCAGTGAAGAGTTCTCTTCCAATTAATGTTATCACTGCTGTTGCAAGCAGTGAATGAAAGCAAAGTTTTCACATGCTATAAAGCTTAGGTCTCTGACAGACATGAATCGATATCCACGATCAACTCTTAACTTCCATTCCTTGCAAATGATTAGAATAAATGTGTCAACAAAATCAGACTTTCACTAAGTAATGAAACTGAGAGTGAAGAGCAGCTCATGATAACAGTTGTCATACCACCCTGATTGCTTTCTGGATGGATTAACAAAATTATTAGTAGAGAAAAAGTGGTGGGTGTCATACTTAAATTATCGTAAGGTATCTGATAACCTGTCACATAAATATTGTGCTCCAAATTCACTTGAGTTGATTTGGATATGAGTGCTCTCCCAGGAGCTGTAACACAGCTGATGGGACACTAATAATAAACAGAGAGGGGAAATCAATCAAGGGGAGATGTTCACATACTCGAGGGACGCATGCGAAGCTCTGTGTTATATATCGCCCGTGCAGCAGGGTGCTGTCACCGGCACATATTTTCTGCTCTTGCCTTGGGAAGGAAGGAGCTGAGGGAGGTTGCCTGTGCCCTTCCTGGCAGTCTCTGGCCTGCTGAGCTGCTGCATGGGGGCTGAGGGAGAAGAAGGGGGGAGGCGAGGTGCTCAGTGCCAGTCCAGGAGCAGAGAGGGTGAGGACACAGCAGTGCCACACTGTGCCACAGTCTTCACCGTGAAAGAGCTGTCTTGGCCTGCCAGGAGACGCAGGGTTCACAAGAAAGAGGAAAGTAGAAACTCCTGCCGCTATTCACAGCCCCATGGACTTGGCCAACTGCTGCTCCTCTAGACTACCTGACTGTGTCACCGAACATGGGTACCTTCGGCATGTAATCTTACTTCTGATTAACTAATTACCTGGCATCCAATCCACAACTTCAATATAGAACCAGCACTTTATTTTGTTTTGACATGAAGTAATAAAATGGAGTCCTATATTAAGAAATTGCTTTCCTTTCACTCTTTTGTTTTTCTAAGTCTATATCTGTACATATAATATTTAGAGGGGCAGAGTAAATGGGAAATTTATTTTAAAATGCATTGTATGAAATATGATTTTGGTAGTATCCAGCAGCCTTGCACAGCTAACATTGTTATACTTATTAATGATTAAATAAAATATTTCATGTTTCTAAATTCTAAACTCTTTGAGCTTATACTAAAAATAAAGCACCAAAGGTTATGTAAGAAGCATGATTAAAGTCTTAGCATCACCATGTAGTTACAGTTCTGTTATGTAGAATATAGACATTAACAAAATGACATGATATTAATGGATTTAAGTTGACTTAAAAATCTACAGTTTGCACTTTACATACAATTGCAACTATTGAAGAATTGTATCAATGAGTATCAATGATCATAACTTGGCCACACATTTTCCTTTCTAAACCACATACTGAATAACTATCACAGATTTTTAATGTTAGTTGGCTGGGGCAAACAGAGCATCCAATAGGATGCAATAGATAAGGTTGGCCACAAATGTATCTGACACCAGCATACCTGTATTGGTATGGACGAAAAGATTTCAAAAATACATGACTGAAGGTTTGATCCAGTGGGCAGGCCAAGCTGCTTACACTCATAACCAATTCAAATATACTCCAATATATATATGCTACAATATAGCCCAGTACTGATCATGAATGTCAAACTATGCTGGTGAAATAGCACACTTCATGAACTTTCCGATAAGCAACCGAGAGAGAGCATATTCCTCAATCCTTTTACACAACATCCAAAAAGAAAATGATTGGGATACCAACAAGTTTAATCTAACAACTGGACTTCCTTAGACCAAATAAACAAATGATGAACTTTGGAGTTGCTTTATACCTCTTCCTTTACTCCTTCACTCATTTATCGCAGAATCACAGAATGGGATTATTTGCTAGCTTGCAAAATTTCAGTCTCTTGAACTACAGTTACTGGCTGTGTTTGCTTCAAATTACAGACTCTTTGCATATTGAAAACTATTCTTGCTTAAAACCAAGATGAATAGTGCTTTTGAGACTAACTGGGGCATAATACAATGTTGGCTAGTCCTGATCAGAACCAGTCACTGGCTGACCGTAGCACCCACAGGCTGCTGTCAGACCTACTCTGAAACTCTCCAGCAGTTTTTTCAAGCCACTTTTGAGCAGAAAGTAAGCTCAATTAAAACATATCTGGCCCAAAGTCTAAAATTACCTCATGAAATCTTGAGTTTTAAAAATATGAGGCTCTCCAAGTGTAAATATAATCACTTCAGTTGGAGGACATGTGACATCGCTTCTTTCCTGTAACAGCCACAACAGGCAGCGTGCTGGAAAATAGAGGAATAGTTACTATGAAAAATGAAATTGAGAATTACATAAAAATACAAAATTTTGAAATCATATTACTTTAGCTGTGGTGATTAGATATGAAAATACAATGGATAGCCATGCAACTGAAATACAGCAGCTCAAGAGAGATCAGTCTTCAATCTGAGAAACGGTAATATGTTCCTCAAGACATAATGATCTTGCTCAAAGCATAAAGAGAAATCAGGAGCTGAAAGAAGCTTGCAGATTTGCAGGCTGTCTCAGAGGGAAGTGAAAGCCATTGCCCTGAAAATATTCATGAACTTGCTGAACTTTACATATGAGAGTCAGCCTGCATTAATCATTTGGATAAACTTATTTAGCACAGTGATACATTTTCAGCCAGGAGCTGGTTGAATTATTCATCTTAAATACACGGTCTGATGAATTAAATCTTTTTGTGAATCAGCCATAAATGGATCCTGATTTGTCAGAGAATTTGTTATCGTGAAGAGTACACCAAAAATTTTGAACTGTTTTCATCTAATGGCTTGTTCCCAAGCTATTCACTTCAGGAACCTCCTCTCTGTGGATTGTTAGTGATTATGTGCATCTAAATACTATCAGTTTTGCTCCCTGAACTGTTGGCTGAAATGCTCAGAGTGAGAACATAAGAAATAGTGAATGCTGTTCGTTGCTTACTAGCACTGGTCAGAAAACCTCCTGCTACTCTTGGTGGCTGGTAGAGAAAGAAGCAACAGCCAAATGTGAACCAGATCCAGAGACAGCAGTAGGAGCCACCACCTCTGCCACGCTAAAAAACCTCAAAGGAGCCTTCAGTGGAGAAAGATGGAGAAAGAGCAAAAGACACCAGCAGATGTTCCCTGCACCACAGTCACTCCATGCACTCTGCTCTGAGCACGCAGAATAGTATGGAAGACACGTGCTTCTTTGTTTTCAAAGGAAATTCATTAATTTATTTGAAGAGCTGTGGAAATATTTGGTTGCATCCTGCATTAGTAATCACATTGTGTTCACCTCACCAGCAACTAAAGTAGGAAGCTTTATAACTGCGAAATGGGTGAAACTGAGAGTATCAATAGAGTTGAGGGAAACAGCAAATAAATGGTTGTGGCAGTCACAGACCAAACCTTCAGCTCTTCCCAAACACTGCTCTTTAAGCAAGGCTTTTTCTATTTTTATTCTCTGTGTCAACTTCTCTCTGTTGCTTTGTCATTTGTATGGGAGTAGAAGTTATTTCTTTACTGGCTTTCTGAATCTCCATGCCACAGAGTTTCAATAGCCTTTTAGCATTTTAGTCACAACTTAAGATCTTAAGAAAGAGAATAAGAAAAGCAATGCAATTATCAAAAAACCCTGAGTGTCAAAACCCTCGAGTGTCCCAGAAATCTCTTGAATTTCCCCAAGAACAATGATCTCCCTGAGAAAACTGTCCTGGACAATCAACTTCCTGCCAGATCCAAATGATAATTACATAAAAATGGCATATTTTAGGTAACTTTTATATGGCACATGAGTTAAAATCTCCTGATCAACCCTTTAATGTGCATTTATGTTTCACTACCAAATTAGTCTGTTGTCTAGGAGAATCACTGTGCAAATTGAAAGTGAAAAACTCATTACATACATTAAAATTGGTATGATTTGTAACAAGAGACAAGGCTTCCATTTATCAGGAACCAACTGTGAGAGAGTCAGAGCATTTCAGAAAGTTTAGCCCCAGAGTCCCAGAGACCTGAAAACTTCTTAGAAAAAAAAAGAATAATAAGCTTTATATTGAAAGATTTTGTGAGGCTCTGTGCTGTGTGAACCTCTAGTTAAAGTGGCATAAAGAGCACCAGGCATTTAAACTGTTTTCAGATCTGCTGCTTGCTTGTTAATTTTTGAGTTTTGCATGTGGTAGACCTCTGGACATGTAAGTAACAAAGCTTAGGCCTACACTCAGCAACTCTGAATCAAGCTGATGCTTTCTGATGATCAAGTAACAGCTACGTATTTCACTGAACTCACACCAGCTGTTCCATGGGCATACATGCTTGGTTGGATGTAAGCAAGGGTTGTCATCTACAACTCCATAAGAATCCCTATGGACCAACATCACTTGCAAAGACTGGGGCTCACTAAATCATTTGCATTGAAACAAGATTGTGATAAACCTTGCAATTATTTGAACTGGTTTGTACATCCTCAGATGATGTTCACCCACTATCAGTGTCAACTGATGATTGTGAATACTATGAGGAAGGTATCTTTGTTTTGCTTTCAGGAAAGTTTTTAGGTGTCTTCAAAAATATTGTGTCTCCTTATTCTTCAGTCTGTACTTTAGCAAAGGAGCAGAGACTCACAGAGCTATGGGAAAATAGATAGTATTATCTATTTAACCAGATAGTAACTGGTTAAATAAATAGCATAACCTATGAGTACCATTCCCATAGGACCAAAATAGTGCAGGACCTGGGAATAGCGAAACAAGGTGTCCTCCCTAAAAGTTCTTATTGCCTGCTATGACTTCATTGCAGGCCTTGTGGGTCTGTTCTTCAGCAGATGCACACACCACTGTCTGCCATGGCACTTCTGGTAATGCATTCCTAAAGTTCAGAGGTCTTCCTGTGCTTATTTCTCTTTTTCTTCTTTTTGTAAGACTGAGTCTTTTTATAGTGCATAACAGAGCCAGGCTTCCCTCATTAAGAGTTAATTAAACCCTTAAGTCACAGCCTACAGTAAATCAGATCCTAAGGCAAAATGTTATACATGAACATACCTTGCAACGTGTTTCCTCAGCCCTGTTTTCTCTCATTCATATTATGTATAGTCCTAAACCTCTCAGCCTGATTTACACAACTGTGAGCAAACCATTGCCACCCACAGCAGCTGTGTCTCTGCATATTCCACTGTCAGAGGCAAGAAGCCAATTCAGAAGAACCTCACAAGTTTTGCTTTGCTTGTATCCAGCTGCCTCCTTGCAGACCCAATATTATCCCACATAGTTCGTAGTGCAAATGAGAACTGAGGGACTGGTCCGAATACTATCCCCCAGCACTTACACAAGGTGCAGAAATTACAGTATTCCCACACTGTGTGTTCTACACATACCTGTGGTCAAACAATTTTATACAATTAGACAGGGATCCAGCAGGGCCTGGGTCTGGTTTGCACCATGTCACCCTGCTGTGGCTCTGCTTTTGCCCCTAGAATTGGGCCAGTGGGACCCACACCTTCTCTGTGGTGGAAGGTGTTAGGACAGACTTTCTCCTTTCTTCAGCCTCCTCTTAGCAGCACTCCTTCCTCTCCCCAGCAAGCTGCCAGAGTAGAACCATCAGAGTTTGGGTCAGCAGCACCCCATGGACCTCTGAAAGACAATAAGAGGATTGTGCTAGCTAAGAAGGTCCTGCGCACAAGGAAGGGGAGCAGGACCAAGCCTTCACCATGAAAAGTACCCAGGATCTGGCTTCTTCTATGAGGTCAATGGGTTGACAACTGAGTTAGCAAGACAGAAAGAGAACCCTATCCCACATACATAGTCTAGCTAAAGCTCACTGCCCCGTTGCCCAAAATATTTGAAAAAAAAAGTCTTGAGTGGAGCGTATTTTCTTATTCAGTATCACAGTTGTCCAGTTTCGGATCGGCTCAGCCATCACTCAGCTGTCTTCAGGATTCTCTCAAGCCCTGGACATGTGCAGATAACAAGAGTTTGCCCTGCCCTTAAAATTTTCTGCTTTAAACCTTACCTTCAAATACAGCATTCAAAGTCTGCAGGACACAAAACATTAGCCTAAAGTGACAGGGAGAAAACTACCACTATGAGGCCAGAATACTTTTAAAATTTGCATTTTCCAACATCTGAAATATTTCTCCCTGATTTTCTGTTTTAGCTGGTATTTGTGGAGTAGTAATCACTTGCCACTGCTGTATTTCAGCAAAGCAAAAAGGGCAGTAAAGCATGCAAAGTACTCCTGGGCTGTTAAAAAATACATTATGTTTCTAGAAATAAAGTGCAGCTTTATGCCTTTGAAGCAGTACCACAGCAACTCATCAGGAACCTGCAGGCTAAAAAAGTGTAATTATTTTTTAGCAGCTAATGAGGAAAATCTTGCTTGCCAGTATAAACTGAAACACTCAAGGCAAAGAATGGGCCTTGGTGCACTGACACTACCTAAACTGACAGCTTTTAGTGGCAGATCAAGCTCTAGAGGACAGACCTTTTTGAGATACTTGCCTGTCTCACTAATTTCTGTTTGAATTCTGCACAATCCCAGGGCGCTCGGATATACAGCAATAACCACTCACAGCTGAAGTAACTGAGATTTTGCACAGTCTAAACAGTTAACCCAGCACTGACATTAATGTTAAATACAGTACTCTCTGTTTTATTTCACGCTGTTTTATAATACTTCACAGCACAACACCAAGTAGTTCTCATTTTAAAAATGCAGGACTTGTTGTAATTTGTTCACATACATTTTGCTAGCCCACATTAATGTTATTTTGATCAAAGTAGGCCTGATTCATTACTTCATACTACAGGAAATGATTGGAGTTTTTTGGAACTGAAGTATATCAATAAGCCACAACAGTCATATTAAGACTCTGTGGTACGGCTCATTTAGGTTGCTGGCTTTATTAAATTTGTGGTAGTCTACATTATGCATCATGCAAGTAGAAATTGGTAGAATTTTTCAGTCTTTAAAATAAATGTTTAAAAAAACAAGAAAAGAGAATTAAAACATGTTTCTACATAAAAGGTCAATGATTTCTTATTAAAAACTCTTCTCCTTAGAGGTCTGTCAAGCTGCAAAATTCCAAATGCTATTTGCAGAATTAACTGTGCTCTTAACACATCCCTACTTCGACTGAAAAGCTCTCAGTTTTCCCATGCTGAGTGAAAATTCTAGCTTTCAGTTTTGATTGAAGAGCTGTCAATTTTCTCACTCTCAGTAAAATGCTAGCTTTCAGGGTAGGATGTAGCCAGAACATGGATGCAGAGCTGTGGCACAGCTGTGGCAGAAGTTCTCTCATCTCATGAACCAGCATTCACACTTCAACAGGCATTGAAAAGGGAGTAGAGTCAGTCAAGAAGGGAGGCAATATTTCTGTACATTTCCATAGAAAAAGTCTTTCAAGCGATTAGATTAAAGGGCGGGTTCAGTAACCGGGTTTTGCCACTAAATTCCAATTTGTCTAGGAAGGATTCTTGCATGCAATCAAGCTTTCCATCTGTGAAGTGTGTAAAATACTGCAGCAGAGACAAGGTGGGCTTCGCAGTAAAATGGTTAACAGACCTTGGAGAACCTCCAGAAGTAACTGACAAATGCAAAATGGGTTTTATTCCAGGTTTATAGAAAGAGCACTCTGAAAGACGCCTAGCTGACAGTGAGGGTATGCAGAGTAAAAGCATAAGAGTCAGGAGCTGATTGTTTCACAGATACAACAAAAAAGAAGACATGAAAGCATAACGCGGCTCCTGTGCCACACCAAGGCAGCTGGTGAGCAGGACAGCTCTATTCCCTTTTTCAGTAAAATCTCTAGGTCTGCCTGCCAGACCTCCTTACCTATGGTTATTGGTTTAAATTTTGTTTTATGCAAGACAATGTCATTATCTCACATTTCCTTTTCTTTCTCACTTGCTTTTTTTTTATTTATTACAAATATCTTTCTGCAAAACAGGACTTGTGAAAAATTAATTTTGGACAGCAACAGGGTTTTGCAAAGTGGCTTCTCCTGCTCTATTGCCTTGGCCTTGCCTCTGTAGAAAAGTAAAGATGCCAGCAGCATGCCCTGGCCTTTCTGAAGCAAATTCCTCAGCTTGTGAGCAAATGACAGCTGATGGGAACAAGGAGACAGGCAGAAGGTCACCAGTGGGGGAAGCCAGGCAAATCACCCTTTTCCCTCCCCACTGTCCAGGTTACAGGGCAAGCAGGGTAGGAGGCAAGAAGGTAAGTTTAGAATTCATGCTTGGCTTAGAGGGCTGCTACGGCCCTTGGCCACAGAGCTGGAGGAGCCAGCAGTAAATATGCAAGAGCAGAGAAGCAGGATGTCTGCAGCAGTAATATGTCCTTTTGCACATCAGCTTCAGGCATCTCTCCTCCAGAGCCATGGGGGAGCCCGTCAGATCTGGAAGGGTTTACAGGTTTGACCCCTGTGAGGGCAGAGGCACCTAAAGCACCCATGCTGTACAGGAGGAGTCCTTGGGGCACATGGGACAGGAAGTGCAGAGCCCAAATGGCATGTTAGAAGCCACTCTCCAAGGGCAAGACTGGCACTGCATCAGAGGGCTAGTAGCCTTGATGTTTGTTAGGGGTAATGGTAATCCCAGCCCCCCATCATTCAGGCTGGGAGAGTCCTTGGGACTTCTCTGGTCCAGCCTCCAACTTAGAGCAAAGGCAGCCATGAGATCAGACTAGGTTTGTCCAAACGGGCCCTGAAACCTCCAAGGATGAAGATCCTATAACCTGTCCTGGAAACCTATTCCAGTGATAATTGTCCTCATGATGAAAGGTTTGTTTCTTATACATCGCCAGAACTTACCCTGTATCTATTCTTGATCATTGTCTCTTGTTCTCCTGCTGTGCATCTCAGTACAGAACCTGGCTCCACCTTCTCAGCTGCTTCCCTTTAGGTGCTGGAGGAGCTGCTAGGTGCTCCCGAAGCTGTCCTTGCTCCAAGCTGAACAAACACAACTCCCCTAGTCTCTCCTCACAGAGCCAGTTCTCCAACCTTTGACCATCCTGGTGACCCTCCACTGAACTTACTCCACTAGATAATTCAATTAGGTGAGAGCAGCTTACATAAAGGAGTGTAAAGTAAAAGGAAAACACAGAGGAATAACACTGTGTTACTCTTTCCAGCCACATGATTGTGCTGTTTACAAAGGGTGGAAGCACTAGCAAAACATCAAGGAAGCTAAATCTTTAGGTGATCAAAATGGTAGCAGGCATGAGAAGCAGCCATATTGCACATAGGAAAATACAAAGAGTTGTTTGTTTAGAGATAATTATGTATATTAGACAGTGAGTCCAGTGTCTGATTGGATACAGCAAAGAGTGAGATTCAGAGGGTGGGCTGCTAGCTGCAATATCTAAAAAGGAGCAGCATGGAAACCTGATGCACTTGGTGATTAAGTCCTTACAGTCAGGCAATCAAGAAATAGTCCTCAGAAATAAAATCCATGGTGGCAAGGTAGTGGTTTGAGACATAGCCAAGAGGCAGGGTTGGTGGGGCTTCAGTTTTAGGAATCATCACTTTTGGATGCAGCAATTAGCTCTCCTGTCTCCTTGTCCAGTATATTTCTAAATGTACAAAGGTATTCTGATGGGCTTCACACACAGGACATTGGGGAGTGCCCTACATTGTGCTGAACACTGGTTTTGCTTACCTGTAGTTATGGTGATATCCATATGTGTAATAAATACACCTGGGGATTTCTGTGTAAACCTGCTTCACCTCTTCCAGGCCTATGCAAACCAATGCAAGACACCACAAACTTATTCAGAGGTCCAGACATTACTATCTTGTCACATCAGATAATCTTACAGGAAAAAAGAGGTAGCCACAGTCTGAATGAGGGGCCTGCATATAGGGCCCCATTTTGTATTAGATGCAACACGTTTTAACCACCTATGACAGAGGTCTCCTGAGTAGCTCTCTCTGCCTTCTCAAATTTATCTTTTGAATTTATAAGGAAATTATGTCTCATTCAGGTTTAGCTCAGTTGGTTAGAGCGTGGTGCTGCTAATGCCATAGGTCACGGGTTCAGTTCCCATATGGGCTACGCTGAGGGTCGGACTAGATGTTCTCCAGAGGTCCCTTCTAACCTTACCATTCTATGATTCCTTCTCTTCTCTACCACGGTTTAATTGTTCTACACAAAATGTAACAAGCACAACAGGAGGGGTGAAAGAACCTGCAAAAATAATTCAAGCTAGCTCAGCAGAACCACTAACCTAACAAGCTATAGAGGCAGAACAGGCAGGGAATTAAAGAACAACCAACTTTTATAAGAAACTAAATGTTATAGAATGAACTTTCAGATTTAACTTCTTAAAAGATATCAGGCTTCAGAAGGGCTTTGTAACACGGGAGATCAAGTATTTTGTCACAATGTCACATAATGAACTAAACTAGGAATAAACCGGCTGCTTAGATGTCTCTAGACTAGGTACCTTGGAAATAACATTCACTCAGAGACTGCGCAAGAGGAATGGACTGACCAACTCTAGTGACAAACAATTTTGCAACGAATCCACAAGGGCATTCTTCTTTTTAAGCATAATGAAAGAGCTACTGCAAAGAAAATACGCCCATAAACTTACATTGATGTAAAGTTAATGCACTTGTGAAAAAATGCTGTCTAGGGTATCAGTGCAGGAAGTACTATCAGCATACTGGGAGTGTACACTGAAAATGTTATTCTGCTGCCATCCTGGAAAAGACAAAATGCGTAAGAATTAAGTTTCACTGATATGCTGTATAAATAAGCAAAGAAAAATACTGGGTATGTAGGATTCCTGATGGAATATCTAGTAAAATGAGAGTCAGCACGGACTAAAAGTCCACCCGACTGTTATACTGAATATTAAGGTCTCTAAAATGCCCTGAAAGCAGATAAACAACTAGAGATAAACTACTTCTAATTCTGTCCTCCATTGTGGAATAGGAATAAGAGCAGCTTTGGTAAATGGATTGAGAACTTCACTGGAACTTCCTCAAGCGTGTCTGTGCTCCCTGCTGAAATACACATTTATAAAACCCTGTAGCAACACTCCTTCGCCCTGTAGGAGCTGCATTTTGCTTCCTTGTGATGGGCTTCCAACCCCTCCTGGTGGGGAGTCACACAAGCTCTTTGAAGAAGTTGTGCCACATCAGACAGCAATGTCAGGTCAACCGCAGCAAAAGCTTAAAGCCATCATAGCAGACAGTTCAGGTTGGTAGATAATTAAACATATCTTAAACCAATTATTTCAGTGGAGCACTTCAAAGTGTGTTGGAGATGCTTTGAAGAAAAGAATATGAGTTGCAGCAGTGGGGGAATGAGGAGATGAGTGGAACGAAGAAGAAAGAAAAAGGAGGTGTTTGGGATTTATGGGACCTGGGTTTTGACTGAGCTGAGGTCCCTGGAGAAAGTATAAGAGCTGCTTCCTTATGTGTAGGTTTGCTTTGGAATCCACAGCCGGATCTTGAATATTTGGGTTTAAAAACTTCCAGTAGTCCTTTTCTGAGGTCTGTGGCTAAGACAGCATTACACCTTGAAGTATACGATCTCCTTTTCCCCAGGAAATTCTGGCAGGGAAGTACAGCTTTGCGCATTTGTTTGCTTTTCAGCATACAAACCCACTTTAATTTAATGTCTGGTCATTAGCTACTGTTATATGTTTTATCCCCTTTATCTGAATTTCTCTGCAAGTTATTTGTAAATGTACTCCTCTTTCCCAAGTCATTGCTTGGTTCTTTTTGCTAACAAAAGCCTATAAGTTTTGCCTAACAAAAAGATTTGAAGTATTGCTGTGGTTAATATATTTTCTAAAAGCAGCAAAGATCTAAACCTCTTATGCAGAATATCTGTGTGTGTTAAATTCCTCAGTTTGGACAAATGCTTTGGGCAAACTCAATTTACCTTTCATTTCATAGGCTTGCTCATGTCTGAAAAAGAAATGACTTGATAAAACATTTGCAGTCTCTGCCAGCACAGGCAATATCTGAAATGCTTTGTTGATGAATTGAAGTTTTCAGAATATTTTTGGTGCCATGATGCACAGCTATATATAACCCATCTTGGAAAATTACTGACAACCTCTGACATCTTGGAGATAAGCTGTATCCACCACCACAGAATAGAGGACTATTTGTCACGAGGGAAACAGACTCCAGAACAGGCAGTAGCTTTGGGGGAGAAAACTTTTTTTTTTCCTAAAAAACATTCAGTTAATGCATTTTTAGTTTATTTCCACTCTTGTGCAGTCTTTGAATAAATATCTGTTTCCTTTTTCTACTGGTCTTTTCACTTGACACAAGACATCACCAACCAGTTTATTGTAAGATGTGAACGAAAACTAAGGTGACTAGGAATGAAAGCAAGTTCAAACACACAAAGCAATTTCCTGGTTTGGGGAGCTTTCTCACCTCTCCACAGCCTCCACAGGACCCGTGGAGGATGAGGAGACAACGTGCCCTCCCCAGCCTCCAAGGGAGCCCCGAGGCACAATGCCAGCCCAGGGGGAGACAGGTCAGGGTGCAGCGAGGGGTTGTTCCCAGGGCCAGGGAGAAGAACGTGGAAGGAAAAGGAAAGGAGAGGAGAGGGACATTAACGGCGAGTCATGGAGATACTGCTGTTGGTGACAGTGACACATCAGACAAGGTGTCTAATGCTGCAGAAAGACAGTAACAGTCATCTGCATCCTCTTATATTCTCTGATCCTACTCTCCCACCCATGTGCACATTAAGTGGCCTATTGCTACGAGTTTGGGAGAGAGGTAATCTGTGACCATCTTAAGTTATTAAAAAAAATTACAAACATAGCACACATGTATGATTGCTGTGTCAAATGGTAACAGCAATCATAGTCATTTGCAGGTTTTAAAGTGTTGATTCAGGGGTAGAAAATCAGTCAATTACTTTGTTTTGGATATATGTGCTATGGATACCAGCTATGTAGGATGAACGTACTGTATCTTAACGGAGACCATTGCACTGTCCCATTGTAAAATATTTTTCTTTCTAATCTGAAGCTAAAATAAACAGAAATCACTGGCCAGCAGAAATTGCATACATGCAATTTATACTGTATAAATATGCAGAACTCCTCTCAGAATATATTGCTATGTGTTGAAGCTCATTGGACAGATGCTGTAACTCCCTGAGGAGATAAGTCATTCCAGTATCATTCAAAATCTGTAATGTTTTGGACATTTACTCCTTCATCTCTCTTTTAAATGTTTTTTCTCATCTTTCTGAATTGTAGATGCTTTCACAGAGAACAGTGCAGGAGTCCTCTCCTAAGCATTCCCCCTTTGAAATATTTGTAGATATTTGCAGACAATGTGGCATAAAGGGGATGAACCAAGCTAAGTAGGCACAAGTCTGCTGCAAATGTTTTAAAGATACCAAGACGTAGGTATAGCATATGGTCACACTTCACAATTAGTGGCTTAGCCGACGTTTATAGAGGACCCTCAGAGCTGTACGTCAGACTGAGCACATTTCTCCCTTTCACAGGACACAGCAGATGCCGAGTACTGTGCCTGCAGGAGAAAACAGACAGCATTAACTGCCAGAAAAAGACAAGAATAAAGAGAGCAGCTGAAGGGCTGGACGTGGAGCTACCTGAGATACAGCCTTGGGGACTGCAAACCATAGCAGCCCAAACCCAGAGCTTCGCTCTGACACTGGCCCAACTACAGAACAAGGTCTGGGGTAAAACTGCAGCCACTTTATCACAGTCATACTCCACCATCTGGCAATGTTTGGCCATAATCTGGTCCGTATTTTTGCACTTAATAATTTTTTCCAACTCCATCTTTTTGTGTTTCAGTTTGGGAAAACATACTTTCCCCTCTCCACTCTGAGCATTTTCTAAATTTTAAGCACATTGTTAACCCCAGAGGTGACTGTAAACTGAGCACATTCATTCAGGACTTCTTGAATAACAGGAGACTTGAGCAGTTGCTTCTGTTCCTAGTTTGTCTGCCAAGGCATCCAGCAAAAGACTGATATCACATTAATAATAGCACAGCAAAAGGGTTCTAAAGACTTCAGATCTCTTAGTCGGCTCTGGTTTTAGATAATATCGTTACTTTGACACAGTACATGTAATTCGCTCTGGGGTACATTTTAATTAAAAGGAAAAGAAAATAAGTTTATTTTCAATTTCATCTTCCATCTACCTCTCATCAAATAAAATGTAAATGACCCAGGGTAACAGTCATATTAGTCTCATATGCCTGACTGGTTTGTGCTTGACACATCTGCAATAATATCCTGCTTTACTCTTGGTCTCTTTATTACCCATAAGATACTGTGAAATATCAGACCAATGCTGAAATGTACCAGTGCAGGCAGCCTTGGGGGCTCGTATCTTAATATATGTTTTGACATCCGGTCGATCTTTAAACCTAACACATTGATTTATGTGCTAACATTAGGAAGAGCTCCCTATGGCTACTGAACCGTGTGTTCTTTGGATATACAAGGTCAGCAGTAGCTTGGGCAGATCGATTCTTTGTGATCTGTACTAGAGGCTGACAGGAAGCAAATCATTTGTTCTTCCCTTAAAATGAGCTGCAAATTTTCTTAAAAGGAAAAGTCAGCGCACACAAGAGGAAAAGTCATCTGTAGTAAAACAGCATGAATAGTGGGGAATAGGTAAGGAAATTAAAATGACAGCAGTGCTACAGAATTCTGAAGCTGAACCTCTGAATAATCACATTTCCTCCTATAAGACTATCCTTCCAGATAAAAGCATGAGATCAAAGCCATTGACATTCCACTTCAGAAATTCTGGAAAGAAAAGAATGAGACAAAATATTTGACATTCATACGAAAGAGCTCCAGTAAATAATGCTTGTGATTTCTTGCTGTCACCCAGTAAAGGAAACTGGTGATGAAATACACAATAAATAAAAGTATGTTTCTTTTTTCCATCCCCAATTTTGATATTCCATTTGATATTCCCAATACATTTACTACCTCTATTATTTTTTTTCTTCCTCATGCCAGGATAGTTACTGACTGAAAAGTAAGATATTTTATGAAACTTACTACCCATTTTTATTTAAGAAATTCTTGCTAAGATCGCCTTAATTGGTCTTAAAGTCCTTTTTTTTTTTTCCAAAAATTGCCTTATTTTCTCAATTAGTGTATTCTGATACTCCAGGTTTTTATACTGAAATTGCAGATGAGGAATCACAACAAAATCATTAAGGTATCTTGTTAATTGCAGTCTGATTGCTCATCAGGGGTTGTGACTAGCAACTTTCATTGGAAAGTACTTTGTCATAATTTGACAAGACAAATTAATTAGTGTAAAACTCCACTGTGTATTCATTAATGCTGATGTGACATAAACCTTTGACATAACTGCTGCATAATTTATTCAATTGGCAAGGAGCTCAGTGAAATTCAAGTTTATTTCTGTAAGAGCATATATAGAGCAAACACTCCTTAAACATTTGTATCTTTTAACAAGATCAATATTAAATTGACTTTTTAATATTCTTTAGATGCTGTATCCTTAGCTGCTATGGTAATATTTTGTAAAATAGCCGGAATGTTTATACACTTTCCCTGCAGGTCTACAGAAATATGGCTTAAAGATTATTGTGCAAAGATTTTCGTTCTTGTGCTTTAAAGATCTTTCAGGTCCTTTATGGCCTCTTTGTCACTGTCAATGAAGGTAATAGAGCATTCCTAGTTTTCCTTAGTAGGCATTTATCCCTGCTATGTACATATGAAAGACTACAGATTAGACAAGCAGAGTCTGTTGCTGGAGACTTTATGATTCAGGTAAATGAAGAAAATTTTAATTTTAAAAAGATGGGATTGTTGAGAGCATTGGAAATTTTTATAGTGATGAACTCCAATCGGGAACTGGTTTTGTGCAGGCAAAAAGACTGTGTAGGTAAAGAAACCAGACTCGCACAGTAGGAAATAATTTTTAAAATTCCTTTAGTAGTCCTCTAGCTCAGTTAGTTAGATTCCTATGTTTTAGGAGGAGTGCTGAGTATACCCCAGCTTACACCGTGTGACATGGGCACACACAGAGGTCCTGATCCAGACTTTACTGGTGACAGTACATGGATGCTTGCCGACTTCAGTGGTTAGAGATCAGACCCAAAACTACTTCTTTCTATCTTGCTCTATAAAGGATGTTGTTTCATAGTCATTATAGATAAACACTGTATTACAGAAAAGTCAAATCTCTAACAAGAACATACACTCCTGTCTCATTCTTCTTCTGTTGTTTTTAGGGTCTAAGTCAGAAGCAGAAATCACCCCTGCACCACACTGTCAGCTGTTCTTGCTGTTATCTTGTCATAAACTACTGATCATCTAAATGTTCCTCTTATTCTAGTACACTGCTACTAACAGAAAGAAGAGCAACTCAGATCTGAAAGAAAATTATAATTTTTCCCTAGTTGCACACATGGGTGAGCCAGAAACAGTACAAAGGAGTTGTGGGCTGTAATCACCTGGGCTACTATTTTCCCCTTCTGCAGAGAAGAAGCGTGTGGCTCTTCCTGATCTTACTCTTTCGACATCCCACTACTGAGAACAGCCTTTTTCCTGTGCATTTTCCTTTGGGGCTGCCCAACCTGGGAGATGGACGCTGGTGCAGCAGCTGCAGCAGCTTCCCCTGTGAGTTTCTGCAGTTCCCTTAAGCAATAGGTACAAATTTCTAGTTCACACTGGTGTGAGCTTCCTTTGCTCTTGGGGATAGATTTCCCACCAACAAGACCTTTCCACTGAGCGTGTTTAGATACCAGAGGGTCTCTGCCTGTTCTCATCAGCATATTTCTTTACTGAAGGGTAAAACTTCAGTTCATAGAGGGCTAAAGAGCTGTCCAGAGGGAGCTAGCACACTGGTTTTTTTCTGCAGAAGGACACCCTGTGTGCCATTAAATTACCCTTCTATTTGAGCATTGTGATGCTGAAACACCGATATTTGTTTTAGGTAAGGAGTAGAGAAGAGAGTGGAGATGCCTGTGGGCCAAATGATGTAGTCTGTGGTGCAGATGAAGGTGCCCCTGCAGCACAAGAGAGGGAGGAGGAAGAGATGCCATTCACCTGCTTCTACTTCTGTGGGTGAAGGATTCATTTGGGCTACCTCTGAGCCCCATTTCTGGGGCAGTTTGGTGGAACTGAGAGGATTAGCAAGAGCAAGGGTAGGAGCTCTCGCTCAATTAAGCATGAATTCTCTCATGTACAACCCCTGATTTAGGTGAATGAGCTCCCGTTATGGTCATGGGAGATCTATTCAATACTGATAGGCTGTAGAGATCAGGAGGCCTAAAGCGATGCTAAATTCTTACATTTAGGCAAAGGAAATTCCCCCCAGTCTGACTGGCTGAATCACTCTCTAGGCTCCACTGCTTGGGAACCCACTGACTGTTGTGGGAGCTGAGACCAGAGCTCATGGTACAAACTCAGTAGTGTGAATGCCCAAATGATCATGTTGTAATAATGACCTGAGCCCTGGGGGACAAAGCTTGGGCTCTGACATCTGCAGCTTAGCTGAGTCCTTGCAGCCCAGTCCAAGGGCTGTAGTGAAGGCACTGGGTTCTCTGGAAAATATTTATCCCGTTTGGGCAAGAGAGACCAATGGGTGCCATGCACCAGTCAGTAAGACATAGGGTCCACACCAGCTGTCCCATCAGACAGTCACAGCTGCAGGAGGAGGATGGGTTCAAGACTGTTTACTACCTGCTGCAGCCATCTCATTAGCTGTTAATGGACTAGTTTCATTTTACAGGGTAGCTATTTTATTGTGTTTCCATTCTGTTTGCCAGAGTCTTGCTATGTGGGAGATGTTTTTCACTGTGAGCATCCAGATAATGGCACTTAATGGGAGCACAAGTTAGCATGATACATTTTTTGTAAGAACCTTGGTAAATCTGCTCCAGCTTTTTATATCATCAGAGGATACTTTTAAAAAAGGTTACTTTTATTTTGGGATCATCTTCTTTGATCACACTAACCATAACAGAGATGCAAAGATATGACGAAACTCAGCAGGAAGCAAATGAATCTATAGTGCGGTGTCATACATGCACATCTCACACTTTACATCGTCATACGAAGTAAAATGTACTAAATACTTTGGTTTAGCCATAATTCATAGCTTCAAGTGAGCCTTAATTTGCTTCAATTCCAGTTATTGAGGCTGGACTTATGATAGAAGTTTTTTTTTTTTATTATTTTCTGTATTTCATATTCATGTGTCAATTAGAAAATATGAAATTTCTTTGGAAAAAGCTGCTATTAGCAATAGGAAAGCCTGAAAGCCATTTATCATTTCATCAGATTATTTAATTTTGGGGTCAAGTTAGAGGAGGTAAACTGTACATTTTATATCATAAATTTGAGTATCAAGTGTCACATGTAAATTAAATATAAGAGTGAGATGTTTGTCAACAAAGTGTAGAACAAAGGTTTGCCCTTTATTGTTTTAGTAGTTTTTCAGAGTACTGCAGATCACTGTATCTGAACCTATATCTGTGTGTGGTGCCTACAACTACCATCTTTTTAGATAGATGACTCAGTAAAAAAGGTAAAAATTAAATAAAAGTTTATCAGAAGTCTAAGATCTGGCATTGATCGCTCAGTTTTTGCCACCTGAGTTTCTGGTAGGAGCTCAGGACTAATTATTTCTCCAGAGAGGAATTTGTTTGATAGGTAAGTGATGCAGTGAATTTTCCTACATTTTTTGAGCACCAGCAGGTTTGTGGTACATTCTCTGAGAAAAGTCAAGTACATTCAGCATTTCCTTGGGAGATACTGTTTCCTCAGATTGCCTTTGGATTGTGCTTGGGGTTTCCATTAAAATTCTTGAGGTACGTTAATTCAAAAACATAGCTGATTTTGGACAGCACAGAGTAATCATGGCCAAACTTCTTGCTAAGTCTTGTCACATAGCCTCTTACAGTGCCCCTCAACATCTAACAGCAGTAGTCCCTCACTACATAATTCAACATACATGCTTTGCCTGTTTTCCTATGATCTGTCACACAAGCACACATGCAACCCTCTAGTAGCATATACAATCCAATAGGCTTGCATTTATTTGACATGTGATGAGGGGATGTACACATTTTTGGCATGTGATGAGTATACGTCTGGTCATGTGTGAGAAGGCCCATAGACCTTTCAGAAAAAGGGAGTCAGCTAACCGCTGGAGCCCTTGCCACCAGCACGCAGTCTGCTCCCAGCCCACCTTGAAAGAGCTTCAGAAGCAGGGGCCTCAGGCAGAGCCCTGGCAGGCTTTGCCATAGCTGCAGGCTGCTTAGAGGCCTCCCCGAGTAGAGATGGTTCTGAGATCTGCACAGACACCACTGCAATTAGCAACAGAAGACAGCGACTGAAATCTGCAAAGAGAAATAAGAACTTCTTGTCCCTAAAGGCAGGTTGTGCTGGGCATTACACACCGACTGAAACAGACCTGCAGCAGACTCCACAAACTCAGTACCATTTCTTAAAGAAACTGCAAAGGGCCTTGGGAAGCACAGGAGCTAACAAGGTGCAACAAAACTTCCTGAAAGGGACCAAAGGGGCAAAAAGTAATTTAATCATAATGGTTTTGGAAAAGAGCAAGAACTGAGCCAGTGGCTCCTACAGGATCTATCTTCAAGCTGCTGGCTATGCAAAAGCTTTGGGGGAATGTAATAGTTTGACTGTGGGGGAACTGAGAGTGCAGCAGACATAGCTGACTGGGTTCTTTGCTAGCAGGCATTTATCCCAGAAGACTTATATTGTTTCGTTGACTGGAAAAAGAACAATAAGGCCTTGTGTTCTTACTTTGTTAGCTTTTGGTGCACTTAGACTTTTGACAAAGTGTTGGCAAAGTTAAGCTGTTTGATGCTAGGATTTTGAGAAGCTACTTGTAATGTCATTATGACCCTAAAATCATACACATTTGAAAGTAATAAAAATGTGATTAAGTTGCTGATAACCAATGTATATGTGTTATCTAAAAATGAGCATGAAAACTCAATGGTTTAGACTCTGAAAGGAAAAGACTAAGGAGAAAATTCTTCATCATTTTGCCCAATGTCTTTCATATTTTTTATCATTCATTACTATTCTGCCAGACCAAGGAGACTGTGAGAATGAGATAACAGTTTGCATGCAAGGTTGTGCTTTGTAAGGACACCTTTTCATTTTAGTAATAAATGATGCAAACACAGCCTCCCTTCCAGAAAGTTTCTACTTAAAAAGGTTGAAACTGTCCATAATACTTGTAGTGTGATTAGTCAGAGTTGAATCTAGCAAAAGTAGTAACTGTTAATAAAACCTTGTTTAACCTCCATCTAACCTGAGGACCTCCAACTTTCCATAATAAATCAGCCTGGATACCCATTAGGACCTGTAAAGAAGAATGAAAAGCACAAAGTGGCTTTTCTCCTGTTTATCACAAGTGATGTGATAATGATGCCAGCACTCACATCAGTTCAAGATGATGGATAGGAAACAGTAAAGAAAATATTCAGCCTGAACCTCGTTGTGAAATGATATAAGTGCTGCAAATAATACCCAAACAGAGAAACCAAAATAAAGGAGGGACAGGGAGCAAAATAAAATGCTTGTAAATAGTAGAAGAGGAAAAGCAGCAGTTGTCTACATAGCACCTGTAACAAGCCCAGAATCTGGAAATAATTCAGCCTATAGCCTGTATCAGAGCCAGCCTGCCCTCCAGCACATTGATTTCAGTGTATTTTCCCTTTGGATGGAGCAAAACTTGAAGTGATTGTTAAGTGAACAGAGTAGCAGAAAAAATATATTAGTACTAGCGCATGTGGCTTTAAATGAACACTGCCAATAAGTAGGCACATTAAGATATACCTGTCTTACCATTCTGTGAAGGTGTGTCAGCAACTTTATACACTTTGCAGTGAGTAATGAAGCACAATCAGTCCTTAGTTTGAACAGCTTGCAGTTTTTAAGTTTTCACAAGAATATCTTGAAAAAATTGCATCCAGGACCACTTCCAGCTTCTTCAACCCAGCATTTACTGCCTGAATTGTGATTGCATGTTGGGCGAAGATGCAGGTACACTAATTAACTCCCTTCCTTTGCCCATACATGCACCCTGACTTCCTCTGAAAGGTGTTAAGAGGAGCCATGCAACAGTGCAAGTGGTCCCATGAGTCAGATGATGATCTCTGGACCAGTACCATGGGGAGCACAACTGTGTGATGTAACCCAAGCATCTCAATAAATTAATAAAGTTCAATAAATTAATAGAGGATTTTATTAAGGAGGGGGTTTTAAGTTGTTTGATAAATAAATCGGCTTTGTCTCAGCATATAAAGCAAAAATAAGAAAACTCATTAAAAAGGCAGAATATCTCATTGATTTTTTGGATTTTCATATAATATTTCAAATTAATTATTATGTCTTCTACTTTTTCTGTTAATATTAATTTCAAAGAAGGGGAATCAAATTTTAATGAATGTATCCAATACAACATGTAGTTATATCTCTATTATTGGCACAAAAAATTCATTTCTGCAATCATGACAAGCATTTCTAGACAAAACAAATTTGGAGACTACAGAACAAGGTTTCTTACTAAACTTAACACTTCTTGATACTTCCCAACTGTTAAAAGGCAGAAACATTGCAATCAAGAATACCTAAGTAAATTACAAATCAAATTACTGTGGAAAGACAGTGAATTGAGGCAGGTCTAATTCTGTTAAGCTAAGTAAACATCCAGTAGACTCACCTCCTCTAGCACTAAATTTAGATTGTTTTTTGAGAATAAACAATGTATATAGGAGAGGTTAATAGAAATTTAAAATAAGCTAAAAGGTGAAAATATGGTATCTTCAAGTACTATCATCTATGAAATATTATAAGAAAGAATAATCTTTCTGATCTGCTTGTGAATTCACTAAATCCTTTTTATTTCTGATTCCTAGTCAGAGAGTGCCAAGGCAGGTATTAAATTCCTTACACACAAAGCTCTTTCTAATAATGCAATATACATTTTACTGACACTGAAATAGCTGCGGTACCAAGACTTTTCAACCCTTGTGCGTACTGATAGTAGAGGAACAAGAGTCATCGTTATGCTGTTATCTTGTACAGAACATTGTGCCTGTCCTCTTCCCCCACTCTCCATCTCCCAGCCATTCTCACTGGAGCACAAAGGGCAAGATAAATAACATAAAGAAAATGTTAAAATAATTATTTTAATGACTAGAGAACAAGAAAATTTGGCTGAGATTTTAAAAACTCTGAGCCTGATATTAAAATCATAAACCTTTCACAGGCTTTTCAGTACATACTTGCATTAGGAGAGATCAGCACCCACTTATCTCCAAATTAGGTCATAGGGTTTACAAGTTCTTTCTCAAAGATGAGCTTGTCCTTAACTACCTCCTGGGGACCTAAAATTACTTGCTTTGAGATCAGTGAAATCAGTGAAAATTTTGCAGTGGCATTTGAACAGAACAGGAAACAGGATGTAGACTACCTAATTCAATAAATTTGTGCATTTTTTTCAACATGGTCCTGATTTGATGTGCTTAGTGCTATCAATTTTAGATGCATAGAATTTGTTTCCAGATTTAGATATTTACTTTATTACTTGCATTTTGTCAATACAGTAAGAAATCACTTGGAATAGAACTGCATTTTGTGCTAAATCAATTTTCAAATTCTTTGTCTAGGGTTTTTTTTTTTTAATGCCTAGAAAACACTGAAGAACATATTGCACCAAGCGATGAGCTAAAATTCCAAGTTCATCCCGTGCAGCTATTTGCAAAATTGAGCCTCAAGCTTCACAAACTGTTACTGGCACTGAAGATGGCAGGCAAAATTCAAGCATGAGTACCGTCAAGCAGTTAGGAAAGACAGAGGACTATGAAAGGAAGTTACGTTCATGGCTGACATCAGCTTCTTTGGATGCCAGTCCCTCAGCAGACATGAGACTTAAGTCCAAAGGCTCAGTCCTAAGCATCACCCTTTCTCCAGAACTTGATCAGCAGCAGTAAGGGCTGTTTTTCAAATTTGAAACAGGATGTAGAGGCTCTACCCAGACACCTGGAAAAATTAAAGCAAATATTTTGGTAGCCAGCAAACTTGTTTTTTCCACTTTCCAGCACCAGTCAGTTGGCCTAATAAGCAGAAAATCATCCAAGGGAAGAAAGGATTCCCCACAAGGTAGCTAAGCAAGGAGCCATACACTACCAAACACCTGGGGTAGGGCTGCAGCTGCCAGGCAGCGCACTCCCGCAGGGTGGTAGGGAGGTAAGGGCCCCATGGGGGGCTGGTGGATGCAGCTTTCCCTGCCCGTGTGGGTGGTGGGGTGCCTCAGCGAGGTATGACTCCATCCGCTCTGCCTCACCAGCCAGCAGGGCCATTACTCTGGCTCCGGCAGCTTTGCCAACAGTCTCTGTTATTTTAGCTTTTGGCAACAAAAAGCACAGAAGCAAAAACTAGTCCAATCTTTTCACATGCAGGAGAGTCTTAAATAGCTTTTCCCATGTGGCAGCAACCTCTAACAGATCTCTGACTTTATCCCTTCTCCCCCTACTGGCACCCCAATGCCAGAAGGCATCACCTTCATTAGGCAAGTGCACACCTAGTAAAGCCAGCAGTTGCCTGGTGCAGACTTCAAGATACAATTACAAACATATATCTGTTTTATTATATGCCTGTTTCTTTAACAGAAATGTCCATCAGACATAAGAAAATGCCTTTGTAAAATAAACTTGTTTGAGACTTGCTCATTCATCCTATCAGTTATCTCCTTTTCTCACCACCAAGATGTCAACAGAGCAGTCACCAGTTCTGGGGTCTCTCAGCTCTGGAAATCTTTGGGTAAAGGGGTGAGGAGGCATGGGTTTACTCCTGCTTTGGCTGACAAGCACTGGGCTTCTACAAGCACTACCTGAATGTACATGCATCTGTCTGTGTGTGCACACAACTCACAATCAAAGAAGAAAATAGAAAGGTAAAGAATAGAAAATAGAAGAAAATAGAAAGGTAAAGAATAGAAAGGTAAAGAATAAGATCAAAAGGAAGATCAAAAGGAAGAGAAGCCAAGTTCAGCAGAACTGGAACAAAGAATTCCTTTCTTTGTTGTCATGTTGCCAAGTAGCCTCCATTTCCAAATATTTCTTTCTCTCACGCTCTCCAAAGAATTAGAGAAATACACACAATCATTTTAAAGAACAATAAATCAAGTGAAAACTGTTTGTCAATTTTACTATTTAATTTTTATTTAAATCCGTACAATTAGATATAAGAGTAATTGCATTCTTATTCCTGCTTCATTCCAGAATTAGGATTATAGATGATCAATGCTAATTTTTCATACTTAAAACAATTAATTCATCTCAATTTATTTGTTTTGAGAGATGACGTAGCCAGGAGAGCACAGAACACTCCGTGGCTAGATGATACACACTTTCAAAACAATATTTTCCCTTGGCATTGTGTGATGATACAAAGCTTTCTGCAATATCACCACTATGTACTAAGGTCACCAGCAGAGTATCTTTTATAGTATTTTGAATTAGGCCCATGTTTAATGGTCAAGGACTTTGTGCAGTTGCCAGAAAGTGCATTTCACCCAGTGGAAAGAGAGTTTGGGGAGATTTTTTGCCTTTCTCTGGGGCTTTTCCACATTGTGCTATCAGCCCTGTGCTTACTATCAGTATGTTTTCCATTACATATTTAATTAGGCCCATGCATGGATGTTCAAGTAAAATGTGGGGAAAGGTCTGGGTTTCATTCTATGCGCAGCACCAGGCTATTGTTTTTGCAGACTGGATAGAAATACTTAAGCTCAAACATACCGTTTCCAGCTCACACTGTTGGGACTCTGTGCTGAGAGAGCACTAGTCACCACAGAGCTTCAGAAGAACGAACAGAGGACATTTTGCAGGGCAACCAAAAGACCTTTTACTTGTCATTTCTGCCGCATTTTTCTTCAGAACTTGTTTCTAACATTGATAAGTATAAACTTCCCTAATTAGTTTCTAATATTTCAGAAAACTGTGGTTATTTGAAAGAACAAACTAGGTTTATGAAAAGAAGAGAAACTTCAAAATAATTATTTTAGGGCTAAAATACAAGATAAACAGCAACCACTATTTCATTTATCAGTGCAACAGGACACATGACTGGCGCAGGAACAATCCAATATGAGGGCAGGCTCCTCATATTAGAGTAATAGAATGGAGCAACAAAACTAACTTAATTAAATCAATACTGTAGGAATTAAGTATTATATCTACTTATTTTATTCTCACACTTTCTAAGGAAAAAAAAATAACTCACAAAAAAAGAAAACCCAAACATAGACTAGTCTTGCGTCAGAAGTAGTGCAATGTGTTCTATTTCTTATATAAAAAAATCAATATATTCTTGCTTAAAACCTACTACAGAAGAATACTCGGGTATATGTGAACTTCTGGAAGCCACTATTGAAGTTTTCACATCATTGACTTACTAGTCTCATTTTAGTTTTCAATAAAATATTTTCTTTTTTTTCCCTTGATGAAGTCATTTTTCACCTTCACGTTTCATTTTTCAGAAGCTTTTGTTTGAATATTCAAACTTTTTTCTCAGTAAACTGGCCAAGAAAGAGAAAAGAGTGCTACCACCACGGTATGGGATGTTTAAATAGACGGACTTGAGTCAGTGTCTGACTCCGGTCTAGCTCAGCACACCCTGTGTGCCTCTGTTTTTGCGGGAGAGAAATCCAGGGCCAGAAGTCAGAGAGAAGCCAGGCACACACGAGCCAGGGCTGCATGTGCCTCCAGAGAGAAGTCAGGAGATATTGGGTCGGATAAGGTAAGAGACAGGGATGCTGCAAGCACATCTGCCTTGCAGCACAGACACCCTTGAGGAGGCATTTTAAGCAATTGTCAGTGGGGAGACCCATATCAGCTACTTGTATTTGTAGGTCACAAATTTAGAATAATGCCAAGAAGCCTTTTTTTAAAAGAAAACAAACCCCAACATGCTAATGATTCATAAATATGGAAATAATCAGCTAATAAAAGGGAACACATAAGAAATTCAGCAACGAATGTGTGAAATCAAATTTCCCCACACTTTATCAAACTGTAGCCTTTCCAAGGTCCTGTTGTCACAGAAATGGCCTTTGGGGCACTCACTTCTTTCTTGGAAATGCTAAATTTATGTTTGATTCCTCAAAGGCTTTATTATTTCAAGTATTTAAGTTACAAAAACTAAGAGCTTAATGTCAGAAGTGCCTTGAAGCACTTCTGTGGAACCATACATTAAAAGCACTATAGCTTTAGTGGAACATTAAGAAGTTATGATATATCGTTTAACTTTTATAAAATAGTAACTCCCAGCATGCCATGACACTGAGACCTATACAGCAGAGGTCCCAAAGGAAGCACCCAGGCAAGGCCCCAGTGCTGTGGATAGCAATACAGCTGTGTGAGAGGATGGAGATCTCTTTTCTTGGATCTGCTGCCTGCCAGCCAGCAAGGGAGAGGTGTTGTATGTTAATATGCCGAAGATGCACCTTCTACTGATCCTACCTTTTTTATTATTATTTTTATTCTCCATCTAAACCCACATATCATTCCATTGTGCTCCTCTCCTTTGCCCTATTCTCATAGCTGGTCCCTACTACCCCTGCAATGCAGAGTGCTTTCCTCTCCTTGCCCACCTTATGAAGTACAGTGAGGTCACACCTACTGGAAGAAAACATCCAAATGGTTATCCAGTGCCTCACAGAGCACAGACGTGTTTTTGCTGAAGGCTCCTACCTCCACTGAGCGTACAGCACAGCTGTATTTTCCTCCTTGATAATCTCTCCACCCACCACGCCCCCAGTAAAATGAGGTAGTTTTGTTTCTGCTGGGAAAACAGACAGGAGAGGTGGGTACTTCATGGTCAAATGATCTGGGTGTCCATGATCTCTCCTATGCTTGTACCCTATCTCCTGTTTTCTTTCTCCTCTTGGGGAAGGCTGGGCAGGGACAGCATTTTTAAGGTAGTCATTGTCTTAAAATCTGACATAATTAAAATCTCCTTCATTAGCATCACTGAGTCAAAAGTATCATTACAACGAGCAGGATGAGAAGAGATACCTCTATTACTTACTGTAGCAACAAAAGATAGCTGCCAATGACCACATGTCCTAACCAGTATTAGTGGGATGTACAACTCAGCAATGACAGCTAATTCAGATGTTCCTGGCAGTGACGTATGGCATAATTTAACATTCAGATATCAGATACTATTCTGCAAATCTCTGCTGCTTAGCACGCTCTTTCCTGTGAGCAGAGGGCCCACCATTTCCAGCGGAAAATGCAGAGCAGATCACAGGTGGCAAGAGCAGGTTCCCAGGGACGACACACTGGGACTGCCCCCACAGCACTACTGCATTTAAGATCTTTTCTTCTCCAGGCTACACACGGCTGTGTTGTCCCTCCAGGGTCGTTAAAGTGCCCCATGAGGACCAGGCCTCCTAGCTGCCTGTAGAGGGCAGCTCGGCGGCTTCCTCTTCCTTCTCCGACAGCCTGCAGCAAACACCCACAGCAATGTCACCCCTGCTCCTCTGCCCTGTGGCCCTCACCGGGGAGCTCGGCTTGCCAGCCCTGCCTTTTGCTCGCTCATATGGCTGCTGCAAGCTTTTTTCACCCCCCGGCGTCGTTTTCCTCCTTTCCAGGTCAGCCAGCCGGGTGGCAAGGAAAACATTCCTGGTAGGACTGTGAGGAACCCGAGTCAGAAACATGGCAAGGTGAGACTGGGAGGGGGTGTTTGTGGAGGTGCTGGTCGAGTGCGGTGTGTCCTTCTTTTTCTCCATACCTGCGTCAGAGGTCAGAGGTGTTGGTGGGCAGTAAGTTAAGCCAGACAGAATTACCCAACTCGGGACTGCTTTGCCTGTGACGTGGGAGCTCAGAGGCACCCCTGTCTCGGGCCCGAGGGGGCGGCATGCACCCAGGACACCCCTGATGTGCGCGAGCAGGTTGGGCAAGCACAGCCCCCTTGTGCAAGTCAAAATAACGCCTGGAGGCAGTGACACTTCTTCTGGGGAGAGAAGCAAATCTGGAGAGCAAACGAGGCCCACCTTTCCTCCCGCCAGCTGCCCAGAGGAGGGACTCGGCCTCCCTTTCTTTTGCACCACCTGGCCTCCGCAGCTGGGGCACTGGTGCAAGGCAGCCAGCAGCCCCCAAGAATGCCAGGATTTGTGTCTGACACTTGAATGGGACAGGGGAAAGTGAGCATGACTTCTGGCTGAGTCTCACCCTTTAAACACTGAGCTGAGGACACTGGACCCAGCTCAGCTCTGAGTCAGGCTCTTGACAGCCATCGGAGCTGGGGTCCTTGAGAAACTTCTCTCTCAGGCCTGGGGGGGCTGCAGGCACCCAGCAGTGACACCCAGCCAGAAAAGGGACGATCAGACTCAGGGGGAGGCCGAGGACAGCCCCCTTCAGCAAGCAAAGACATGGGTGCTGCACTGGAGACAGGAACACAGCGATGTTCCAGTGTGGAAAGGAGAAAATCACTGGGAGCAAGGAAAGGGGGATGAGAGCTGGAGGATCAGCAACCTGAGGGAGGCCTAGGGGCCAAGCACTCCAGCTGGGTGGGGGGAGCAGCCTTGTGCCTGTTGTCCCATGGGCTCAAAGGGAGGCACCAACTCCCAACTCATCCCCACAGGCTACTGCTCTGCGTGTCCAGAGAGGTGCACGATGCCCAGGAGCCTCCCAGGCTGCGGAGAGGCAAAGCCCTGGGACAGAGCTGCTGAGTCTCTGGCGGTTCACAGGAGAGGAGCTAAAGCTGGGGAAGGAGAAGAGCTTTTGGGGACCACAGCACCGTTTCTGTGCACAGGGTGGTTGCTGGTCTCCAGCCGTGGCAACCCCGGGGGCGAGTGGGACGGAGGTGCACGAGCCCCTTTGTGAGGTGCTCCCAGGCACTGTGACCGTGCGGCTCTCACTGCTTTTCCCCAGGTGCGGGGTCTCGCCCAGCTCGGTTCGACCCAGGCTCCTGCCGAGCAAGCGTAAGCGTGAGCACGAGCGCAAGTGCGAGGCGTGGAGGGTCCGACCACGTGGAGGTGCTGGTGTTTGCATCTCTGCTTTGGGGTCGCAGCAGCTCTCTCGGTGCTGAACCCAGGAGCCACCTTTGGTCTCTGCCCCCTTGCTGCTGGGTGCCAGGGCTGCGGGTCATCCCGCGTGGCCGGGGCCCAGCCAAGGCATGAGTGGAGCAGGAGGATTGGCCTCTGGGAGCACAGAGGAGATGTGCTGCCTGCTCCGTGAGGTCGCTTGCAGCTGAGGTGAGCTGGGCTAGGAGAAGTCCTGCAGGCAGTGGGCACTGGGCTGGGGAGAGGCAGCACTCGGGGAGAAGCCTGCTCGAAAGCCTGAGAGTGATCCTGGCTGGGTGGGGTGGGAGAAACGCCCATGCCAAGGTGAGGGGTAAGAGAGGGCAAGAAGCTGCATGTGGCATCAGCTTGGGAGAAAGCAAGAACAGCAGCTGTGCACTCCTGGGGAGAGGCCACCAGTGCCTGAGATGTTTCCTCTCATGTGGAAAGAAGAAGATTCTCCAGCCTCTCCTTAGCTTCCTTCAAGGTTTCTTTATCCATGTTCTTCCTCAGCTCTTCTGCTTCTCGCAAAACCACTGGCCCTTGGCACCAGCCTCGCATCTCCCCGGGGTCAGCACTGATCTCGCTGTCTCTCTCCTTCCCAAAGCAGGGCGGCAGCAGCAGCTGGGGTGCCACCGAGGGCGAACGACTCCTCCCTGGCAGCTCTCCCCTGCCCGCTGCATCTGCCATGGCCGCAGCTGCATCTTCAACCGCCACGTGTCCCATCTGCCTGGACAGGCTGGACAACGTGGCGTTCGTGAACCCCTGCCTGCACCAGTTCTGCTTCGGCTGCGTGCAGCGCTGGTCCAGCACCAAAGCCGAGTGCCCCCTTTGCAAGCGGCCCATCCGGTCCATCCTGCACTCGGTGGTGGCAGATGACAATTTCCAGGAGCTCACCGTCAGGCCTCCCACAGGCAGCTCCATCACGGGCCTCCAGCCGTGGAGAGATGGTTTCTACCCCACCTTGGGCCCACTGCCGCCAAATCTCTCCCCTCCACGGCTGCCGTCCCCTCCTGAGAATGGCACCGGGCTCCCGGGGCTGCTGGGCTCGGCGGTGCCGCGGCAGAGGGAGGCAGCACGGCCAGGCCCGAGCAGGAGCCCGGGCTCCCGGAGGACGGCGCGCCCAGCGGCAGCCTTTCGGGGGCCGGCACCAGAGCGGGAGCAGGGCCCCAGCTCCCGCCGCCCTGGGCACCGTGCTGCGTGGCAGGTGCCGGCGGCTCCCAACAGCGACCGGCTGCCAGACCGCCCGGCAGCCTTCTTCCGACGCAACCCGGCCCTGATCCACGTCCTGCTGCCCTGGCTGAAGCGGGAGCTGCGCAGCCTCTTCGGGGTCCACCGGACGCTGGCCGCGGTCGTCGAGTTCACCGTCATCTCCAGCGTGCGGAGGTACGACGTGGGCAGCCCGGCCTTTGCGGCTGGCCTGAGGCTGTTCCTGCTCGGCCGCACGGAGCAGTTCGTCGGCAAGCTCATCGCCGAGGCCCGGCGTGTCAGCACTGGGGCGGTCGTCGCTCCCCAGGCCCCCAGCGATCCCAGCTTGCCCATGGGCACGCAGGGACACCCCTCGGCCTCTTCCAGCCCCAACAGCTCTCCAGCCGCAGATCAGTCGCCAGCCCCCGCACAGGGTCCGTCCCGGACCAGGAGACCTCCAGTCCCTGGGCACGAGGAGCTCTCCAGGGCCACGGTCGCCCTCACCGCTGAGGTCACAGCAGTCACAGGGTCTCCCCGGCGGCCGCAGGGAGGCTGTGACGAGGCAGCCCCCTATGAGGACAGAGGAGTGCAGAGGCCACTGTGGGCAGCTGTCCCCAGTGCCAGGACAGAGAGCCAGGACGAAGAAATGGAGGCCATGGCTGGTGTTTGTGCTGAGGACGGTCTCCACAGCCCCTCCACACCTGGCAGCAGCAGGACAGGCTCAGCTGGGAGTCACCGGGTCTCCCGAAAGAGGAGGGCGAGCAGTCCCCAAGCCCATTCCCAGCCTGGCAAGAAGCAGTCACGGCTGCAGCACTAGCAGGGACGGCGTGAGCAAAGCCAAGCTCTCAAGACATGCTCAGCAAGCCAAGCCAGGAGAGTCTGTGGCGCCCAAAAAAAAGCAGGCCAGGTCATGGTCGTGGGACACTGCCAAGTCCCAAAGAAGCCCACAAGGCTCATGTGGCTGTGAGAGAGTCCTGGCAAGAGAGGTCAGAAGGTCCCAGGGTGCAGTAAGGGCCACCACAGGAAGAGAGGAGGAACAAGCAGCAGCATGACTCATCTAGGGAAGATGCTGCCCCGAGCCTAGCCTGGCAGGCAGGGGACACAGAAGGGATGCTCCCCAAGGGATATATCTGCCTCATGGGTCTCTAGGACAGGGCGGGCAGAAGGAATGGGTCTTCAGCCCACTGAAAAGTGGGGGCCTCCTCTCTGCTTTGACTCTTTCAGAGTGAAGATGGGAGGTATCTGGCATGCAACACTTCTTCACGCCATGCCTTGGTTTTAATAAATGTGTTTTCCCTTGAGAACAACCCTCCTGGTGTGATTTGAGTGCAGTAAGAGCCCTTCACACAGTTCTGGTAACTAGCAAACCCCTAACTGAAGCTACTTTTCCAGCCAAGCAGTCAGAGCAATGCACATCAGGCTCTTGCACAGCTGATGTGTGTCAATGGTGAGATGCTGCAAAGCCAGAAGGCCACCCTCTCTTCTCCCTGGTTCAGCAGTGTTCTCTAGTATTTCTTCTAGTTGTGATGGGGGTCTACCTTCATCCTCTTTGTGTCCTCCCATTAGGTATTTAAACACACTGATCAGATCCTGCCTGAGCCTTCTCTTCTCCAGACTACACGCTCCCAGCTCTCTCAGCCTCTCCTCCTATTATAGATGCTCCAGTCCCTTAATTCTTTAAGCAGTGAGAACCACGAGGATCTGCTTTTCCAGTTCTGATATTTTCTATCCCATTCAAGACACATTTGGAAGATGGTAAAAGGACAGCAGCATTTGCCATCACTGCTGAATGACAGTTCTGGCTGAGCTCTCCTCCTGGGCTGTGCACACCTTGTGGCACTCCACAAATGGCAAGAGCATTCAGCAAGGAATTCAGTTACAAACTCCCATTTGCTTTGTAAATCCTCAAGAAAGAATTAATATTCAGTCAGGGGATCAAATCGTGATCATTTGCTTAGCTGTAAATTCCAGAGCCTACACTGTAGACTGCATGTTATGCATTATTTCAGGTATCACTTTGATGACTTCAGCCTTCTGGAGATAGTTGGGTCTTAAAGAGTAACAATATAAGAAACAGAAACATGTAGAGGAGAGAGTTAAAGTAAGTGACATGGGAAGGTGTATGATAAAACAATACAGACTGATCTGACTTGTTTCAGCTGGTGCCGTGAAGGCTTTATTCTCTGCTCTTAGCCACATTTCAAAACCAGACAGCTTTCTATGATTGTGTCTGTGTAGGTCTTCCAAAGAGGTACTCTGCTAACCTCATGTCCCAGAGCAGGCATCACTTTCTTCTTTATCATTGCTGATGAAGGCCAGAATATCTCAGAAAGGACATTGAAGACTGGAAAAAATACAGAGGGGGTAGCAACGATGATCATTACTCTGTGATGTCTTTCATATAGAAAGAGAGCAGGATCCTTCAACTCCAAAAATAAATAGTGGAGAGGAAATATAGTAGGAATGGGATAAATGGCTGGATAGGGAATAATTGGAGAAATGATAGCCATAAAGTGGAAGTATCACATAGCAGGCAGGTTTAAAACAATCACAAGGACAAACTCCCCTATATAGCTAAACCATGGAGTTCATTGCTGCAGAAAATTATGGATGCAAAGTATAAATGGATTTTAAGACAATTAGACAAATTTATAAAAGGAAAATGCTCCAGAACATAAAATTGCAACTTCTGCCTCAAGAAGTCCCTAAACAGCAGACTGCTGGGTGAGACAGCTTACTGGGGAAGTACAACTGCAAATGTGGTTTGACTGTGTGCTTATGCTTACCCTCTGCCTTTCTCTAACACCTGATGGTTGTTACCGTGAAGGAGAGGTTATCGGGCTGCGTGGACACTGTAAAACCCTTCATGTATGTGCCATCAGTGTGACTCTACACTGGCCAAGGCAGCTGTAGTTTTATTTCTGGTAGAGGCTGGTGGGAAGTGAGAATTGAGGGTCATGGCTATTCTCCTAACACAGCCAGACCCTCCTTCACAGGGAGGGAAACACAGGAGCTAATTTAGCACAGGTGCTGCATCGCTGCTTCACATGGCATGTGCTCCCAGGGACATATCAGGAGGATCAGTGTCAGTCTGAGCACAGCTCTCCCAGCCACCTCCACTTGGTGTGTCATCAAGGAGGAGGGCTGGACCAACAGCGTGGCCCCCTGTCTAGAGAAAAGAAGGAGGCAGGCTGCTGGTGACACTTCATCAAATGCAGCCTTCATACTTCTCAGAGCTGAGGGAAGTTTTTCTCCCACCTCCAACTCAGGACTGAACACTGACAACAGAGCTGAGCCCTATATAACTGATGAGTGTAATTTATGTGATGTCATGACTGATGCAGTGTCTTCCCTTGCTAATCACTTTTAATGTATTCCAGACCATTTGAGTACAGTTCAAAGCAAAATATAGCAAAATGTTCAGTGGAAGGGAGGAATGAAATTGAAATGTATGGAGTAAAAACACGTCCTCATTGCAGGAGGTAAAGAAAATTCAAGTTCCTTCATTAGGTAGCAATTAAAATGCAGTTTATAGATCAGGAAGACAGAATATTATTAAACAACTGTAAGCCAGGTGAGCTAATCATTAACAGATTCTATTATGCTGCCTTCTCACAAATTTAAAGTGACTTCCCTCTAAATTAGAAAGAATTAAGAGCGTATTTCCTGCTTACACCTTACATAACAGTGCAGAGGATGGTACTTCTGTTCATATTTCCTTTCTCATTTAATAAAATATGCCAGATAAGAAAATTAGCTAGCCATTCCCATTAGCCATTCTGAAGTGTATCCCACCCTCACATTAGATAGCTGTTAGTTTGTCTATGAAGGGTAATTGGCTTTGAGCCTATCTTTAATGGGTTTGACTTGATTAATACTTCACAAAATACATCCATTTTACAAACTACATGGCATGAGGCTCTGTGCTTTCCATCATGTCAAGTGGCTTTTTAGCTGGAGGAAGGATTTAGAGCTGGACTTATTTCAGTGGGAACCCAGCTGCTTGAGGAAGCAGTAGGTCTTTCCTTCAGCTAGGAATTATCCTATTTCCAAAATGAAAAGATCCTCTTTCTGCTCATTCCTGAACTGGTACCTCAGCTGTCTGAGAAAGGCAGGCTCAAAACAGCAAGAAGGACACGCATCTGCACTCATGTGCTCCCTCTCTTTCCTGTGCTGTGTGGAGCACAGATGGCTTGTGGATGTCCCTTTATCCAGGTCCATTAAGCTCTGTGTCCATACCCAGAAGTACTGGTGACACTGCCATTCTTTTCATAGCTGCAAAGTGATGTGACCCCCTTTGCAGCTCCCCTGCTCCAGAAATAGCAGCTTGCTTCTGGGAGAGGTGGCTGACTGGTTAATGTCAGCTACGTCCAGTATGGTGGTTTCCAAATGTGTTCTGCCTAATTACTCATCACCTTTCACATTTTGGGACTCATCTCTAAAGATGCTCTGCATTATCTCTCCACAGTTCTGCCCCATGACATTAACAGTGTCCACAAGGAGCTCTCACCCTGCCTATTTCATAGCTCTGTAAAATCCCAAAGCTGGGTGGTATTTTCACATGCTGACCACAGAGCAGTTCCTAGAAGTCCTCTGCTCTGTGCTTATGGCTTGAGGGAGTTGTAAATGTGGGATACATCACAGTACTACATATGCCTTTTTATGCCTCTTAATAATTTAAAAACATCCAGACAAGTCAGAGCAAAGGTCTTTTTAGTCTCAGAGCTGCTTTCCAATGTACACTTAAGCAAAGAATGTTAAAACATTCTTATTCCCTGACAGATCCTCCTCACTTCTAGAAACCAGAATTTTAAGGACTCCGTGACCTAGAGGTCACATCTGCATCACCATATGTAAGAATCATTGATGGCCCTTTTCCCACATATTTGTCCAATTCCTTCAATCTCATTTATCGTTTTTGAAACACCATGAATCTTATGACGGTTATAGTTTTAAGGTTCTTTTTCTCATTTTGCTCATGTTCTGGCATGTATTAAAATAAACAGTGAAGACATGGGTGTGGGAGGTCTCATGGCAGGTCATCCCATAGAGGACTGGTGCTCAGCTGCCAAACCCTGGGCCATTTCTGCCCAGCTAAACAGCCACTCACCAATTTCTAAGGTCACTTCACAAGCTGCTATGACAGCAGATCGCTCCTAACACACTTTTTCCCACATATTTTGGGTAGATAACATCAAGGATAGCAGATGAAGGCCCAAAGTGTGACGTGTGTGTGAGGTGGGCAGTGCTTTCAGGAACCACTGAGGCGTTTACTTATGTAAAGTCCATTTGATCTGAGATAGTAGTGTAAATCCAGCACTTTAAGTACATAAAGACCCACTGCATAACCAGTGAAAAAAATCACAGCTGTTTCCCAAGGCAGTCTGTGCCCATCCTGCTCTCTGTTACTATCACTCCCACTTTGGAAAGCTCAAGCTATACTGAGCATAGCTGGTGCTTCCCCCTTTCCTCTCTCTCTTCCTCTCCCCCTCCTAGTTGGAGGGCAACTCAGAGCTCAGCCAGAGGAGGCTGGCATGGGGGCTCATACACAGGAAAGTGGCAGTGGAGGTGAAACACCTCGTGTTTACCCCACACCTCCTCCC
Source organism: Rhea pennata (assembly GCF_028389875.1). NCBI lineage: Eukaryota > Metazoa > Chordata > Aves > Rheiformes > Rheidae > Rhea > Rhea pennata. The sequence continues at coordinate 135,059,090 of NC_084663.1, read as the reverse complement.
TGTCATGTTGCATGTGGTTCCCATTCCTCAGTCTTCCCCAAGCCCCACTCATCACTGCCAAAGACAGCACTGATTTTGTTATTGACTTCATATTATGGCTGTCCAGGTCTGATTTCTGTTGCAGCTGGGTGGATTTTATTTTTGGTTGCTTTTGCTGCTTGCGCTGTATCAAAACATTTCATATACTAACTTTCACTGCTACACTGCTATCTCTGTTCAGTGGGTAGCCATTTTCTACAAATGTCATTCCAGCACCTTTCATAAGCCTAAATGTCACTTTATTTTTTTTAATTACAGATAGCCATAATTAAAGTAAATTACTATAATATATAGTAAATGTCATAATTCCGTCCCTTTCTGCAGACCACATTTGTCTTTGGCTCTTGACAAAGAGGCTAAGGTTATAATATAGCATCTGGAAGGCAGGCATTTTTTTTTTCACAAGTTAGCTACCTTGACATATGAAAAGTATATTCCTTCTAGGGCAGTGATGAAAAGTATTTTAATTTTTACACAATCCCAGATCCCAGATCAGTACAACTGGCAGAGCACAGCAGTAAACTGCTATTGTGCCAAAGCACATTGTGTTGCTGTTATTTGTATGATTTGTAGCATGCATTATCCAAAACATATGTGCATAAGGAACTGACTATATGGATCTAGATGTGAAAGAAAGCAGTAAGCGGCCTGTAATTAGTGCTTCAATGATTATGTCAGGTAGCTAGTTTTATCCTTCCTTTTTCTGCTTTGCTTTTGCAGTAGTGCATAAAACTCCAGACATGGATTAGGATATTGTTTCATTAGATGCTTTACTAACAAAGAATGGAAATAAAATTCCAGTCCCCAAGAGCATTACAAAGTCATTCCCAAGAGTATGTGCTTTTAGGAGAAAGTATCTGCATTCTAATATCTGAAGCAGAACTTCTGCAATTATGTTTAGATTGAGGAGTAGCAACCACCTCTGTACCACCTTGGATCTAAGAGCATTATAGATGGTAGAAATGGACATAGTATTTCCATTAAAAAAAATAATAGCCAATGTATGGAGGTTACAGGTGAAAGTAATATAGTGGAAATGCATAAATAAGAATCTTTTCTGGTAGGGCATTTACAATGGCAGAGAATGATAAAATAAAAATAGCTAGATGGAGAGAGTCCCAAAAAATGGGACTGGCAAAAGAAAAGCATGTTTTGAAATGGCAACAAAAGAGTGAATTACACTGGGGAACTGAGAAGCTGAATGGAAGTGCTAAGGTCAATGGGATGGTAGACTGGTAGGAGGAGAAAGCTAAGAGGAGCCTAGTCATTTGTAAGGACGTCAGGAAGAAAACTTTAGAGTTACAGAGCAAAGAAAGAAAATAGTCAGAACAAAAGACAAAGGGAGTAAGAAGTAGAATTCAGTTTTGGGACACTGAGGAATCATAGAATCATAAAATCACTGAATCAGTAAGGTTGGAAGAGACCTCTGGAGATCATCTAGTCCAAACCCCCTGCCTAGCAGGGTCACCTAGAGCATGTTAGACAGGGTTGCATACAGGTGGGCCTGGAAGAGCTCCAGAGAAGGAGACTCCACAACCTCTCTGGGAAACCTGTGCCAGGGCTCCGTCACTCTCACAGTGAAGAAATTCCCCCTCACGGTCAGGTGGAACTTCCTGTGGTTCAGTTTCTGCCCATTGCCTCTTGTCTTGTCACATGGGACAACTGAAAAGAGTTTGTCCCCGTCCCCTTGACACCCTCCCTTCAGGTACTTGTACACATTGATAAGATCCCTCCTCAGTCTTCTCTTGCCCAGGCTGAAGAGGCCCAGCTCTCGCAGCCGTTCCTTATGGGGCAGGTGCTCCAGCCCTCTGATCATCTTTGTAGCCCTACGCTGGACTCTCTCCAGTAGCTCCACATCTCTCTTGTCCTGCAGAGCCCAGCACTGGACACAGTACTTGAGATGAGGCCTCAGCAGGGCTGAGTAGAGGGGCAGGATCACCTCCCTCGACCTGCTGGCAACACTCTTCCTAAGGCACCACAGGATGCCATTGGCCTTCTTGGCCACAAGGGCACATTGCTGGCTCATGGTCAATCTGTCATCCACCAGCACTCCCAGGTCCTTCTCTGCAGAGCTGATCTCCAGCAGGTCAGCCCCCAACCTGTACTGGTGCCTAGGCTTATTTTTCCCTAAATGCAGGACCCTGCACTTGCCCTTGTTGAACCTGAGGAGATTCCTCTCTGCCCAAGTCTCCAGCCTGTCCAGGTCTCTCTCAATAGCAGCAGAGCCCTCAGGTGTGTCAGCCACTCCTCCCAGCTTGGTATCATCAGCAGACTTGCTGAGGAGGCACTCTGTCCCCTCATCCAGGTCGTTGATGAAGAAGTTGAACAGGCTGGGACCCAGTACTGAGCCCTGGGGGCTGCCACTAGCCACAGACCTCCAACTAGACTCCACGCCACTGATGATGACCCTCTGAGCTCTGCCTTTCAGCCAGTTCTCAATCCACCTCACTGTCCACTCATCTAACCCACACTTCCTGAGCTTCTCTGGGAGGATGTTATGGGAGACAGTGTCAAAAGCCTTGCTGCAGTCAAGGTACACAACGTCCACTGCTCTCCCGTCATCTACCCAGCCAGTCAGTCCATCATAGAAGGCTATCAGGTTGGTCAAGCAGGATTTCCCCTTGGTGAATCCATGCTGGCTACTCCTGATCCCCTTCTTCTCCTCCTCATCTGGAGATGACATGCAGAATGAGCTGTTCCATCACCTTTGGATGGAGGTAAGACTAACCAACCTATAGTTGCCTGGGTCCTCCTTCTTGCCCTTCTTGAAGACTGGAGTGACATTGGCTTTCTTCCAGTCCTCAGGCACCTCTCCAGTTCTCCAGGACCTTTCAAAGATGATGGAGAGCAGCCTGGCAACAACATCCGCCAGCTCCCTCAGTACCCGTGGGTGCATCCCGTCTGGGCCCATGGATTTGTGGGTGTCTAGCCTGCCCAGGTCTCTAATCCTATCCTCCTCAACCAAAGGAAAGACTTCCCTTCTCCAGACTTTCTCCCTCACATCCAGGCTGCAGGATTCATAAGGGCTGCCCTTAGCAGTGAAGACTGAAGCAAAGAAGGCATTCAGTAATTCTGCCTTCTCTGAATCCCTTGTCACCAGGGCAACTGCCCCACTCAGTAGTGGGCCCACATTTTCCCCAGTCCTCCTCTTGCTGCTGATGTATTTGAAGAAGCCCTTCGTGTTGTCCTTGACATCCCTTGCCAGACTCAATTCCAGCTGGGCCTTAGCCTTCCTCGACACATCTCTACATACTCTGACTACATTCCTATAATTCTCCCAAGTAGCCTGTCCCCTCTTCCACATTCTGTGTACTTTCTTCTTCTGTCTGAATTTCGCCAAGAGCTCCTTGCTCACCCATGCAGGCCTCCTGCCCCTTTTGTTGCACTTCTTACTCGTAGGGATGCACCGCTCTTGAGCTTGGAGGAAGTGATCTTTGAGTATTAGGCAGCTCTCCTGGACCCCGCTTCCTTCTAGGGCCTTAACCCATGAGACTCCACCAATTAGGTCTCTGAAGAGCCCAAAGTCCGCTCTCCTGAAGTCCAGGGTTGCAATCCTGCTTATTGCCTTACTTCTTCCCTGCCAGATCCTGAACTCCACCATCTCATGGTCACTGCAGCCAAGGCTGCCCCCAACCTTCACATCTTTAACCGGTCCCTTTCTGTTGGTAAGGACGAGGTCCAGCAGGACACCCTTCCTCGTAGGCTCCTCCACCATTGTGACAAGAAGTTATCATCAATGCATTGCAGGAGCCTCCTGGACTGCTTGTGCCTTGCTGTGTAGTCCCTCCAGCAAATGTCAGGGTGGTTGAAGTCCCCCATGAGAATTAGGGCCTGTGATCATGAGGCTACCTCCAGCTGCCTATAGAAGGCCTCATCAACTTTCTCTTCCTGGTCAGGTGGCCTGTAGTACACACCCACAACAGTGACCCCCATGCTAGCCTGCCCTTTGATCTTTACCCATAAGCTCTCCACTGCCTCCTCCTCCTCCCCGCCTAGGCAGACCTCAATGCATTCCAGTTGCTTTCTCACATAAAGAGCAACTCCACCACCTCGCCTTCCTGGTCTGTCTCTCCTAAAAAGCACATATCCATCCATGGCAGCATTCCAGTCATGTGAGCTATCCCACCGTGTCTCTGTGACTGCAATGAGATCGTGTCCCTGCGATCGCACACAGATCTCCAGCTCCTCCTGTGTGTTCCCCATGCTGCGTGCATTGGTGCACAGGCATTTCAAAGAGGTGGTCATGCCTGCAGGTTTCCCAGGAAGGGTGTACGGGGGTCCCCCATAGCCATGTCCCAAATGCACATCCCCAGGTGCATGCACCTGTTTGTGGCCCCCCCACCCAACTTGTGTTTTGTTGTTTACCCTGTCTCAATGACACCCCCGCCTCCTGCCTCCTACCTAGTTTAAAGCACTCTTTACTAGGCTGGCCAACCTGTTTGCAAAGGACAATGGGCCCCACTTGGTGAGGTGAATCCCATCTCTCGGAAGTGGAGAAATGAGGAAACACTAAATATTGCAAAACTCAAAGTATAAGATTTCAAGATTGAAACATTGTCCTTTGGCATGAGCAAAACAGCCTTCTCTTTGGGACACCCATCTCACTGGCCCCAGAGCAGCACCTCTGGACTTGGAGTACCTCCCACACGCAAGGCAGGATGTGACTGGGATGCCCATGACTCAGGTGGGATTTTGCATGAGTGTGAAGTGCTATTCCCAGCACTCAGTTCCTTTGGTGTTCCCAGTTGAGGAGAACTGGTAAATTCTATCTCTCTGCTCAAGCCTGCAAGAAGCTGCTACCCCAGCTCCCAGTTCCTGTACCACCAGACCCTTGCTCTTCCTGCCAGGGCTCCATTTGGCAAGCATAAGAGGAAACGGAAATGCCAAACTCTCTGTGTACAAACAGATTAATATAGTGCTCTACTGGGTAGCTGAGGCACATCATGAACGCTGTTGGCTGTCAAACCAACAGCAAGAGGAGATACCCGTTCCTTACAAAGTCATGGTCTACTTGAGGGTGTCTGAGCCACCCACATCCTCTAAGCTTGTATAGAGAGCCCACCTTTAGCTTGAGGATTTTCTAAAAAAATTGAAAATCAGCAAGCCTCAGGCTTGTGGTTGTTGTGAATAGCCTGTTGCAAAACTAGCTTAATCTTTGTAGTGTTTCCATTTATTAAGGAAATTCACTTAGCATCCCCTGTTCAACCTCTATTCTGCACTCTACCTCTAGTAACTTAGATTTATAGCCTCTTTTCTGTTTTGACAAAAGACAGTATTCACACATGTGCAGAGTCTTGGTTTTCCACTAACAAGGAGAAAAGGTGACTTATTAACCTGTTGTCTGCACTAATGCACTAAATACTCATGTACTTTCTGAATGTGCTCTCAAAAATATTTCTGAGCACAAGAACAAAGGAGCTACACTTGCTTTCATGCTGCTCAGTGGATCTTTTAACTGATTATTATTATTCTAAGGAATTAAGTGACAGGGCCAGAGGACACTGCATTTAGAAGTAACAGTTCTGCCATATTCAGTGGAAAATAGAAGATTGTCTAGCACAAAAGACTGGAGCAACCCCATCTCATTGAACACAGTGATCATGCTGATACCGGTGGGCGTTGTCCAGGCTCAGCTTGACTCCTGCTGAAGCTGGAGGGAGCCCTGCCTTTGGGCAGGCCTTTGGGGAGTCAGCACAGGCCTCCTTCCCTCCGGGATGCAGCTGGCTATAACCTAAGGGCTGCATCTCCTCAAAAGAGCCAGGCACCCAAACCCTGAGGCTCCTGTGTAGATTATATCCTTGGAGGGATTTCACCAGCCTGCACTAACCTGCAGAAGGGGAAGCAAGGGAGCCACCCCAGCAGCATACTGGGTGCACTATGTGCACTACCGCTGCCTCCCAGAGCAGGAGCTCTGCCCGGCAGGGAGCAGGGCCGCTGGATGTGGCTCCACTATGCAGCTTCTGCAACCATCTGACATCTCCGTGACTGCCTCTCATCAGCAGTGCAGGCAGATGCTTGTAGGAAGGGCTGTGGGGAAGTGGCAAGTTCATGAATGCCACCATGCATCTAAACTTATCTTTGTTTTATGCTGCTCAGGATGAAAATCTTCACCATCCTTTTGATATGTTGCTGCAGATTAGTTTACTGTTGATGCTATCTACACTTTTAGATAGTGCTGGCATTTTCATTATTTAGCAAACTTGGCTTTCATTATCCATTTTGCCTCTCTCATGCAAGTTCCACAAGGCCTGAGATTTACCCTATATGAGAGCAAATTAAATACATTTTCCTGCTGAAAGAAGTCTTTTAATCTGCAGTGATCAAATAACAGGGTAATTGTAGCAACGATTCAACTGAAGACTGAATTGTTTCATACTTACTTAGTGTTAATGGTCAATAACAGGTCAACAGCAGGGAGATACTATTTCCTGGTTCTCTTTCAGATGCCTTTAAACTATCACCATGGAATAGACAGAGAAAGGACTACACCTTGATAAGCAGGGAGGACAGGTTATTTTTCTTCACAAGGAAAATCCACAATTTCAACTTTTCACTGGAAATAAGGACTTATGGGGGCTGTGTGGTCTTCAAACAAAATAAAGACACTGGGTCTTCCACTGGAAGCCAGTCTGACTGATAATAAATATGGAGGAAGCAGAAAAAAATGCAAGAGTATGAGAAAAGTCATTCACCCTAGCAGAGTCCAATCACCAGGGAACATATTTTCATTTGCAACTTGACTAGCAAAATGCAGAGGGGAAGGGAATAGCAACATATCCTCTCTCACAAGAGGAAAAGGGATCCCTTTCTTCACAGCACCACAGCCAATGTGTTAAAATCAAGGATGACACTCCTCATGACATCAAATTTCTGCCAGATGAAAACAATTGTTTTGTAGAAACTACAAAGAAAAGGTTGCTGAATACTGACAAGCACCAGATTTTAATGCTTTCCTTAAATCAGTAGGGAGTGCCCATTTTAAGCCAGCGAATGTTGCCTGAAGCATGTGAAGACATGGATATAGTGCATCCAAATTACAATCAAGCCTCAAGACAAAACACTTCATGAAAATTCTATGGACTAAAGCAATTCACTTTATATAAGAACGTGTTGTTAGCCCAATTAAAGTTTCAAAAGTCTAATCACGGTCATTATTAGTCCAGTTATAATGCTATTTATTGTCCGAGTTACATGAATCTTACAGAAGAAAAGTTGTTAATAATACAGTTCACTTTGCACTACATAAAAACCATAGTATCCACCTTTCTTTGTGGTAGTTTTATCACCTTCACCCTCCCCCTCTGTATCCTAAGGCAGTGGCACCCATCTTCCTCTTGATGAATGGGGGTTACAAGGCATCCTCAGCATCTTGAACTCTTCAGCGAGGGGGAATCTGATGTTGGTAATGGAGTCTTTGTTGCATGTCAGCTAACACAGACTGCTTATTTACTCTTTCCTCATTGGTTTGCAAATCCTCCTTGAATCTGTTGCCTCTCTACAGGATATGTTTTATGTATGTGAGCATGTCCTTTGTTCTCTTTATTATCCCCAAAACCTGTTTTACCCAGATCCTAACGTAGATTGCATTCCTGTAGTCACAAGCTGACAACTTGTGATTTATGTTTCGAGACCCTGGGTCTCTGCACTTTCAAGGTCTTTGTTATCACTTCATTCTTGTAGTTTTTGGGGCCCTTGCTATCCCCTGGGTTTTCAACAGCCTGCAAGCTATGGTTTCCTGTTAACACAACTGATATTTAACTGCACCACTTAGTCACACACACATCTCTGTTCCAGGGTCGTTTATAGTGATCCATTAGAAAGCAGTTAGATAGGTAGTTGCATATAGATATAGTGCTTTGATAACTCCTTGTTATTAATTAGCTGTGTATTGTGGTAATATCACTCACAGACTGCCAAGATTGCTTTACAGGATTTATGATGCACAGCCATGATGCATGCAGGTGGCTTGCACAGTGCACAGCTCTCTCTGCTTTCTGAGCTAGATCCTCAGCTGACATGAGCTGGTGAGAACCATAAGGTCAGTGCCTACCAGAGGAATAGCCAGACCTCTACTGTATAAATAGTAGTAGAGTGATTATCTAAGGTGGCTCTGCATAAGACCTTTACGAGTGTATAAGCATCTGTTAATCCTTCCTTATTACAGACCTTTTATCTCCCACTCTGAAAAGCATATTACAAGGGGACCAACTTAGAGATCATTTTGACCTGAGCTTTCATTTCTCATTTTTTGGGTGTCTAAATCCTGTCTCTGAAATGTCTTGTCCTCTGGAAAGTGACCTCATGGGAGGAAATTGTTGTGCTATATGGTTATTGTAGCTCTTCAGTTTGCAAGTCTTGTTTTAGTTGTGGTCACAAAGTACAGAGATTTTCTAAAAATGTTCTGCCATCATTTGAGCTCTCCAAGTTAAGCTCTCTTGTCTGTGAGTCATCCAACTATTGATGACCAAAAGAATGCAATCAATAAACATATGGAGACCAACAGCTGTCTTAATTTCACAAAGCTCCTCTATATTCACATTTTCTGCTCTATTACATGTGTGCTTTCAAGAGGACTTTGAAGGAGGAGTTGGTGAAAATGGATTAGTAATTCCTGAAGGCTCTATTCAGCCACTTAGTGGGATGCCTTAGCAGACCAGTGGGATGCTAGCAAGGGCAAGAAGTCCCATGGGTTAACTTCAGGAGCCAGAACTGGTAATGAGACCCCAGCAGGTCATTCAGAGATCTACAAAGCACCTTTGGTTCCTAATTCAGGCATGTAACCTGAAGGAAAAACATTAGATGGAGTGGCTATCCACACACAGTGGCCATAGTCAGGAAGGCAGCAAGCAATTCAAAGCACTTATTATGCTGGGCTGCCAGACCCCAGCTCTCGGTACAGACACTGAGAAGAGGAAAATGACATCTCTCTTCAAAAAGGCAAGGAGGATGGCAAGCTGGTCAGCCCCACCTTGGCCCTTAGCAGAGCTATGGAGGCACACGAAGGATAAGGCAGATCAGCCCCTCCTCTTGTAGGTCCCCAACAAATGAAACAACAGTTGTTTCCCGCAACAGTTCCACCTGCTCAGGGGAGACATTGGGTGATGTTACAGAAAGTCTTGAGTAAGGTGAAATGCTGGTCAAAGAACAAATGGTGGGATCAAAACTTAATTATGATTCTATTTAGTACCTGTGCTGCACGTAGTTGTGTGGGTGAACACCATCTTCCACGGGCCTTTGTTTCTGAGCTGCTCCAAGGTTTTGAAGACCACATTCCCAATCAGACCACTGGAAACAGGGTACTCCCATATAATTCCCAGCAGGAAACACACAGTCATATGCCATATATCTGTGTGTGTATCTAGGTAATGCACTAACAGGTATATAGATACAGTCAAATTCTCAAACCACACAAAACACATCTACAGCTAACTATCATTTTACTCCTGTGATACTTAGTTTTTCTAATTTTTTAACTGATCTTGTCTGCTTATTTTTAGCATTGCTGATTCACTTTTATAACTAAGATAAATAAACTGCAGAAATGACTGTGTCTTAAATTACTGCTCGGAAGTATTTGTCCTTAGGTCTAGCAGTACTTGAGGGCAAAAACATAATGCTGGCCAAAGGTGAAAATTTTGACAATTATTTTCTAGCCACGCTGTGACATATTTAGCGTAATCCTAAGTTTATGCCCCTTAAAAATGACCACACATATTTTGTATGATTTTCCATTATTTGCTTTCTGTTACTCTCCAATGAAAGTCAAACTCTAGTTCTAGTCAGAACAACTTACAACTTAGTCATCTTTTTGCTGCAGCCACATCCATTTAACTGAAGCTGATATGTCCTCATATCATCCCTGAACTGGAGACCATCATGGAAAAATCAAATAAAAAAGGAATTAATTGCATTTCAAAAAATGGGGGAGGAAAGATTTTTGTTTTTAAAAAGAATGTTCTTTCATTTTCTAACTTCACTTCTAGCAAGTGCCTATAACATTGAGATGACTAAGATACTTTATATTGGGCCTCTTTTCTTTAACCTTTGGTAAATATTTGGGCATTGAAAGTTTTTGTCAATCTCAAATCAGAAAGAAAAGTTATTAGCGCAGGATGTTATTTTTATTCAACTAGACATAAATATAAAAACATTTTTTTCTTGACAGTTCAGCCAACTGTCTGTTACACCAGGTAATTCACTGAGCTCAAAGCACAGACAAGTTTAATGACAATGGACAATTTAGTCTGATATTTGAGAAATAGAATTGGCAACAAATTATGTAGATAATAACTTTTTCCCTGGGAGGTACCACTAGCTTGAAAAAAATAAATATATTTATCATTATGTCTTACTGGTGTTTCTACCTTGATATTCCTCCTATGTCGACCATGAAGTTTTCAGAAATAAAAAGTATAACCCTTCCTTTTAAGTTTCTTCATCAATATTTTGGGAAGTTTTTGAGGGTCTATGGGCTTTTGTTTTGGGTGGGAGAGGTTAGACATAGGGAGAACCAAATTTGAGTAGTAGCTAGTAGAGCAGAAGACAATTGTTCTGTCAGGTTTTGTGTCTCTGTTTCCAAAGAGATCACCCCACCAGCCTGTGGGAAATGAAGAGCATTTTAAACACCCAGTGAGAGTTAGATATCCTTTCATTCTGCCATTCAGTGAGCCTTGCAAAGTCTCCCCTCAAGTCTCCAAGATATCTGAGGTGAAGAACCAAGTGAAAGGATCGAGTGAGAAAGTGTGACATGTAAGGCGTTGTCAGCTCTGTGCTGGGTCATAAGCATGTCTGTAATAGCGCAGACCAAAGGTCCCTTTCTGAGACTGCCCAAATGCAGGTATCCAGGGAAGAATACAAAACCCAGGCAAATGTAATGCCATACTTCCCCAGAGTATTTTCCCAGCTCTGGTGATTTAGGCTCAGAACTTCCTGAACTAACATCAGTGCATTTACATTTAATATTCCCAGGTGGATATTTCTTTCATGCATTTGTCCAACTGCTTCTGGAAACCAAAAAATGTAGCATCTACAATACTCAGTGGCAAAGATTTCCAGTGTTTACTAGGTGCTGGGTGGAGAATTAAGCCATTTTGTTTGTTTTGATCATACAACTTGCTCATTTTATTTGCTGCCCCCAACTTCTGCTATTAGATACGGTGAGCAACTATTCTCTCTTCACTTTCTCCATGCCACTTAATATTTTATAAACTTCTGTCACATCAGCTTCAGCAGTGGTGACTTTAATGCTTTATGGATGGTGGGAGCCTCAACAGAAAAAAATGAGGTAATTTTGTGGATTTGTGAGTGTGCATGCGTACATCTATGCAACAGCAATTTAAAGGAACAGTATTGTTCAGACATCAGCCATACTAAAAATATGAGAATATTTAGTTGTCATGTATTGGAAACAGGGGGGAAAAAATATCATCTTGTAAAAAAACATTGTAATTTTCTTCTGTGTACTGGTTTTCAGGCTCAGCTCAAGTAGCCACTGGCCCATCTCCTTTGAATCTGGGGACAGCCAGTGAAAAGCACACACACATCCTATTTTCATTTGTGCATCCTGCTCTAGTATGTGGTGGTGCCTAACCTGCAGTTAGTGCAAGAGGGAAATAAAACTTAGATTTTACTAAGAGTTGCGAAGCTCTGCTGAGGGTGGTCCCCACTGTCCCTGAGGCAAGAGCTGCTCCTCTATCATCTCTTTTGCAGGCTAGTGAGCCATAATAAACCACTGTACAGGCAGTGGCCACTTTGTAACTCTCACTGCCTTCGTTAACTTTCTCTTGCACCTTACCTCTAATCCTTCCTATTCTTTTTGAGAAATGGAAGCCAGAACTACACATAATATTCAAGATGGATACACAGCAGAGGTCTCTCATGGTGTTTTATTTCTGTCTCTATTCCTAACAGATGCTTACATTCAATGCCATGTTTTATATTCCTTTTTTTATCCTAAGTATGGATTCTGTTTTATGGACATTTTTGAAATCTAATGAATTTGTGAGATGAGTATCAATACGTCATTTGATGCTCCTTATAAAACTGTTCAACATGTACATACCTCATAATAGTATTTTCATCTCTGGGGTCTTAAGTGAGTGGTAGTGACAGCTGCTCAGAAAGATGATTCCCCCCATAACTCTGCTTGCCAAAAGAGAACTAGCAAGCTGTTTGCAGCAAGGCAAACCATAATGGTAAGTGCATTCAAACCATGAAAGTCAGCAGAAGTTACTTTAAGAGGTGGCAATAGGGAGCGGAGTCAGGAACAGTTCCCTTACCCCATGCGACCTTTGAAGGTACGTCCTCATAAATTATGCCAAGTCAAACTCTCAAAAGCTTTGACTACACCCTTTCCCAAAATGGACTAGCCCAATTCAACTCTCACTTGGATGATTTTGAAATGTTTTTCTTGCTTGTTTCTTGAAATAAGTTTCTCCTTTAAATAAGAACACATACCCAGCATTCAACTCTTATTTGGGGAGAGTGGTATTTGATAGTCACTATCCAAAAATACTACTCCACTGCTAGCACTTTGGAAAGAAGTGCTTCAGGGGAAGAAAAGGCTTCAATCATAGTGGTTCCAATTTTTAAAGAAGAGTCAAAACCTAAAGCTATCAATGTAATGTTGAGGTCAATCCATCCCATTAGCTTCAGGTACTTAGTGGAGATGGCCGAGTTAGGATGTTCCCCACAGTCAATGCCACCTCAGCTTGGATAACCTTCTACCAAAGAGACCTGCAGCTCTTCACAGAGGAGTTGAGGGCAGCTGCAATGCTCATACTGCACGCTCACAAATATGTGGCTGGGAGGAGTCTGGGTATAGTCAAGCTTTTCCATGGATGATGGCCAAGCACAAGTCATACATAAGGATGCTTTCCTTCCCCACAGTGGCCAGTGCAGGTGGAGAGCTTTAGAAGAGTGAGGGGACGCAGCATGAGGGAACTGAGGAGACTTCAGGTCCAGAGCTGTTAAGCTCTGGAGTCAGGATGTGATCCAGATTTTGTTTGAGAAAGTGCAACTCTCTAACACTGGGCCAAAGCTACAATGGTTAGGAGGATTAGGAGTACTGTTTGGTATATTTTTCACGTGACAGAATAATAACAAAATAAATATATATAAAAAAGACAGTCAAAAAACAAAAGGTGACTGCAGAACATTTTATTTTTGAAAAAAAGCAGTTACTATCTTGGTTATTATGGTGTCCCTCTGTCCCTTAGTGTTCCTGATGTATCTCAAGGTTCATTAATAAAACTTTACCTTTCATAGATTTTGAACAGTGTTGTCACTGGCAACATTATGTTACATTACACAGTTATAATTATTTTCACAAATAATATAATCCTTTTGTTCTTAAAATTGTTCTTAAGAAAGGAGGGGTGGTTGCAACTCAAAAATCATATCTGTGTGGCTTCATTTTTTTCATTTATTCTTTAGAAAATGTTTATTCTGACTATTACAAAGTATTTTTGTAGGCTGAAAAAAATGCCAGTGAAGTTATCAGTAAGTATTCTACTTGCTACAATGGGAACTGCTTCAGGCACATTAAATTCATGTTCCATTACATCCACTTCATTTACAGTATGGTGATGGAGAAGAATTAATTTCACAATATCCCTTAAAGCTTTCTTTTTCACTGAGCAGTTGGTAATGCTTAATTCTCTTCTCCTTGAGTGGTTAATTTTTACTGGCAGTAGGGAAATGTAATTACCTCCATTCCGGTATAACTCTAGGCTATACCTGGTCTCACACGCCAAGAGCCTCAAAAGTACTTACAGCAGGACAACATATATATGTTAAAATTACATATTATATTCAGCAATTCCTTTTCATCTACAGGAACAAATCTGGTTTTTGTGAGCTAGTATTGCATGAAATATATGTTGTCCATTCAAATATACAGAATTCCTTTACAGAATAATTGTACTTTTTTACCCATTTGAAATCCATTTTCAGACTAAGTCATTTAATAAATACTAGATCCCAATTTATGTCCAAGTAGGGGATTATATTAGCATTTGTAGAGTTCCATCTCATTATCATGTCTTGCCTATATAACATGAACATTTTTCTTTAGACATAGATGCCAACCTATATTGATGAGATTCTCTCACTCCTAATAATTGGTATGAAATTGTTCAACAGTCCCTGCATAGAAATGTACGCAACGCTCCATTAAGAGCCATTCAGCATCTCCATGATAAGTTAGCAAGAAAGCAACCTTCTCCAAAAGCTAAAATGACATATTTAAATTTGCACAACTTGGTGTTGCATCAAAGAAACTTACAGCATTCTCCAAGCCTTTGAACACTGCAGCACATGGAGTCCTGTGCATGCAGTCCCTTACCTTTCCTCTGGTATGATGCAAAGGCCAACATTTAAAATTATTTACTAACGTTTTTACTTACGAAAGAATAATCTAAAATGGTTCAAGATTACATAGGGTCTATTGATGGCCCTCTAGTTAACAGCTTGTTCATTTTTGCATTAGAGTGCCACTGTCTTCTATTTACTTTCCATATTTTGCTATTATCATGGAATGGGTTGCTCTTGGGAAACTGAAATACTGCTTCAGATTAACCAGAGGAAGAATCCCATCTGGTCCCTGCCCAGCACTGGCAGAGAGAGGGCCCTGTCAAATCAGTGCCTAGGCAGTTCTTAAAAATTTCAGATGAACAGTATTCCAACACTGCCAATGTCTCAGTCACCAACTGTCTTCAGAGTTGAAAAAATTTCCTCAAATAAGACCTAAATCTTTTTTTCTGTAGTTAACCTGGTTGCTCCTTGTAAGTAGTGGAAAACAGTTGGACATGGAAAACAATTAAATGGCCTTTCACAGTCATCTTTTACACGTTAAAAATTGTTATGATGTCCCCATCCTCTCTTTCTAAGACTGAGAAAAAAAGCAATTATTTCAACTGGTGCCTCAGAGATGATGTCTTCAAGTCATCCAGTAGTAATGTTGCCTTCAGCCATTTGGTGTGCTCCAGTTTACTTGCTCCTCATCCAACATCTTGTTCAACTCTCCTCAAGGCAGCACAGGCAAAACATGGATAATTCATCCAAAAGAAAACATAACAAGATGTGAGAAGCCACTCTCTCCCTATCTTCCGGGTGGTGTTGAAGAACAGAGCCCCTTCTGGAGCCCCCACCTGGCTGCCCCTTCCCTTCCCCGACAGTGGTCTCAGCGAGGCCCAACCAGCCCAGCTGAGCTGCTAGTGCCAACACAGCCTCCAGGCAGGAAGGTAAGGGGAGCTCCAGGAGCCGCTGGAAACCTGCTTTGCTCTGTGCAAGGGCCTCATCTCACTCACCTCACCTCACCTCACTCTGCCTCAGAAACTCCATTTTCCAAAACTTCACACTCTTTAGGTGTCAGTGAGCACAAAAAAAAAAAAAAAAAAGACAGTTGAAGGCCATATGTACTTGGGAAGTAGTCACTGTGGCACAGATTTGTAGATCCTGTCCCAAGGTTTAGAGGCAAATTATAATCCACGTGGCTTTTCCCTTCTTGGTCTTGTCCTCATAAAACTGAGTTATAGGAAACAATGGAGTCTCAGGCAGGCAGCACGGAAGAAAATCTCGATTCTGTTCATTATGGGAAGATTCTCTGACCAACCCCTTAGGGTACCTGGATATAAACTGTAAGGGTAAAAAGGAGGGATAACTTCTTTGAGTGTTTCTTAGCAGTTAATGTTATCGCATACAAAAGGAAACTATGTCATTTCACTTGGCAGATAACCCAAAACGTTTCTGGTAATCTACATGATGAAAAATGTTTATTAACATGCAGAAATTGCAATGTATAAAATTATAGCTTTTAATTGAAAACTGGTATTGATACAAATATGTTGCTGGAAAGGGAAATATGGTTTGTGATACAAGCAGCCCCATAGTGGGCTGTTATTTACAAATGTTTTTACACCTACAAAGCATACACACATTAGCAAGCCACTTCAATAAAGAAGTAGGGTGCAACAGTTGTTAACAATTATTGCAACTGAATCAGCACAGAATACAGACTTTTCCGATCTGCACTCAGTCACGTTGCCTTTCCCTGTTAAGCTCACTGCTTATGCTTAATGTAAAAAAAAAAAAAAAAAAAAAAAGCGCTTTTTATTTTTTCCTATGATTTGCCTTTCTACATTATCTGCAGAATACAGGAATAGCAGCAGGGCTGAAACCCTCCAACACGACTCACAGAGCTAAGAACAGCCACCAGTCACGTGTCTGACGTGATGAGAACTTGCATGCAGACTGCTTCCCTGCAAAAAGCCTTCCCTGGGCTAATATATCTCTGCTCATTGTCTTAATGTCACGGTTTCCATATAGATAGATAGATACATGGCAGGGGCAAGCACAGTGCAAAAACATGGCCTCGGTGAAGTCAGCCAGCAAGCTCTGGGTGAGTAAACCAGGGACAAGAGTTCACCTCAGGTCTTGAAGTAACTGCGACTGGGAAGGATCACATCCAAACTGAGTGCCCAAGCATAGCGTAGGGCATTTGTAATTTGCTTCACTCTGGAGGGAACTCCGGGGAGAGTCGATGTATATAAGTTGGAAGTATTCACTGTCACCAATCCCCAAACTGACTTCTGAGGCATGACGAAAGTGCCCAGCGTCTCTCCTGCGAGTCGTGGCCAGCCGGTGCTCCCCAAATACCGCGGTGCAGCCTTTAAGCAATTTGTTGTGCCAGTACACACGGGTTCCCGCAGAGTCAGCTGACCTTATAACCATATTTACTGCTACACCCCTTCTAAGGGAAAACCAAAGTCATCTTTATTGTCACAGAAGACAGGGGCAATGCAATTCACTTACGGAACTGGGAACAAAGTTACAAAAAGAAAAAAGGAAAGGAAAATCTACAAGTGATAACAGCCCCTGAAGTGTTTCCTTTTGTTCATCTGCTCTGTCAGGACTCTCTTGCAAATGTTGCTGAGGATGTGCCATGGATAAGTACCACAGGCAAATACCCGTCAGAGTGTAATTTTGGAGAGCAAACTTCTTCCTTTGCTCACAGTCCCCTGTTTATAAACTTCTTTAACAAATAATTTCTAAATGGTAACACACATTCAAAAGTGATCCCATCTCTCCAATATTCTCCTTTTATGTTAGTATCGTTCAAGATCACACAGTATTTCAGCTCCATTTTACTTTTCTTCCTTCCGCCACTCTGTCCCAACAGGTTTCTGGAGGTTAGCTTCCTAGGTCAGTACTGTCGTCCCTGCCACCACGAGCAGGTAGTCAGGTTTAACCACGAAGGCAAATACAACGGGGTAGTTTGTTTGGATGTCCGCATATCCACCACGAGGTCTAAACTAACCCGCGCCTGGCAGTTCAGCCAGCTCCTGTGTCTCATCGAAAAATTTCCTAGATTTATATTTACATTTCCTTAACATACAGTAACACGTTACTGATATCTAATTCTGCAGATTTCCTCCCACAGATAGCAGCGCCCAGCCCAGATTCACAACAGGGACCGAAAACAGAGCGGAGACCAGCGATAAGATTCCGTTGCCTGGAGGGGTCGTGCGATTTGCTTCAGGTAAGTACGTGTTCATGAGACGTGACCAGGAACACGTGCCCCCCCGGGGGCCTTCACATGTCCCTGCGTGGGCCCGCAGGGCTACGATCCCTCCAGCCTCTCTGCTAAACCCACCCCCGAAACAGGAACCTTTCATACAGAGAGGCTTAATCCTCCCGTCCTGGCACCTGAGGTGAAACCTCAGCCTCCAAGTGCTCCAGGGACCCTTGGGAGGTCGAGTTGCCCCTCCACGCGTATTGCTTCAGACTTGAGCAAAGTGGGTATAAAGCATGAGCACTCTGATTTTTTGCAGACTGCCTGTGCAAGTGCAAACCCATGCCCTTACCCCTGCACCAGCCTCCTGCTCACAGCATGAAAACAAAAACCATCACGGGCCAGAAAACATAGTAGATCAAAAGCTACTTCTTATTGCAGGGAGTACGTGTTTTTCTAATTAAGGCACCTTTCTGATATCTCTATTTTTAATTGCTATGGCAACCGGCAGTATGAACATTAATAAATCGAACTGAATGGGAGGAGATGTTATGAAACTAACAAAAAGACCACATTAAACTGCGTGGACTGTGCAAAAAGGACACAAAAATCAGTGAGACTAGAACTGATTAAATAAGGGATTTACAACAGGTACAGATTTCTTGCACCTAGAAAATAAAGACCCATCAGCTGCATCCTGTAATTGAAAACTATCTTGACATCCTGAAGTACAGATGTGTCGGCTGAAGTAACCAGCAGTTCTTACCTATAACAAACCAAGCAATTACCTTTCAATGTAAAGATGCCTTCAAAGCAAATTCAAGGGAGTGCAGTGGGCTGAAGTGGTTTCTTTTTCTCACAGCCATATTGCTTTTCTGAAGGAGCTGCAGTAGCTGGCTGCACTCACCCATTAAGATCAACGCTTTGCACGTGCTGAAGACAAGAGGGCACGCTGGAAGCTTTTCTGAACAAGGAACTGCAAGCAGGAGAAAATGAAATGCAGCTCTAAAACTGCAGTTGCAGATGAATGTGGATGTAAAAATCAAAATAATGAGAGACAAGAGTATTTCACTATAATGTGAGACAATATACTGTAAACAATATACTTAAAGCATAGCATCTTATGCCATTTCTCCTTCCTTCTTCCTCTCATCTCCAGATGGGAATCCAGTTTGCTTTATCCCTCATAACAGAGAAGCTCCTATCTCTTCACTGTGCTGTCACCCCCAGAAATTATATGGAAGCAATAACTAATGAGAAGAGAAAAACTAGTAATTTCCTACTTCAGCACACTGCATTTTTTTCTCTTTCTCTTCTTAAATTCTTTTTAAAATAAATGCACGATAAACTCATGTACACATAGAATATCCATATAATTGAGTAGCGAAAAAGCAAGCCACTCTCTTCTAGAAAATCAGCAAGCAAATAAACAAAAGATGTTTACTGTGGAGTGTTCTTAAATGATGGACTGCTGCTCACTTCCTATATTTACTACTCAAATACCTATATATAGCTATATAACTAATTAGTTACACTAATTACTGGGACCCAAAAAAGCAGTCATCATATGAAATGATATCAAACACCATCATGCAGTTTACTAGGAAAACCCTCAAGGGTTACTGTATCCTTATTTCATATAATAGCTGATATTGTACCCTATCAAACCTCAGGCAGAAAATACAAGCCAGCAAGGTCTTCTAACACAGGTCTGTTTGCTCCTGAGGGCTCACGCAGCACCTGGTTCAGAAGAGCTCAGTCCTGATGGAGTTTGCAGCCACTAACAATAACCAGTCATTTAAAAATACAAATGAGTTCAAGAAATCTCAGAAAAGGAGAAACAAAATAACATCAGATTTGAAGCTGAACTCGATCTGCACCTCTGGCCAGCGGCGTGAAGTGATGCAGGAACCTTCCTCGTCCACCCGCCTCTGGGGGTCACAGGACGGCGCAGAAACCGAGCTGCCACCTCCACGGCAGCTCTGCTGTTTTCTGAGCACGCTGAGCACTGGGAGGCAATCGCCAGGGTTCTGCTTGCTCCTTCTTTCTCTCTCCCAGTAGCTCTTCTTCCTGAAGATCCACCATAGCAGAACCAGCCTTAATTGGAGAACATTACTTTGTTCTTCGAGCAACTAATTACATTTTGAATTAAGTTGGAAATAAGGAGAGCAGGGTGTTTACTAGAAATCATCTCTGGGCTCGACAGTGGCACATTACCCCTGTAAAAACACATGGCAAGATTAAGATGTCCCTAACCTACATTACCGATTTCTGCACTGAAATTTAATTCCTCCCTGCACATGTGCTAAGTCCTTGCAGTAATGAAAGAATGAATGTTCAGTGTCTCCTTCAGAAATGGAAAGTTTTTGCTGTTTAGAGATTTAAATTTAAATTCATATAGCATGTCTGCATGAAGGACAGGACTAAACTACCTATGGATTCAAACATATTCAGTTTTCTTTCCCAAGTATACGAATTCTGATTTATACTCAAGTGCTACATTACACATAATTTTCTACATTTTAATAGATATAAATAAATAACCTTATTTTGAGTCCACTTGTGTTCCAAGTTTTATCAGCAGAATACTGTGTGTCATATATGCTTTTCCAAAGTCCAGATACGAATATATGCTGAAAATAAACGGTTTTCTTTGCTAGCAGTATATCACCTCAGCTGACATGCTTGTATGTCTTTTTAACTCTTAGTACTGCTGCGTATTTATGGATTTGAATACCTACAGCATGAAGAGAGAAGCAAGTGTTTTTTTACAGAATTCTTCTGTAAAGAAAGCTTTGAAACAGAATTACTAGCAGAAGGACTGGCCTTCACACAGGTTTGCCTGTCTGCCATTTCTCCGCTGTGGGGCAAAGCAATGAGCAATGTCTCAACCTCCCCCTGAGCCACTCTGCTGCTGCCTGTGGAGTGCATGCAAACAGCATGTGCTATATAGGATTGTAAATGCAGGTAATCCTACTGGAGGGCTGCTGTAGAGAACATCAGGGGAGTAGAACTAGCCTGAATTGGGATCAGTCTCTGAAACCCAGTCACACTGGGCAGTAAAGTTAGCGTCACAGCTGAGGCCTCGTCTCTGCAGTGGTCAAATTACCCCAGTATGGTTCCTGCACTGAAACCACAAGAGTTCCTCCCAGTTTGCAACTGGGATGAGCTACCTTGACCACCAGCACAGTACTGTGGTTTCCTTTACAGATAAATATTACACTGCAGCTCCAATACTACAGACAGCCCGGTGTAAACTAGACCTTAATGGCAGCACAACGAAAGCAAAATGAAGTGCAGAAATCTCCATATTAAAAATAATAACAATAATAAGCATTGCTGGGGCTATCCTCTGCTTACTTGAAACGCCGGCTCCTTCTGTGGGCTGGTCTCTCACATCTGTGGAGGCAGGAGCTACAGCGACTCAGCACGCTCTGCGCTGTAACCCTGCACGATACTTTCCTGGGAGGACTGAGGATTGTCCTAACTGCACTCTGTGACCCGGTTGATAAATAATGCTGCCTAGTCCTACAATATACATGAAATGCTTAAAAAGTACGTTCAGCTCTGCCTGGTAAAGCTTTATCACTCAAATGACTTTCTGAATCAGGAGACAACGTTGCGCTGCCCTATTGTCCAGCAGCTGCTACCTTCACATAAGGTAAGTGTAAGAACGTCCCACGAGCCACAGCACAGGGCTACAGAGGGGTTAAAGAACATAAAGATGAAGTCCTCCTGCAAGAATGCATTAAGTGGGAAGAGCTGGGAATAAAAGAGAGCAACAGCACTCGAGGTCATCAACTTCAGCTCTCAGGAGGTGAGAGATGGCTGGAAAGCTGTCATGAGAAACTTGTCCCTCCAGAAATGACCATGTAAATAACCTTCTGCCACAAAAGTCATGTGTATAATTTCTCTGTTCCTGCTTTCACCTGCAAATGTGTGTGTTCCCCAAACATGAGCACCTATAACCTTCCAAACCTGTATAGACATAGGGAGGAAAACCTGATCTAACTGAAGTAGCAAACCAGAGAGAGCAAGGTACAAGGGGAGATTGAGTTCAGAAGGACAAGGTGGACTTTCCACATTGTTCCTGTGTCCTGCAAGGTCCTGCAATGCCTCAGGAGGAGGAAGGTAGCAGATCCCCACTTAGTGTCACCCTTTTCCTTAGGTTTTGCCAGCCAACAACCTCTGTTCAGTTCTGCTACTTAGGGCCCCTAATTCAGCCTTTTCACAAAGACCTTCAGCAACCAACTAATTTCCCCGTGATTCCCAAAAGAGAGCACAGGGCCCCTCGGAAGTTTTAGGGTACAGGAGCAGCTGGGCATATGGCTTAGCAGTGAAATTGAGATGGACAATTTCTAGGAGAGTGCAAAGAAAAGGTAACGCTCTCTGGGCTAACGAAGGAAACGCCACTCATTCTATCAGCTGCTTTTCTGATCTCAGCATTTGTTCCTGTCTATCCACTAAGTTAATGAAATTGCTGTTTGCAGTGCAATTCACCCGCTCTCGCTTGGCAGAGTGATTTATCACGCCGTAAGCATCCCTGCAAAGCGAGTCCAGCCCCACACAGGCATTCACTGACGTGCTCTTCCTCACCCCACTGCAGGCTCAGGGCCTCAGGCAGAGGAGCACGGGGAAGTCGCAGGAATTGCAACTTCAAGAGCAAACAAATCAGGTTTCCAGACTTTCTCCTCTGCACATCCCACTTACAGCTGAACTTACACATTTAACACACCTTGATTTTAGTGCAATGGGTGGCTCTTTACAACAGCCTCCCTCCTGAGGCAGCGGCTGAATGAACCGGGCTGGTGAAGATGGACCTGCTGGGCCAGTTTTCTCTCACATTGAGGCCCACAAAGTCCCAGCAGTCGCTGGAGAATTTCCTAGCTGCTTACAGACAGGGAACTGTTTGCATGGCAGGGCCCTTCCTTTCCTCTTATAAAACCATTTCAAGCAGTAATGAGAGATGTCCAAAACACTGAGCTGGCGAGCTGGGGAGAGACCGGCTCGGGGAAGCCTTGCCAAAAGATGCTGCTGCTTCAGCTAGGAAGGCCAAGGACTCCCCAGGTGAGGTGTCTGGGTCCGAAAGGCTATTTGGCTATTTTGACTTGAGCTCGGAAAAGGCAGTATTGCTTTAAAAGTCTAGTATGCTGGAGGCAAGCTGGAGGGAAGAACTGTTCACAGCTCAGGGGTAGGCAGGTGCTGTGGCCACAGGAGCTGTAAGAAGTGCGGAAGGAAGAGGATCATTGTGCAAATGCATTTTCCAGCTATGAAAAATGAGAATCTCATCCTGTTCCATCTTGATAAAATAGCCACCCTTCAGAAAAGTCTGAGGGATTTTCACTGGGAGGAAGCTAAAAGGGCCCTAGGGAACATTTTTAGCACTCTGTTAAATTCAGCATGCTTTATGGTGATTTCTGTTGAATTTTATTTCCATGTAATTTTAAAAGTTATCCTCCAGGATACAATAGCTATACTTTATCTTTATTCTAAAGAGATAAATTGATTCAGTAATCCTTTTTAAACATTGTAATTTCTACAAAGTTGTTTAGAAGCCACCTAGAAAATCCATATATACAGAAACTTCAATTACATAAACAGCAGATATATGGATATTGTACTAGTGTGTGTCTATACGTTATGACTTGTATTATGCAAGTTTCCCAAATCAAACAATTCATGGGAGGGAATCAAGACGTTTTCTCTACAAAACATGGTTTTTTTTTTTCATTTCTTCTGGCAAATGGAAATTAAACATCTTAATACACATCATTTATTCTAAACAAACACAGAAATGGTCTTATTCTCTACACTTTCGAAATACCATTTGTTACTGTCAAATCCTGCCACCTCATACAAACTGATTTATTAATTTTCAAGCAGCCAAAGGGAATGGATTTAGGTAATATCTTGATATATAGTTGATGAGTTTAGTCTGTGCAGATGCCTTTGACCCAAATAGCTGGAGCAAGCTATTCCAACCTGACTAATGAGGGGTTTAGTGAAATGTCACAAGAACATATGATGAGTTATTGCCCATCAACACTGTATATTGGTTTGTATACTGACTGGACAAATAAGCAATGCCTGCAGCTGCTGTTAGTCCTCTGTATTTGCTGCTTCCATGTTGCAGTTTCTGCAGACACCAATTTTCATTCCCTGAAAGTGAATCAGGTTGTCCCAGCTGTGAAGCTTACAAAATCACAAGTAATCTCTGTTTTCCATTACTAAGGAGGAAGTTGGGCTTTATGTTATGTGTTATGTTCATTGAATTAGTTGCCCAGCTTCACATAAAAGGTCCTTCCTGAGCATTTTTTTCCAAAAGATCAGTGAGTGGCATCCCCATAGCTGCAGCTGCTGTGACCAGCTCTCTGCACATCCTGGCACTCTGGTGCCACCCCACCATGCCTTGGGCAGCTGAACAGGAGGATGGGGAAGATCCCCAGGTGCCAGCATCATCGTGCGTGGTGCACATGGATGCAGCTAGTCCAGGGCAGGGAGCAGGCCAGGCACAAGCATAGGACGGTGCTACAGGCAGGCCTCTGGCGAGGGCCAGGGCTGAAACACAGCCCCCACGCACAGGGAACCTCCAGCTGAGAGCCCCCACACCCTTCAATCCTTCTTCAAGGCCACCAGCAGCTCTGTCAGAGCTGCCCCTGTGCCCAAGAAGGACAGACGGGTGCACTTAGGTGCAGTCAGCAGTCAGGTGCATCCTGACTTTTTCTTGCACTCTTTCTTTCAGGTGTTCCAGTACTGTTTCCCCTTCCATCTCCTGGCACCACTTTCCTCTCTGCCCTGCAGGCTCCCTGGCATTGCTATGGGAGCACTGATTGTCCCTGTGGCCCCTTGCGGAGATGAGGAGCCTTGTGGCAGCATAGGATGGCAGCCACAGCTTGCTTTGAAAGCAGAACAGTATTGCATGGATCAAACAGCTGCTGTGAATATCTCAGCTGTTGCTCTTGCTTTGGTTTCTCCAGATGCCTTATCCCATGTACTCCCTTTAATGTGCAAAGTAGAAGCATGTGCATCCTCAGGCTCTGCATGTGCAGCCTGGGTCCCATACCCACCAGGCTGCACTGTCCACACTGCTTCCCCTTCTTTCTTGTTTGATTCCTGGATCAAACCCTAGGAACTGTTTTGATGA
This sequence comes from Rhea pennata, assembly GCF_028389875.1. Classification (NCBI taxonomy): domain Eukaryota; kingdom Metazoa; phylum Chordata; class Aves; order Rheiformes; family Rheidae; genus Rhea; species Rhea pennata. Next base: position 135,034,395 of record NC_084663.1, on the reverse strand, counting down.
GGCAGCCTGGGGACATGTGTAAGAAAGGCAGTTCACAGCCACAGCAGACACTCAGGCCAGCTAGTGAGTTTGCCTCTGATGAGTCTAAATTGGGACTAGAAAGTGGAAATCAGTCCTGCAGCAGCACATCAGATAGATAGGATCCAGCTCCTCATTAAGTCCCATCCAGCAGAGTACACTGCTTCAACAGCTGACCATCCAAGCTGTTCTTGGAGCTAACATCCTAAGTCTCCCAACTTAATAGATTATAAATTCACTACACTCATTTAATCTCAATAGTTCAACACAGAATTTCACTCAGTGACTCCAGTCTCTTTTCCTAGACAGTTGAAAAAATAAGGACAATTGTAAGGTGGGAGTCAGCTCATTCCAAGGTATACATCTGAAACACATCAGATTAATAGTGCCTTAAGAACATCTGGTTTACTGCATTTAGCAAGGACTCCAGGTCATATAGGTCAGTGGTAGGCACTCAGAATTAGGTAAAATGGATTTCACACAAATTTCTGATGAAGATTGACTCTCACAAACTTCTGTGCACAAAACAAGTCTTAAATTTCACTGGAAATAACATAGAATCGTAGAATCAGTAAGGTTGGAAGAGACCTCTGGAGATCATCTAGTCCAAACCCCCTGCTCAGCAGGGTCTCCAAGAGCATGTTAGACAGGGTTGCATCCAGGCGGGCCTTGAAGATCTCCAGAGAAGGAGACTCCACAACCTCTCTGGGAAACCTGTGCCAGGGCTCTGTCACTCTCACACTGAAGAAATTCCCCCTCGCGTTCAGCGGAACTTCCTGTGCTTCAGTTTCTGCCCATTGCCTCTTGTCCTGTCACATGGGACAACTGAAAAGAGTTTGTCCCTGTCCCCTTGACACCCTCCCTTCAGGTACTTGTACACATTGATGAGATCCCCTCTCAGTCTTCCCTTCCCCAGGCTGAAGAGGCCCAGCTCTCGCAGTCGTTCCTCACAGGGCAGGTGCTCCAGCCCTCGGATCATCTTTGTAGCCCTACGCTGGACTCTCTCCAGTAGCTCCACATCTCTCTTGTACTGCGGAGCCCAGCACTGGACACAGTACTCGAGATGAGGCCTCAGCAGGGCTGAGTAGAGGGGCAGGATCACCTCCCTCGACCTGCTGGCAACAGTCTTCCTAATGCAATATTTTACAAAAATTAACCAATATCCAGCAACCCCAATCTAGCTGCAAGAGTTGCTCAGATATACCTGGAATTTGTTCCCAATTGCTGAGCATTCACAAGTCCAGCTCATGGCTCCCGCTCATGAACCTCCCTTAATTCAGTGGGACAGGGCAGAGAGGCACTGAGTTGTTGATGTGCTCGGCTCCACAGAAGCCAACTCTGCCCACACGTAGGAGAGTTTTGGGGACTTCCCAATAGGGATAGCCCTCACCATAAGCCAAAATCTCTGTATCCTCTTCCTTTCTGTGAGTAAGGACAAAAAACTAATCCACCTGAGACATTTCTAGCACCATTGGCCAAGACCATAAACTGAAGTTTCACCTGAAGTATTTTTCCATTTGCAAATCCTGTATGCATTTGCTATTATGTAGCATGTCTTAGAATTCAAGGTACACTCCTGGAAGATCCAGTCAGTAAAATAAGATAAAATACATTTGTGTACTACAAGATATCTCATGTGGAAATCAAGGCTATGCATGACAGTGGACTCAAGTTGCACTGAAAAGCCCATTAGTTAGCACATTAAGAATATTTTCCTAACATCAGCAACCCTTTCTTTTCCGTTACGAGTTTCTCTCTTTGGGAGCCAGAAGGTTTAGGTACTCTAGAGCAACACAGAGTCTGTCCCTCACAGCTTCCAACTGTCTTTTTATTTCTACTTTAACCTTTTGTCAGCAGTTAAATAGAGAAAAAGGCACCTTTTCCGTTCACAGAGATTTCCCAGGGAGAAGGTATACTGCTGGGTGCGACATAGATGAGGTGCAGTCGTTTCATAGATGAACAGAATCAAGTGGAATCGAATGGAGTGAAGAAAAATCATGTTAAGATTTTCTAAACCACTTAAGAGATAGTCACTTTTCTTGGGTCGGGCAAAGAGGCAACTAAGGGGAAAAGACAGCTCTACCATTTTGTGTCAGTTTGGTCTGACTAGTGCCTTTTAAAGTAATTGCTCTATATTAGCCCAGAGAAAGCCCATTAAGGTCAGTGGGAATTGCTGATTTCACGGTGCCATGTATCAGACCCACATTAAGCTTCCGAGGGCTCAGCTAAGTTTACCCCATCCAAGCAGTGCCTGCTCTCACCCTGCTCTGACCCCTCACAGTAGAAAGTCATATTCTAGCCTGCTGTGGTTACCTATCTTTTAAGATGGTGATGCATTTCTCTTACCTCCACTAGCAGAATAAAATGTCTGTGAGTGTTTCACACTAACACAGTTAAATTCTGTCAGCAGCACAAGAATGAAATCTGACAATGTTTTCGCTGTGTTTTGGGTGGTAGTGATTGTATTAGCAAGAATAATTAGATATTTTGGTTTTTAACTGTAGCAAGATTTATTCTGAGGTTAAGATACATTTTCAATAAATGTCCACAAGCATGCAGACTAGCACATATACACACACCTGCCCACAAATTCTAGCCTGCTTGATTTAAGGCAGTATTAGAACATTTTGCCCTTGGGCCTACGAGCAGACCATCTCTGATGACATCAATATGTATTAGGTAGCATAGAGAATTGTATTGGCATTACCAGCAACAGGTAGTGATGCTGTATTCAGCTGCACAAGATACAAACTTCCCTCGTAGGAGTAGATGGGGATGTGATTTTCCTCTCAGTGCCGTATCTGCCTCTTTTTAGGATCCCATACATTCAATAGAGTTGGAGCAGTTTCGTTTTGGAAGTGGGTGTCTCACAACTTGCCGCACAGCTATTGTTGACTAACAACAATGGGAAATTATAATAAAATTAATTGCTTATTAATTCACATCCTGTTGTATTTTTACTCCTCACTGTTGAGAGAACCAATAGACAGCTGCTCTGTGACTTTAAACTGCTCTGTATTCATTACCTACAGGTTGTGCGTGGACACTGAAATGTATTATGCATGCACACCAGCACAAAGGGCCCTCATGGTTGCTTCTAGCTTGTGAAAATAATACATTGGATGCAATGGTTATATAAATAGTAGCAATTATGCAGAAAACAGCCCATGTTCTTGTGGTAATGGCACCTCATTAATTTTGCTGAATCGTCTCCCTAAATTATAGCAATGAATTTCACTGTCAGGTTATGGTTTGGGTTTTTTGTTTGTTTGTTTTTTTCTTCTTTCATGAGCAAATTGTACAAAAGAGTAAAACAGGAACATTTCTGCTAGTTTGGAATCTACAAATTGCTCATTATATAAAATTGTGGTGGGAGAGAGGAAGAGCCATAACTAATAGTTTCATTAAAACTGAACTTGCTAACAGCTGTAGAGAAAGTATCACTCTGACAAAAAGTTTTAAGTAGTTCCAGAACCAGAGGACCTGGTTTCCAGTGGTATCTTATGGTTAGCTGAATTACGTGAAGGCTGTAGCATGAACTCTCTGTGTCAGTCAGTTTTGCAGAACCCACTGAGGAGAAAGAAATAATATGAATTATGAGAAAAGTTTCAGTCAGACAGTTTTTTTATTACTGAATGCCAGAGAATCCCTTTAGGAGCAAACTCTTGGCTGAGAATCACTTAATACATTTGGGATGTTGAGTTGAACATCAGTCATGAAACAAATCACCAGCAGGCCATGAAGGAAGCCCGAGTACCTCTTTTCTGAACAAATTCTCCGGCACCTAGTATGATTTGAGCTCATGATGCAGTTTCTTCCCTTTAGTAAGGGATTAATAAGGTCTCTCTCTCTTTCCACAGCCTATATTTTTGAAATCTGTGAAAATGCAGTCCCTCTGAGGCCTTCACCACTCTGTCAAATTTGGTTGAAATTGAACAACAGGTTTGAAAGATATTGAGAAGGGAACTGAAGCTGGAGACACCTGTGCAGTGTCCTGGAATAAGCTCAGTTACTTAGGAAACCAGACTAATAAATAGATGAGCTTTCACTATTGCCACCTTTCTGGTTGCCAAAACCAGCTAATAGTGGTATCACCAAACTGATGCACTCCCTGTAAAAGTCTATATTCCTTTTAGCTTCTCTGTCTTTGGAAGTCCAAGACTTTAATACACGTATTCTTCATCTTTGGACAAATAATAAAGAAGAAACCTTCTAGACTCCAAAATCACATAACTTTGAATGTAGAAAACTGTTCCAGCTCACTGAAGAGGAGTGAATGACTAACATCTGGATTAGCTGGTCAAGAAACTTCTGGTAGGTATATTTAGTTCAGTACTGATTTGGATGGGTGCTGGAAAAGTCAACAAAAAAGTACTGCATATGTGTGGCCAGTGTTCATAGTGTCCTCTGTGAGCAAAGGAGACTCCTTTTCCTTCAGATGTGTAGATGGAGTAAGCAGCTACTGCTTCAGGGATGCTGAACTCAAACAATCATCTCATGACTTTTCAAAACATAATTCTTTCTGCCTTCATTCTTTATTCCTATTTCCAAAAGAATATGAAGAAGTTTTGCCGAGAAGACTCATCTACAAAGAGTCTAAAAAGAAGACTTACTTACCCCATTTACTTACAAAATATTGACTGGACTATTCATTGCTAATGACTATCCAAATCCCAGTGGCAAGCAAAACATTGCCCCTTACAGCTGCTTGTGAAGTCCTGAAAACAGGTCAGGTTTCTATTAGTTTGTATTTGGAAGGGTAGAAATTGTTATTATAGAGACTCCTATTAAAAATAAAGCTGATTGTTGGGACAACCAGATTTCACATACTAATAGGAAAATCTGTTAGGCTAATCAGCCATCCTTGCCCTGCTGCACATGCAGAAGCATACAGATTCAGTTGCTGCTTCTTAGGTTTGTGGCTTCAGTTACTTATTGGGGTAATTTTTATTTATTTTTTCCCTCAATTCTTTGTTAATTTTAATTCACCAAACTTCATAATTTTTGGTGAGTAAAGTTCCCAAAGAATCCCAGTTCCCAGTGGGAACCCATTATTTCATGAGATCCCTCATTCCTGTGTCCTAGTTCTCACCCTGCCTAGTTCCCACAACTAAAATTGTTGATGAAAGCTTTAGTATTCATGTATGCTATGCATTTCTGTCTCTTGTGGTCTGCAAGCTGTTTCTATACAGTCTCACTGTTTTATTTCATTCTGGTTCATTTCTTTCTTTCACAAATTGCAGGTATGTGATACATTTTCCTAAACATTTCTTGAGACATATGACCATGCTAAAGAACCCTGATGCAGCAAACAGATAATAAAACTTTAAAAACAAGCATTAAAATACACTAAGGAAATTCTGGGTCAACTCTCCTTTCCACTGCAGTGCTAGAATTGTGTTATTTATCATAACCATGCTCAAACATCTGTAGAAGAAGCTCAACACTTTCTAACAGCCTGCTATTTAGAAATATTGAGGATATATAAACTGTCAATTAATGATATAATTTCTTTGTGGCTGTAAACAATCATGATTTCTAAATTAAATAAACAAATGAGAAAATAACATTCAGCATCTCTCTTACTAGCTATATCAAACTGTTCTCCTATTTCATTTATATAATGCTCCCTCTTTTCCAAAAGTCTTTCTGCATCTATTTACTCTACCTGCCCCTATCTGATGCACTTACTTTATTTTTTATCTGTTGAGGTGTTTCTTACCTAAATACATAATCACTCATGTTATTCCTAAGATGTAGGTACTAAAATTGCTTCATTTTTATTTATAAGTTGTGCCATGCAATTGTTTTATTTCATTTCACTTGACCTTTCAAAGTCCGTATTTGGACTTCAGTAGTGCAACACACATGATTCATTCAATTCCTTGGGTACACCTAGTACTTTAGACAAATGCAGCAATAGTCTGGCCTCTAACAAGCTTACAACTGAAATAATGGATGACAGAAGGAGCCTGAGCTGAGGGCAATCGGAGAATGATAAGATTTGCACAGCATATGCTTGAGAATGAATTGACCACAGGATATATAGATCATCATGTCCTTGATTGTACATAACCATGTAATCAGGCTGAAAAGACATCAAAGCAATGAGGTTTTGGAGCAACCTCCTTGTCGGAGGCCAAAAAAAAAAAGTCACGGTAAGATGGAGCCTGACATGTTTCTGAAAAGCATCGTATGATGTAGTTGCCTCCTGCAGCAGGAGGGTTGGGGTTTTTTGACTTTTTTCACAGTGTTCTTGTACTTGCTTGATGTGAACATGAGAGGGAAAGGCACTTGTTAGAGCAACATTCACAGAAGCTGAATATCAGAATTGCATGCATCAATGACAACACTCCAGGGATAGCACTTTATAAATGAACAAAGAGTCAGCACAAGCTCTTGTAAGAAAGTGGACTCTTAAATAGCTTTCCAGAGGCTTTCCAGCCATCTCTGCAGTAGTTCTTGCCTGCATTTAAGGGGTGAGGATGTGGGATTTATTCCACGGGAGATGGCTGTCCTGTGCTAGGCAGGATATTGCTGCAAACAAGATCTCAGACTAATCTAGTGAGAGCTGCCGATGTGCTGAGCAGAGCTGCCCAGTCACACAGTGCCTACCTTGCTAACTTGTCAAATTGCATTAAAACAAGCCATAAACTGCTTTTTAAACAAGTAGTTGCTCTATTTATTAGACAGCCTATACCCAGCCAGGAAACAGAAGGAAGGTGGTCTGCTGAGTGGGGAAGAGACCAGGAGGCAAGGTCACATAATCATCTCACAACTGCGTATCATCCGTTCTGCAAAAATAGTTCATAACTCTCGATGAAAATAGTGTGTTTCATCATAAATGGCACTGGCTGTGGAGTGGCTAAACCTTTTTAGAGGAAATTAAATGGTTTATGTGATTATATGGGGATAGAACATTTGTACAAGCAAAGCATAATTAAGTACCAAGTACTCTACAGCACTCAGAGCATTGCTGCAAGATTAAGGTAGTGTCTTCTTTTTTCCTGTCTCCCTTTCACACTGATTGCTTTTTGACTGTCCCTACACACATACATCTTCTCCTGAACCTGACAGGTCATTTGATTTGCAGTTTATTTCCTGATTTGGAAAAGTCTTTTCCTGCTAGAGAAAATACTTTTTAATACTACTAGAAAATACTGGTAGCATTCAGGAAGCAGTGACACAGAATAACTCATTCAGCCTGTGTTTTTCTGTCACCAGTCACTCCTAAAGACTGATTCCTGGTTAAAATACAGTTCTATTTCCAAAATGACTGTCAGCTATCCCAGAAAAGATAGACATCTGAGTACAAAAGGTTAATTTGGCGGATGGAGGGGTGATTCTAGCCTTTTAATCTTTTGTTTGATTTCAAATGGGAAGTTTTCTTTTTTTTTTTTTTACAATACTAATGACAAGGAAATGTGGGAGTATGCGGCTCCCACACAGCTTGCCTGCTTGGTCGCTCCAGAGCCCCAAGACCTGGCAGCCCAGCAGGCCAGCTGCCAGTGAGCCACGTGGGCATGCAGGCAGGCTGCTGAGTGTCTCCCTGGTTTCTGCTGTGACTTGATAGAAACTGGTCCTTCTCCACTCAATGTTTCAGCATCTGTCATTCCACAAAAGCCAGGGAACACTGCTTCGTTGAAATTTGTAAGCACCCTTAGGCGCTTTGGCACACAACTATTTCTACAAAAACAACTCCAAATTCTCTTCTGTTGCGTGACTGCAGAAAACTTGACATGGCAAAAGCACCTACTGTTGCCACAGTTGCTGTTTACTATCCTGCCCATCTGTGTGTGTCTTCCCCCGTGGAAGCTCGTCAGCTAATTATTTTGCCCAGTGGCGAGAGGGCAAGGACAGTATTTGGCTAGCACCCAAGTTGCCAGCACCCTGCTCTGCGCAAGTGCCTCGATCACAGCAGCAACACAAACATTGACGAAACCATACTTGAAATAAAAATGGGACTCTGCCACACACGCTCTCAAGAGCTCCTTTCCATTCTCTGCTGTTCTGGGAACAGGAGTTTTAGCTCTGTCCATGGCCAGATGGCTTTTGTAGCCTGCCTACAGGGTCAGTGCACCTGGGTTATTTCAAAACAAAGCAGCTGCATTTAAGAGCATTCCTCTCTCAATTTGTATCTTGAACGCAGACAGAAAAGTAACATCTCCCTCTTGATTTACTGGGAGAGTTTTATTATTGTACTTAATGCTGTTCAAACTTGCTCTCTGCTACATAATTTTAGGTATCTTCCTAGCAGTTGAGGTATATTTTCCTCCATGACTGAGAGAAAAGTGGTTATTCTGCAGTTCTTCCTATAGATCTGCTTCACTTTAGTATATCCAGGATAAGTCATTACCAGCAATGCTGTAGAAATGTAATAGGTTGAACCTTCTGAAGATAGGCAGCAGCAAAAAATTCTTGAGTGTGATGATTTCAGTGTAAGATTTCACATAATTTGTACCACTGTCTTGTGAGGGAAAGGAGAAGAATTAAGCAATACTCACTGCTGAGGCCTGCAGGGAGCCTTTGCTCAAATTAAGAGGGTGTCAGTCCACAATCTGTGGACCACAACCAGAAGACCATTATTGGTTGGAGGTACAGTAAGTTATAGCACATACCTTCTAAGTCTTGGGGAAAAGTACTCCAAAAGCTCTTCTGTAAAGATATAACTCTGAACTCCATGAAGGGAGTTCATGAAGGGAGTTCTTTTGCACAGAGCAGAAGAAGTGACGGGATGGGATAGGACAGCCAACAAGCCAAGAAGGAGCGTTATCAGCAAAAGGCACTCCACAGTGCATGCTCCATCATCACCCTGGGCATTAAGCCTGACAAGATTTTTTTCATGGGGACAGGGGGAAGTTGTCCTGGAGACTTTCTTCATTGACCCCCATTTGAAGTAGCATAGACTAGAGGAATGAGAGTTTCATGCTATGATGTGATATCTCCAAAGGGCTTCACAGAAAACATATGACCATAGGCTTTGTAGAACAAAGGTCTTCTCACTGAGCCATTTCCTGGAGATCCAGCTTCTTTTTTGGAACTCTAGTCAACTTTATTTCTGTTACCAAATTAGATACTGCATTATTACTTATTCATATAAAAATATTGGCCCAGAAGGTGCAGACACTGTATCTTAAATATGTTTCAAGCTCAGCTTTGTCTCAAACAAAAATTGCAATTTCAGATTAAGCTAAGGTTTTCATCTGTCCTGGGTTTGGAGAACTTCAGAACAACTGAAGTTATATGTAAGCCATTTGTTAGATTTCTTTGTGAACTTTCCTATGCAGAAAAAAGTCTGTTTGAACACAGACATGTTTCACTGTAGCCCTCTTACTATAAATTGAAATCAGATCATTAACACTTTGGATATGAAATGTATTTTATGTTTCCTAAATTTAAAAACAATGGAACAAACAGGGTGTGTTTGATGATTGCTGTTATTTGTCAAAAAGAGACTGAAACAAGTGCTAAAATGCACATGTTCTTTAACATTCTCCCACAGAGTCTTTGAATCTCTTTTTACTTAGTAAAATTTGAGGTTATGCTGAAAATCTGATTCACTGGGCAATTAAAAACTGTGTTATCATGCCTTCATACTTTCTATATTCTTGGCTTTTAGTTATTCAAATGTCTTAATCCACATGTCATTCACTGTAATTCTAATAACCTCTGTAATTTCCTTGGAAATACTTGTCAGAAATTAAGATTCATTATCACTAATGAAATATTCTGATTTCAGATTGTCATTTCCAATTCTAAGTATAAAAGCAATTACCAGCACATAGGATCGTTTTATCGGAACAGTTTTGTCATCATTCCTGGAAGTAACATCAATACTTTTGTTGCTTCTTGTAAACAAAAAGTCTTTACTATAAAGATCTCCTGATAGCCAAGTAGAAGCTATTACATAGATACAAAGGCATGAAATAATTGTAACAGTAATTTAGTATCATTTACAAACTAAAAGAGCAAGAAACAAATACAAAAGGACAGTTATTTCTGTTATCATGTATGACCATATAATGCAGCTTTTGGGTTTGTATCCAAACTCATGGAAAAAATGACCCAATAAACACTGTTGAGTCTGTGAAAACTGCAGCAACATCATGCAGAAAACAGAAACTAGTGCTATCTGTCAAATAGTAAATAAAAGTCCTTTTCTTTCATCATGCCTGTATTTCACTTTGTAAACCATGCAGCTGCTCACAAGAGGCCATCAAATACAAGCAGCAGCTTCATGGAAGAGCTGGATGTCAGGGACATTTCTGTCAAGTGCAACCTCACTTCTGTGTCCTGCAGCACCCCTACTTTTTCAGCGTACCTTTTATATTAGACTCACAGAATCAAAGAATCAGTAAGGTTGGAAGAGACCTCTGGAGATCATCTAGTCCAACTTCCCTGCTCAGCAGGGTCACCAAGAGCATGTTAGCATGTTAGGGTTGCATCCAGGCAGGCCTTGAAGATCTCCAGAGAAGGAGACTCCACAACCTCTCTGGGAAACCTGTGCCAGGGCTCTGTCACTCTCACACTGAAGAAATTCCCCCTCGCGTTCAGCGGAACTTCCTGTGCTTCAATTTCTGCCCATTGCCTCTTGTCCTGTCACACAGGACAACTGAAAAGAGTTTGTCCCTGTCCCCTTGACACCCTCCCTTCAGGTACTTGTACACATTGATGAGATCCCCCCTCAGTCTTCCCTTCCCCAGGCTGAAGAGGCCCAGCTCTCACAGCCGTTCCTCATAGGGCAGGTGCTCCAGCCCTCGGATCATCTTTGTAGGCCTATGCTGGACTCTCTCCAGTAGCTCCATGTCTCTCTTGCACTGGGAAGCCCAGAACTGGACACAGTACTCAAGATGAGGCCTCAGCAGGGCTGAGTAGAGGGGCAGGATCTAGTCCCTCTCTGTTGGTAAGGACAAGGTCCAGCAGGACACCCTTCCTCGTAGGCTCCTCCACCATTGTGACAAGAAGTTATCATCAATGCATTGCAGGAGCCTCCTGGACTGCTTGTGCCTTGCTGTGTAGTCCCTCCAGCAGATGTCAGGGTGGTTGAAGTCCCCCATGAGAATCAGGGCCTTTGATCTTGAGGCTACCTCCAACTGTCTATAGAAGGCCTCATCAACTTTCTCTTCTTGGCCAGGTGGCCTGTAGTAGACACCCACAACAGTGACCCCCATGCTAGCCTGCCCTTTGATCTTTACCCATAAGCTCTCCACTGCCTCCTCCTCCTCCCCACCTAGGCAGACCTCAATGCATTCCAGTTGCTTTCTCACATAAAGAGCAACTCCACCACCTCGCCTTCCTGGTCTGTCTCTCCTAAAAAGCACATATCCATCCATGGCAGCATTCCAGTCATGTGAGCTATCCCACCATGTCTCTGTGATTGCAGCAAGATCATGGTCCTGCGATCGCACACAGATCTCCAGCTCCTCCTGTTTGTTCCCCATGCTGCGTGCATTGGTGCACAGGCATTTCACAGAGGTGGTCATGCCTGCAGGTTTCCCAGGAAGGGTGTACGGGGGTCCCCCATAGCCATGTCCCAAATGCACATCCCCAGGTGCATGCACCTGTTGGAGGTCCCCCAACCCAACTTGTGTTTTGTTGTCTACCCTGTCTCTATGACACCTCCACCTCCCCCCTCCTACCTAGTTTAAAGCCCTCTTTACTAGGCTGGCCAACCCGCAAAGGCAAATGTGACCCGCTTGGGTATTAAGCAAACTTTTCTATTAGCATGACCACCTTTCTTATGATTTGACCCTGCATGCTCTGTACTTGGACTTTCATTTGACTCCATTCGACACAGAGCTTCGTAAGTATCACAGTGTGTCTAAAATGGAGCCACACAAGTAAATAGGCAGGTATAGATTCTCTCTCCAAGAAGATTCACAGTTAAGATTACCTAAATAAGTGCCACTGTATTATACGGTCTGTTTCTACTCTATAAATCATATTGAATATCCCTGTGCATATCTATATACTATAATTTACAGCCTCATCCATGTTTTATAAGTTAGATTTTTTCCTTAGCAAGGTTTGGTATATTAAGGGCAGTGCTAGATTAAATAAAGATATCAAGAACCTTTCTTCATTGGTTAGTACTAGCTACTGAAAAAATACATTTTGTACAGTGTTCTGGTTTATTTTGGCTGGACAGTTTTTTAGAGTAAAGCATTATACTGGATATCTAATCAGATCAATACTTAAACAAATATTAATTATGTCCTCTTTTTCATCCCCACGGCATGCCTATTTAAAAGAGATGAGAACTCAACGTTTTTTTTTTTACCTCAGTTCTTTTTTTCTTTAGGGAAAGACCATGAGAGGAGACGGATTAAGCAAAGACAAGTCTTGGATCAAGTCTAGTCTTCCGTCACCTTAATCAGCCATGTCATGTGCAACTTTTGATAAAGAGATAAGCATGTAACATTTATTTTGCTCTTATTAGAAATCAGCCACTGCTTGGAAACTTTGGTGTCATTTCCACTTTGAAATTATTCTCATTCATTTTTACATCTAGGCCTTCTTCTATCAGCACTGTATCAGTGTTTAGGTCAGCTAAAAAAGGCAAAGTCCTTTAGTTAACTGTCAGAAAAGAGGTTCTTCGTTCTTCTGATCACCTTTTTGCCCCAGTGACTATTCACCTTCAGAAAGGACAGGCCATCATGACTGTGCACAGTGTTTCAGAGGAGAACTTACCAGTGCTTCACACAAGGTAGTTACGACTTTTTCTGTCTACACTAGAGGTGCTTTGCCTGATCCAACTGAAGACTCATTTTCAGCCTTTCCACAGTTGCATTACATGCTATTTACCCTGCAACTGATTAGTACAAAAAGGTCTTTTTTCTTCCTCCTTTGTCTCCAGATGATGATTTCCAGCTTACAGCAGGAATTTTTGCTACTTAGCAACCTTGTAATTTGGACTTTTACAATTTCATTACTCCTCTATTATGTCAAGATATAAGGTCATCCTGTTGTTCCAGTACGATTCTGCTTCCCAGCTGTTATGATCAAAAGAGTTCATCAGCACATTCTTACTTTTTGTGCCAAACACTAAGCTATTTCACTAAGACACCCAAATCCAAACCCTCAGGAATTCCTGTCTTCTTTTTCCTCTTATTGAGTAGTTCCGCTTCCCCTGGATGCACGCTTGCATCTCCTTATTGGCCATTTCCTCAGCCATCATACTAACTGCCATACAAAACCTCAGACCAATCACTCATTTACAATGAGGAAATTTTTTACTGAACTTCAGAGAGATTGGAGGTATTTGCCTTATATTGAAAATTAGTTCACTCATGAAAGATAGGTACTAGACTGGTACACTCTACTGTCAGTAAATCTGTGTTAGGTTTTAGCCCATTCTCCATCTAGTTCTTTGCCTTTAATTATTCTTTCTGAATTTTGGGGTGAATATTGCTCCTCTGTCTAATTTGACTGCATTAAGTTCTCTGAATTTTGCTTCAAATTTGGTTACGTATTTTACCATCAAGTTCAACTGCAGATTAGGTAAACTTGAATTATTTGTGAGGCTATCTTTAGACTACTAAACACATTTATTTGACCTTCTATGTTACAGAAGAATCTTTCCTAATTTGTTTTACTGTGCTTTACAAAGTCTAAATGAATGTCATTTTTAGCAGTTCTGACTTTGGTCATAATCTTCTTGATCTCCAGACTGTAACTTTCTTTGCTGCCCTTCTTTCTCATTGATCAGTCTTACAGGTGCCTGTTTCTCTGCTCAGATTCTGAAGAAACTCTAAATGGCTTGCGGGTATGGAACAAGCCTTCATCTTCATCACAGATGTCTGAAGCCAGGTACAATGAAACCTAGCCTGTGAGTCTTTCAAAATATTCTATAACTAATCCAGAAGTTATGCACCTGACAGATAAAATAAGGCTCTGAGGCCTATGGTGTGAAAATCAGATAAGCCATGCTAACGGTCCCTTTGGACTTTCACATAGGTAAATAATGAAGAAACCCATCACTAGCCACATCCAGGAAAAGTATCTTGCAGTTATTGCCACCGTTCTTCATTCCATACCCAAGAAGTCAGCTTCCTCCTACAGGCTGGAATTCATCACATGTTCTTAACTTGGAGAAGTACTCAAATATTAATGTACTCAAATGCACTCAAGCAAGCAAGCGTAGGGATATACACTTAAAAAAGTAAGGAGACGTGTATGGAACAATTCTGTGATACACAGTACAGTTAGGAACATTTGCTTTAGTAAAACTAGAAACAAAAAGCATATATTCATTGCCATTTCCTGTTAATATTTCTACAATTGTTTGAAGAGTTTAGCTTCACATGCATATTTGGTGCTATAAGAGAACTAGAAAATTTAACCCAGTTGCTAGATTTTAGAGAGACAAGACAGACAAAGCAAGAAGCTGGAGATTTTTAGAGGCAGGATGTTGCCAGGGTTACATGAATTTGCTCATACAATATTCCTCCCTTCCACACTTGAACTATTCTGCTGCTCTTCCCTGGGCCCCCACACTGAAAGAAGCACATGTGCATGTCCTGAGAATGTCATTTATAAACTATGGGCTATAAACTATGGGCTGTAAACTATATACAAGATGCTATGTTCAACATTGCTTTTGGGTCAGCTTGTTCCTTACTCCTTATCAAACCAAATACTCTATTTTAATAAAAATAATGAGATGACCTTGGTTTGAAGAAGTTAATTTGATTGTCAAGATGTTGCAGTACTATACCTAGAATGGTATCATTTGAGTTGACTCCTAATATTTCATAATATAATTCATAATAGTATTTAAGAGTTTCACAGCCTGGCTAATGCCTGTTTATACTTCTGTAATACCTCTTCTTTTGAGCTATCTTCTGGGCAAGAAGGATTATGGTGGTATATGCACTGTTTAGCTTTGTATGCCAGTAGAAAGTTTTCTTCTGCCTGGGAAATTCTTTACTTGGTCCCTCTAACCAAATTACATCCATCAATTACAAGTATTTTCTGAGGTCTTCTGAGCATCCTCCGGGACCAGGAGAAACCAACCATATTTGATGCTGGGTGTCATCTCAGAAATATCTGAGTAGTTTTCTGAATGCTGATGGCTACAGATTCTTAGCACAACAGAAAGTGTTAGCAACATAATTTAGGTTTCAGTTCAGACTCTATAAATCACTACTGTCCTTGTCAGATTGTTTTGCCTGTTCTAGCCCTTGCTTTGTTTCACAAGGCTAGTCACCAGTTTTCCCTCTGGATGCACAAGGCTGTGATGACAGGCTGCTTTAGACATCAAACAACTTTTAAA